>NC_138725.1:55058489-55658489 GCF_965113295.1 Leuciscus leuciscus
TTCTGTCGGTCTCTTCGCTTCTTTCGAAACTACATTTCGCAATTCACTTATTAACACCTTGCATTATTTGTAACACACAACATCTTGTTACATCACATTAACACGAGAATTGCATCCCTCAAGAAAACTTGCACTCAAGAAGTGAATTTATCTCTGTCCAGGAAGAGCTTGATCCCATTTGCCCCGGGGCGACAGAGGACTGAAATCTCCGGTCAAGGCCTGTCATAATAAGACACTGACATGATGTGCAGATGCAATCTACGGGCTGTTAAGCTCATTGTGCATTAATTTGAGGAAGCTCAGACCTAAAGTTCTTTTTATGCAGCGCTGGAAAAGAGGATGTTTCTTATACATTGACATAATTAATCAGGAGACAGTGTGCTCCCTCAATTAACACTGCAGGGAAAAGTGGAATTGGCCTCTTTTTGGATGTTGTGCAGATTTAAGGACCTTTGCGGTGAGCAAACAAATGGAAAGGCCTTTAATGAGCAGCAGGAGTCGGACGATTATGCTGGAAAATATAGTACGAATGACGGTTATTTTAAGTAGTGAGGTAATTGATGATATTACAGGAGAATGTGGTGATTGGAAATGGAGGACGTGATGAAAATCAACTTCTTTTGTGTTGCTTTTGTGATACAGGTTTAGAACTACTGTACGTAAAGAAGAGTAAATGATGGCAAAATATGAATTTGTTTAGGTAAACAATGCCTTTATAACGTTGCTAATACAGTATGTTCAGTGTAAGGCACAATCTTGCAGAAGTTTATTTGGAGTTTGCTTCAGTTGGAGTGTGATGTCCGTAATGGTTTGCATCAAGATTTAGTTCTGTCAAATCTCATAAAACATCATGATGGCGAAGCCGGTTTGTTTGCCTGTACATGCTAAAAGTATAACCGAAGAAACGGTACCATCTGTCCTCCTTTTAGCAAGACTGACTGGCTCAGGAGTTGAGCACAAACATCAGACATTTTGATATAATTTGCCAGCTGCTGGGTTAGCTGGCGTTTGAATTACAGGTGCCGCGGCGGCTTGGTTGTGATATGAATGAGCAGGGCGTGTCTCAGAGCAGCAGCTGATGATTACAGGGAGTGGTCTCGGGAGACGAGTACTCCTCCGATTGTTCCCTACCTCACGCTGCCACTTAAATGAAGGCAAGTCCCTCCGGAGGGCCTTTGCTCTTTTGCAGTCTTCATAAGGAAGTGGGAAGCTAATTAATGATATGCTAATGACTACAATGCAGCATCCCTTCACAAGACTTTCTCAATATTGATGTATTTGGACCCGCTGTTGTATTATACTGTAAATGGAGACGTCGTTGACACTGAATCACTTAAAATGTGCCTCTTTTTCTGAAGGGGTTACAGTGTTACAGTATATAGATTTTTAGTCTTTTTTATTAATATTTTATCATTTTATATTCACTGATTTTAGTCAGTTTTACTAAGAATTATGTCTAATTGTAATTGACAAATTTGAGCTATTAAAGTTATATATATTGAGTACACAATTATAACATTGTGAATGTTTATGTTGTAGTTATTCATTGTCCATGCTTTAGTGTGTCGTTACAGAAAGTAGAAATTCACAAAGTGACATACATATTGATGTACTGTAGCAAGTAACTGCATTCGCGGCATTTTATGCAGATGCAAGTTGTAAGATTATGTTTATATTGTGCATATATCTGATTAATCTGGTATGTATTAGATGTGCTTCGGTGACTTAATTAATCCAATAATAATGCACTTCCATTTACCAGTATTCATTCATTGTTCATTGTTCAGCTTTAACTCGCGCAGCTCAAATGAATCAGTCCCTGACATTATTGACTACGACTGGAGTATTTCTTCGTCTAAAACATTTAGTTCATTCTAAGATTATATTTGAAACTGTTCTTATTATAACTGCAGAATCTATCCATTAATAATTATAGAATGCCGACGTGAATGTAGAACATAATTAGACTGGGACCCTTGTACTTAATTTATCTCACTGTTTTTCATTATTGGTGTGAATCTTTCTTTACCGGTGTATCTTTGACTTTTTTTTTCTTTTCTAATTCATTCGAATCAAGACAGCGGCATGCTCAGTAGCGCGGGAATTTCAGAGCTCCACATATTAAGCGGTTAATTAATGGACTCCTGTCCTCGCGCCTCAGTCGGATCTGTGGTGGAGGAGGCCTGCACGTCAGCTCTGATGGATCGTGGATCCGTCAGCTCTGAGGCTTTTCCTGTTGGTCGGTGCTGAACCGTTACTCCATGTGACAGCCCCTGGTCCTGTCAGAACGAATCGCCCCCTCCTCACGGGCTCTGCAGCAAAGGAAAGTGACACGTTAATGGAAGCTAAAGCACTCTAATGGCAGTGCCTGGTGAAAGCACGGGGAAGTCATCCACAGCGTTTGCCCCAGCTCTCTAAGATGTCGCTCCGAATCGCCGTCTGGGCGTAAAGAGTGCCTGCCCTCGCCCCGGCCCTGTCCGCAACCCTTCTCCTGTCCCCGTTTGTACAAACATCATTTTAGTGCGTTGCTTTTTTTATAGCCCATATATATATCTGCTCTGGACCTTTGGGGTTTCGATTATGAACTGAAGAACTAATTGGTAGAAAAACACTTCAGCATTACTTGTTATGATTTTAGCACCCACAAACATCTAATTAGCACTCTACCGCTGGCCTCCATCTTTTCTGAGCATTTGTCTTCTATTTAAAGGATATTCTGTTTCCATGGTTTTTATATATAGGAACACTGGAGGAGAAAAAAAGGAGAAAATAGACAAAGAAGAAAAGGCACTGATTCTTCTTTTTTTTCCCGCACGTTTCCACAGAGGTGATTAACGGTGAGATGGGATTGTTTTTGTTGCCAATTAAAAAGACAGCAAAGTCTTAATGCATTGAAATGAGCACAGATCAGCAGCTGCTGTCAAGCCAAAGCTGGGGGTGGACAGCTAGCATCTCTGCAGCTTCTGCTCTAGGTAACCAGCTGTGTGGAGGTGCTAAGGATCGCTTGCCTCGTCCCACCCAGTAATCAATTTGCAGGCCCCTAGCACAGACAGCAGCGGGGTAACAAACGACTCGCATTTCTGTTGCTTCCAGACGCACACTCAAGTGCTAATGAAAGGCAGTCTCAGCTGCCATGCAATCTGCCTGCACTCCTCATTGCCCCCGAAAGTCCCCCATGCATTGGGCCCATTGTCTCCGCGCCGCCGTATTTTTGCCGGAGCCCCATCTGTTTCCGTAATTACTGTCATGTAAACTGACTTTTCCAAATTGTGCGATGTCCAAAGTAAAAGAGCGGCAAGGAATCTCTGATTAGCCTCCCGGCGCTGATCGTCACTGATGCGGCCGTCTGTGGCGTTTGGAAAAGTGTCACATATCAGGCGACGGTTTGAATTCCTATGCAGACCGTGACCGTGCAGAGTTTGTGCCCTTCTATTTCCAGCCCAGAGTAGAGAAAATATATCACTCCTATTCGGTTATGGTGGTTTTTTATTTTATTTTCCTATTGGAAATGATTGGAGAAGTTGCCTGCATTCTCCACCAACCGGGAGAAACAAACAATACTATTTACAATGAGTCTCAGCCATCACAGCCTGAACGCCAGGCTCATCGGCCCGGCAGCCCGGCTAGATAATGGCTGATTTTTCTGCACAAAACCCATCACACTGTGGCTGAGGATGTTAGCCATCATCCTGACTTAGGATTTACATTAAGCAAGCCGGGACCGTAATGAAAAATAACACTAACAATGACCAAACCGGCTCCCTGCAATCCACCTCCATGTGACTTCATCAATCTTCCCTACACGTTCAGCACCTGCTGCAGTCCTGTCAACTTCCTGACACGGGGTGGAGGCAGCCAGTCCTTCCTTATTAGTCTGTCAGCGATGGTGATGCTCACATCGGGTGCACAGCCTGAAATGGAGCCCGGGCCTGTAGCTCAGCACCCTGCTACTGAAATACACCCAACCTGATCCTAAATGACAATGTGGCAAGCACTGCCACAGCTCATTTACTTAGACACTCGGAGGGATCTAAACGCGCCAAAAGTTGCGTTGCACCTCCGAAGCGGCCGTGGTTTGTCGCATACATCTGAAGGATGTGTTGTTTGTCATATGTATATGGATTTCCTTTTGTCATCTCTTTCGTGTTTTGTCCTCTAAGTGGTGACAACAAGGTGATATTAGTTGTCGTTTTGATCGAAAACGTCACAAGTACGTGCTGGCTTGTTTAGCAAAACACATCTCCATCTTTGACTTTGTTTTCCTGATGATGTGCGTTTGAGAGCTTGCCGTGCATTAATAATTTAAAAAAAAAACATAATGGAAACAACCAACCATGTTCCCATTTAACAGCAGAGTCAATTTGTTGTGGTGTGGTGGAAAGCAGTCTGCTTTTAGAAACACAATTCAAGGGAGGGATTTGTATTCGTGTATGTCATATCTAACTGATAACGCCACAACAGACGCAGAGCGTGTATTGCAAATGAGCAAATGGCAAAGCAAAATAAGTATTAAGGATTAGCCACTGACATGTTTTTTTTTTTTCTTCAGGTGCATATGCAGCAGGTCCTTCTCATTAGTGTTGATGTGTACCATGGCACACAATAACAGTTATTACATCGAGCTCACTTCATCTGTCAGTTACTGAAGCTATAAAATGTCAGTGAAAATCTATCTAAACCGTAAAAGCTTGAAATAACCGTGAACTGTTTTCCAGCCCAAGGAATTATTAAATTTTTCTTCTCACCTTAAATGTTTTCTTCCTTATTCTGGGGTGGTTTCAATTGTTGTTGTGCTGTTATATAAAAGCACAGATTGTGAGAAACGTTTAACAGCGGTAATATTGTACGTTTGGGTCCATCTAGAAGTAGAACAGTGCCAAATATTTTTTGGTCCAAAATGTACTTTGTATCCAAAACTATTTACTTACTTTTCAGAATTGTTCCTGGTCTTATTGTGCGCGTTAATCTAAAGAAAAGAAAAAAAAGAAGAAGAAAAAAACCCTCATAACTTTCATCAAAAATGTATTAACTTTTCGTCGCCTCTGCTGATGTAACCAAGGCTGTGAGGTGGGGAAAATAATATTCGCCAATAAATCCCTCACTTTCCTTTCACTTTCAACAAATCCCAATGGATATTGTGAAGTCCCGCCTTAAATTTATTTCAGCTGGTTTCACTCTCGAAATATTTCTTAAAGGGATAGTTCACCCAGAAAATTAACATTTGGTCATCATTTTTTAACCCTTATGTCATTCCAAACCTGTATGACTTTGTTCTGTTGATCACAAAAGAAGATATTTTGAAAAAAAAGTTTCATTCTTTTTTTTATGCAATAAAATTAAATCAGCTCCAATGTCATTTTGGACCCCACTGACATTTATTGTATAGGCAATATACATTATTCAAAATACCTTGTTTTGTGTTACTTGGCAGTTTAAAAAATCCATACAGGAACAAGACAAGTAAAAAATGATAGAATTTTCATTTTTTCAATTTCATTGCAGACATCGTAAATCCATTTTATTTTTAAATGCCAATATCTGATGTAGAAATATGTAGTAAATCATTATCCGGAAATCTTAACCAGTTTTTCAGCATGGCAAACATCAGAGCTTTCACTCATTTCATTATTAATAGAATCGTGCTATTCCTAATTCTTTGGATGAATTTGACATTAGGTGTTCTCACAGTGCAAAAGGAAAAAGCACACAAGCTTTAGAAACCTTGTTGCTTCCCTCCATCCTCTCTCCTCCTCCTCCTCTTTCTGCCCATCACAGACAGACCAATAACACAATGTACACAAGAAATCTGAGAGAGAGCCATCACTGACAAACAAAGAGATAAGCGAGGTTTCTCTCTCTCAATATGCAGTCCCTGCTTATTTATTCAGTAAAGGCGAAGACAACAGACGCACTGCAAAGGGCAGCCATGCCTCATCACATGTCAAAGGCACAGTGACATGCAGCAAAATAAACACTACTATCTGCGATGAAACGCTGGCCGAATGCTCTTTTCTTTATTTCTTTCTCTTTTTTTTGGAAGATGCACTGGTTGACGGTCCAGTTATTATTTTGTACTCTGTAGCATCAAGCGAGGAAAAAGCAAGGAGAAAAAAAAAAAAAAACCGGGGGAATGCAGGAGGAAAGGCTGAGAAGACGTCTATGGGTGGGGAGGGGGAAGAAATAGTCTTGCCTTCAGGCTATGAGTGGGGTGGAGAAGAGAAAGAGTAAAATGGAGCAAAGCAGTCTGCTGCCCTCTCCATAATACATGTCTGCCGGCTCCTCAGAAGCCCGTTTTAATTACGGCCCCTCGTGCAACATAGAAAAACATTGATTTTTATGACTCTGCTTAAAGTAACAAGGATATGAAATCTTGCTATGGATTTGCGAGTCACCTTAGGTTGAAACGTGGTGCAAAGAGGGAGGGGAAAAGATTAAAGAGAAAGAACATGAATAATTCAACTTCTTTTCCCCCTACTGTATATCTTTGCACTTTCTGCTTAGACCTTGGTCGGCCTGTCGGTTGAATATCAGTTGTATTTAACATTTAACAGCTGTTAATGAATTTACAATAAAGACCTTGCTGTTGATAGGGAGATAAGGCAAAAGTGATGTTAAAAGGAACGTGTTGAACAATAAATTCAAACATTTGTGTGTGGTTTAATTAATTATTTAGTGCCTAACATTTGGCCTAGTGCACACAAATGTTCTTTTATGATTTAGATAAGCAGATACTCTCTTGTGTTGCCCTTATATGTCGCTGTCTGTTTGCTGAACCCTTTTTGTCCTCTTTCCTTTTCACTAGTGTTCAAAGATATGGCTCATCCAAATGCATTTTTTCTCATTTCATTAGATTTTAACAGGCCTTTCAGTCATTTGGTAGAGCTCATTTGCAGGATGTGAGTGCTGTATGTTATGCACAGAAATCATTAGCTATCACTGCAGTTTACAAAAATATGGTTTTCACCATCAGCATTGTTTCAGGATACAAGCAGTGAAAATCAATCATAACGTGGGATTGTGTTTGTGATTTTTTTATTTTTTTTCAAAGGCAAGCATATTTTTTGATGCAATAGTTTCAGAGGGCTTCTGGATCAACTACATAGTAAAATAGCACAATATTTGTAGGAAAACATAAACCAAATGGTCCTTAGGTTCAGATGGTTCTGCATTGATATCAGTGAAATGTTTTATTTATCTATTTATTTATTTATTTATTTTAATTTTGAAACATAAAATCTTACATATCAAACATGTTTTTGATAACAGTGTGTCTATAGCAAATTTTCAGTTTTTTTCTTTATAACAATCACATACTGGTGTGTGTGATTACTGTGTTTACAGTGTTTTGACAGAACCTATGGTTACCATGGTAATTTTTTTAGTTAAAGCACATATTTAAACGTTTGTGTTTCACAGAGATTGTCATGCTTTTTTTGTATAATGTGCTTTTATACATATATATTTTGGTACTGTTAGGTGAGCACCACTACACTGTAAAACATTTCTAACCCTCCCAAATCAAAAATTTCAAGTGACCGATAACATCTAAATTTTTCAATTGGCCCAAGTGCAATTCTTGTTGCAATAGTCTGTTAACATTGGCTCAATGAGAAATAATACGTCAGACTAATTGAAAAATTTAGATGTTATCGGTCACTTGAAATGTTTTACTTGGGGATGTATTTTTTTTTTTTACAGTGTACAGGTTTCTCCACATACACATTTCCCAGGTTTAAAATTTCACTTTATGTAATTGGTTTAATTTTATACATAATTTAATCAATGCTGAATGATACATTTATTTTGATCCTTAATGTACACGTCAACTGTTAGAGGCTCATAATAATAATGATAAAAATAAACAGTTGGGTCTATTTTTTAAAATAATAATAAAAAAGAAGTATTGTAATAATTGCCTAATCGAACCCAAAAGTGCTAAATAAATTTTTTGTTTTTTTTGTTTTTTTTCTAGGTATAGCCTATCCAATTTTTTATTTTTTTTTGTCTTAGAAAACCAAATGAGCACTAAGTCCAACCCTCATCCATTGATATCACAGTCAAATGTTTTATTTTGTAAAAGTGGAATGGTAAATTGTGTTATAAGTGATTATAAATTCAGTAAAGGTATTAGGTTGGACAGGTCTTTCTTAAAGCACAAAGCATTACAAGCTGATATGAAATGATTTTAATGGAACACAAATGTGATGGCAGATTGTTTACGTGGATGAGAGATTCATTTCTGTGCGCACGCTTTATGTGGCGCCATAATAATAAATTATAAGGACAATTCAGTTTCACGCAAGAGAAAAAATGGAGAGATTCCCCCACCCCCGTTAAAAATGAATGTGTGATTTAGGATTGGCCCCCGCCCCGCATCTCTTCGCCTAGGAGATTCAGATGCTGCTCAATGAAACAGACTGTGCGCCCGGACTCTTCTGACAGCGAATGGAAAAACAGATCTGCTTCAACTTCACTACGTCCAGTCACCAACTCTCGTACCTCTTGCCCGTGATTAAGTTCATTTACAAAAGCGAGAAACGTGCCGAATAGACTTTCGTGTGAACTACAAGGGTTTTACTGAAATCCTAAGGGACAAGAACAGACGCGCGCTGTGTTTTCGCTCTCCACCGGGACCCTCGTGCTCGCACATTCACATTCGCTTGTAGCCGGTTATTCTGCCGCGTTTGCGCACACTCCGTGGCTGCTTCAAGGCTTCACAACCGCAGCCGATCCTGCTAAAGCAGTCTTAACGAACCCGTGAAACTCGGCGGACAGGACAGGACGAGCGGACGATAACACGATGCAGCATCCTTTGACGGGCGGAACGTGCGTCGCCCTGCCGAATGTGGACATGTGTCCGCAGCTCTCCTGTGCCTTGACTTTCATGTACTTACAGCAGGTGAGTGAGCACGCGCACGCGCGCGCCGACGTTCCTCTCCGAACCCGCGGAATACAGTGCAAATATGCGAACATATTTGTGGCAAGCTGTCTTAACAAGTGTTCATTTGAACGAATGCATTTCCGTGTTACTTGTATCTATTTGTTGGTATTAGGCTAACTATTCATTAGATAGTGCACTATTAAGATAGTCACTATACTTCTGGCACTAGTAGCCTACTTCCTTTGCTGTAGTTACTATCCCAAATTACTATTTGTAGGCCTATATGTTGCAGACACTGGTATTTACCTATTAGACACTAGTATATTTCAGTTGTTACTAGCGAGTTTTAATTGAACTTTAAAGTAGCTATTTTGACTAGGCATTAGCCTACTTATGACAAGTGAAAAAGCAACTGTAACTGTTGAGGATATTTTACTATGAAATGTTAGTCATAACAATTTGGATGGTTTCTCATAAGCTTGTAGGCTACTAGTAACTATAAAAGACTAGTGGAAAACTGGAATTCATACTAGCCACTAGACTAGCCTGTTATAGAATCTATTGACTTTTCAGTTGGGAACTTGTGAAACTGAAAAAGTTACCAGTTACTACTGGATCACTACTAAAAATAAATAAATAAGTGCTAGCAACATAAATTCTAGATAAGGAGTGAATGTTAAAGAGGCTTGCCACAAACGGCATGTGGGTGTGCGCCCAAGTGTAAGTGGAACACATATGAAAGTGGACAGTGTGGTAAGAGAGGGATTTTGTCTATTAGTGTAACTGTGTTGATCATGCATCTTTTGAGAATCATCAGTCAATTGAAATAAATAATCTGCCATGTCATCCGATTTGAAACAGCCTTAAACGTTGTCTATATATAACCAAGCATCCTAAGGTATTTTAAAAGAGAGCAAGCTGATTTTTCCACTTCTCAGGTTGAGGTGAAACACTTCATGTGGTTTTACTGTGTGATAAACAATTCTGCTGACTCTTATGACTTTGCTACATGATATCCTCATGTGCTCAGCATATTGTGTGTGCATGTCTGTTTAATGCCTTTTGTTATACATGTACAGTCCTCTTGATGTTTTATTTAATTTTTTATAATTACACTTATTAGATCATATTTAAATCTTTTTTATGATTAACTTGGTTCATGCTGCAAACATTTTAAAAACAGATTTTTAATTTAGAGTCATTAATGTGCTAGACTACACCCTTGGGCATCTTTTCATCCCCTGATTATCTGATACACTTGATTGTCATCAGTGCCTTTTCCAAACAGTGAATCAGCTCCTAGAGTGATGACAATTCAAGGGGATTTATCAAATCAAAAGTTAATCTATGGAATCGATCAGTCATCAGATCCTATATGCCATTGCATGTCTCTCTCCAAACTCGGCGTGACTGAGATCAGTGATCTCATTTAACTTTCATCTGTCGCACAGAGCCACCATTAACCTTCAGTGACACCTCTAACCTTTGTCTTATCCAATAGAAATTGCATTCCATGTCAGTTTAATTGCAAATACATCTGAGTGATAGATATATTTTTTTTCTAACAAAGAGACATCTTTATTTCTCTAATCAAGGCAGAGTATGTCAGTCATTCATTTGTATGGGAGAATAAATGCTATTTTAACTGTATGATACCTCGTTGCAAGTGTAAATTTCGATCTTCTTCTTATTAATTGTCGATTTTAATATTTTCTTGCTATTATCAAAGTTGTTATGGATTTTAGTTTGTTTGTATTTTGCTACATTTTCTTTACTTTTTAGCTGGGATGTGTGTTCTAAGGTCATCATGACATAGAGGTTGATTGATTACTTGATCTTTATTTTTCTGATTCTCAAATATTTATGTGCCTGCACAAGCATTTCTGTTTTTGAGTGTGTGTGCGTACACATTCATGTGTGTTGAGTGAACTGGGAATCTGGGTCTTTGAGACTATTTATAGCTGAGATGCAAGACATTTTGAATGCATCTCACTACAGCTGGGGTCTCATTCAAGACTAGGCACAGACAACACGACTATGCTTTCTTTTTTTTTTTCTCTCGATTTGATTTCTTTACATGTGGGTCACGTGTACCTAGCATGCGGAACAATGTTGTCTAGGAATAACTCGCGTTTGATTGTGCATCAGCAGGGCCTCTTAGTTCGAGTGCTTAAGGAATGTTTGCATCCATTGGTAGAATTATTTTCATCTGTGCAAACTAATTACTTCAATAAAACAGGAGCGTCTCTTAGCGACAGATTTATGTCAAACAGAGACGTTTAATTATTTGCCTCTATTTAAAGTCACAGCAGTCAGTGCATATATAGCATATGTTATCCCTATGTAAATGTGTGCTTTTCCAAGCACATTTTACCAGTGCTATTTGTTTGCGTTCACCCTCAGGACTAGGGCGTTTTGTACAGTGCTTGTGTCAGTAGCGGGGCAGGTTTAAGCAGCTGCCAGTTAGACCTCACCTGACCCTTAAAGCCGGGGGCGTCCTGCACCCGCTCCTATCTCCCTCCTGCCGCAGGACCCTGGACTGACCTGGTGTGGGAGGTGTGGGAGGTGTGGTCGCCTGGTCTTCACGGCTAAAATCAATCCGGCCCAAAGTCACATGGCTATTGCTTTCTTTCAGCAGACCTTTTACAGCCCCCATCTCACTCCTCTCTCTCTCTCTCTCTCTCTCTCTCTGCTGCTCCCATCTGTGCTGACTATGCGTAACTGCTCCTCTCTCTTTCCTTCCCATTACATCTGCTCAGTGCTGTTCATTTATTTAAGTACCTAGCGTACCCATATACCATCACGCCTCCTGGACACTTCTGCTTTTCAATGTTTCTTTCTCAAAAGGCTCATGCATCACATCACAAACACACACACATATTAATTTAATTCATTGTTAGAGAGTTGAGATTCTATACTAAACACTTTAAATAAATCATTTAAATGATATACTAAATTAAAATATAAACTATTTAAAATTAAATTAATTATAATGATTATGCATAATATCCAGCTTTTATAACCTTAGACTACATGGAATGTTTGTACTTTTAAATTCATTATACATTATAGTTCAACAAACAGAACACCTTTTATGGAACCTTTTTCATATTTATGAAAAACTGTAACCTAAAATCCTTGTTTTTATTTTAGGTCAGTGTACTTATGTGTCAGCTACATATTAAAAAGCAAGGCTTGCGTCAATTTAAAAAGTGCTTCTTTATTTCTTTCATGGGTCTTTTGGCTTCAGCATTTGTTATTCATTTATTTATTTATTTATTTTCAATCTCATCAAAAGAGTAGTGTTCAGATTTCATTTAAATTCAGATTCAGATCAAAATATGGTAAATTTCATTGTCATTTTTTTTTATAATGTTGGAAATGCACTTTTTTTTTTCTCTTCAGGTTAGAATGTCACTTAAAGTGATTGATACTGAATTTCAAATGTATTTAAAGTGTCAAAAACAAGGAGATGATTAAGAGCTCAAGTCTGAGAGTGAACCTGTCCTGTCATTATGCTGGGGAAGGTTTCTGAAAGGGCAAATATGCAGAGAACGATATATGCATGTTCAAACAACCTTCAATTTGAAAACCACCTCCGCTGTAGATGTATTTTTAATTTTTTTTGTATGCTTTGTTTTCAGGGGCTAATCTCTGATCTCTTAAATCAAGATGCTTTAAAAGACAACCAGAAAGTTTAATTTGTATTGTTGTGTGGCATTGAAATCTTTATCCTTGGCTCTTTGTTTAGCGCTTCATTTATTCCATCCCATTCCCATCTCACAGCCCTGAGCGAGTCGCTGAAATGAGAGATTGGTCATGTCATCAAGTCCTGATGAGTTTTCAAACCCTTCAGTAAGCATTGACAGGCAGGTAAAGGCCAGTGCTATTGCGTTTGTCATGGGCCATGACTCTAAATGATCACATCCTTTTGTCTGCTCTGTTTGCATACTCTTAGTGGAAGTTGGTTATTGCTTGAATGCAAACAAGAGGGTAGTGAATGTCCTAGGTCATGTGTGCGTGTTGTGCACCGGTGCATGGCCCTCTGGGAGAGAGAGATAGAGCGAAAGGAAGAATGAGGTGGGAGATTGCTGAGGGATGACAGAGAGAAAGAGAGAGAGAGAGGCAACGCGTGTATGGAAATGGGGGCGGAGACCATCTGCCGGGCCTTGCTGGGCACATGTGTTCCTGTTTGTGTGTTTGTGTGTAGAAGAGTGATTAGTCTCTCACATTCATAATAATGTCTGTTTGCTTTTGCAGCTGTTGCACAATTTACCAATCCTGTCCATACCCCCCTTTTTTTAGTGTCTCAGCGTTGCATAGGCACCCTCTGTTCTCTGTGAGTATTTTACAGTTCAGTTGAAGCATCTTTATAATGGCAGTGGATTTGTTTTATTTCTGGAAGGCCGTGTGTGATAGTGTTTTCAGTAGGATGCCGTAATACGTGCATTTGTCATGCCATTGTTCTGTGGTCAGCCCTCATCCCTGTTGAATTATAATGTGCATTAATGCAAAAATATGTCATTACTCTAAAGAAATAGCCAATCAATGTGCAATCGACCTATTTGTATTTAGCTGTTTAATTATATGGAAAACTTTGGCCTTTGCATCAAGGTCGTAACCATGTCTTGAACATCAGGTGGGACAAAACAAAATTTGCTATGGGAGAGGTGGTGATGCTGTCACATATATAATGGTTTTTTTTTTTTTCAAAAAGGAATTAAAGAAATAATGAAATAAAGTCGCTCAGATTCAATGACAAATTAAATAAGTTATATTGGCTTTTTTCAATTCAAAACGGAATTTAACAAAACTCGAATAGTTTGCATTACTGGATATTACTTTCATTTATGTCATAAAATATTTTTAGCTACTTACATCTTACCTCACACTCTTTCACTGTGTAAAACTAAACAATCACGTTGAAATTTGCGTTTGGTTTCTGTGAGCAGTAAAGCTTGCCGCCTTTGATTTGATTGGCCATCTAAGACATTTTGGGTGCTGTTTTAATCACTGGAGCAGACCATTCTAAAACATTTACTTTTAAGACTTTTTGTCATCCTAATATAAAACAGAGTGGTGCACAATGGAGTGCAGTAGAGCAGCATCAAGAATATCAAATATTGGGGTGGGACAATTTGACCATATTTGATTATAAGGTGCCATCTCTGTCAATGTCTATGGTGTTCGCGGCCCTGTTTCACACAGTTTTTTTGTTGTTGCAGTATCTCATGTCATGAGTGCCTCATTTTTACGATGCCTTGTCAAGTAGTTCAGTTGTGCCTTGAGGCTGCTGATGTCTGTAGTAGCAGCTGGGACTGCAGACTCAAAAAACTGTTAGGATTTTTAGTTAATATCAATAAATTAACATGTTACATTGACAGCAAATTTTTTATTATTACTATATATCATTTTGATATTTAAATAAAAGAAAAGTAAAACTATCTGAGCAAACGTAAAATTGACATTTAATTCTAAGATAGCATGGAACTTCTATGGCTCATGAATATGAATACCTTAACTTGACCGGACAGTCTAGGAAGACTTCTGTACTTTGCAATCTCAGCTTTAACAAATTAATATTCATTAGCTCAGTATTCGTCATGTAGTGATGTCATTATCCTCCCAATCTGCTATATGTGGTCAGCTCAAAAGTGGTGTGTCTACGTTTAGATGCGGCATCTACATTCTCGTGTGCTGACAAACAATAACGTCTAAACCTGCATATAAGACTGAAGACAGAGAGCACCGGAAAGATGCGATAGACTGATTAAAGCGAGGCAGGAAAGCGTCGAGAACAGAAGCAGACGGAGAAAAGATTTAGCCGAAGCCTCATAATGCGCTCGTGTTCGTGTTTGTCTTCTGGCTGCCTGAAAGTAATTATCCAGCTGCTGAGCGGCCAGGCTCGAGCGATGTTTTATGAGCTTCTGTGTTTAACACATCCAAATGAACAAATGTCAGCTCCTGTCGTGCTGGTTAACTCTGTCCAGCAGGGCCTTCACTCAGCTGTGACAGGCCTTGCTTAATGTGAGCACTCCCTGCTTATGGTCAGTCAGAAGAGGCAGCGAGACCGGAGCCCGATACGGGGAGGAGGTGGAGTTGGCATGTTGAGGGCTTGCTGTAGATTATTACGGCCACTGTAATTGCTCTGAAATGGAACTGCATCCCAGCCAGCAGGCAGCTCATTAGAAACAAACCCCAACATATCAAGTGAACCTCAGGGAGCTGTGGAGAAAAAAAGAAAAGGAAAAAAGGCAAAGAAAAGCAAGGCAAAAACCTGCATCACCAGCCTCCACATCTACAGCTGTGTCTATTCAGCTCCTAAAAGAGTTGTTCAATTATTCGGATCGGCGGGAAAAACTGGGACAGGTTTTTTTTTTTTTTTTGTGCGGGGAAGGAGAGGGGGAGAGGCTGAGTCTCATTAATGTTAATCAATATTTAATCAGATGCACGAATGTGGCGCAAATAACAATATCAGGAAAACTGTTTTGCGCTATTCATATCATTCTTTCCTTTGGAAAAGTGAAGCTGGTTGGTGTTAATTGTGTCCCGAAGAGAGTCTCCAGAGGAACGCTGTCAGCGCAGGGTTCTCGTCTCACTCACTCACGTCTGATTGACTGGAGCCGCGGGCTTGCGTCGGGCTCCTCCCTGGCTAAGGGCGTGAATACGGCCTGTTCTGCTCATAAGATAATTAGACAGAGAGCGATCTTTCCACTGCAGTGCCTGCCCAAACTCAAACACGCTGTACCGGCCTCCAGCTGAGCAAGATCTCTGAGTTTTGATCTCGGTCGCTTCTTGAATTTGCTGATCTCACAAACGTACAAGGGGGTGATAAATTAGTTAGTCAGGCTGCGATTTCTAATGAGGACGCATCATAAAATGCAGTGCCACACTCCATTTCCAGCCACAGAGGAGAAGTGGCCGATATTGTCATTGCGCTTTTGTTATAAATTTACTGTGGAATCTTTCTCCCGGCGTTCTCGCTCTTCCTTTTCTCCACTTATCTTATTATTTCCTACTATTTGTCCCTTTAGTGCTTTCTGACTTGATTTGTTCCGCGAGCAACCCTGAGCAGTGCAGAAAGCTGAGCGTTTTGACATATATTGGAGGTTATAAAAGACTGAAGGATGGGTGAAGATATCCGGGCACGGCTTGCCGATGATTTGTCATATGTACAGTATGAGCACGTGGCCCTTTAAGGCAAGTCAATTCACACGGCAACCATCTTGGTAATGTCCCCCAGCAGCTATTTTGTTTGTTGGTAATAGAGTGCTGCAGGGATGACGTATTTTCGTAGGCCAAACCCCAGAAACGAGTTGCATTTTAGCACTTCCAGTTCCATCATTCTGAAGTTAAAGGTTTTTTGCATGGTTTTTTTTGGTTAAATGCCTGAAATAAGGTCTGTGGTCAACACAAGCTTAAGATATTTTCACATTTTATACTCCCTTTGGGAATTATTATTATATATATTTTTGTTTTGAAAAATCTGTTGATAACAAGGGACTACAGAGGTTGTCGGGGACATTAAATTTCATCCCACCGAAAGGGAAAACTCATCCACTCACTAGTTCACATTCGAAGCCTCAATGTACTTAGAACCGTGCTCTTGCAAACGGTTCTAAAACAAACTTTCAGGAGAAATGTGTTCATTTGAATGTGTAATTTTAAATAAATACTAATAAGTGTTTTCGGAAGCTTAGTAATGATGACGACAAAGGCACATGCCCGTGTAGTTTTTTTATAGTCTACATTCAGCTTTTTAAGTCGGGCAATTGTATTTAGGCTTCAAAATTCATAACAGTTGTTTTCATTTGTGAAGACTGTCATGATGAATGAAACATGTAAGAATCATAAACTTGTGTAGCTCACAGAGATCGTGTTCTGCAATTATACAAGCCAATAGTTCTATCCTATTGGGATTTTGTTGAGTGAACTTGAGTGATGCTAACTTCTGGGTTGGCCAACAAAACAGAGGGCCCCATGAAATGATAAAAAAAATAAAATAAAAATAAACTAAAACTGCCAGTAGGTGGCGGCAAATTATTGTCTTAATGAGTGAGTCATTCAATTATTCAGTCAAACTATCCCTTAAAAATGCGGACTCATTCAGTTGCTCTGAGACGTGCAATGGCTCTACTGTGAATTTGTTGCAAAAACAGGCAAGGTTCCAAGTCTAAAATGAAAGTCACCTAACATTAACTTCTTGTTTATTGAACTGTTGTATAAAATCAATTGGCTTTAACATTTGCAATTGTGCTGATATTTGGGAAAACAGCTAACTATATCCTGTTATAGATATTAAAAACAAGCACTCACATAGGGACATTTTTCAATTTGTAAAAAAAAAAAAAAAAAAGAAAAAAGTGATTGACTCTTTTTAACTGTTTTATTGAGTCGCCATGTGTTGCATTATGATCTGTCTTACACTTTCGCTGTCTCTGTTGCAACTCGGTAATATAGAGAGCCTTATTCTTGTTTGGATTTTTTCATAAACCCTGGTCATGTGAGACATCCATAGCCCGTAATGTGCTTTATTTGAGGTGACGGGAACGAGTGCAGAAGTTAATGTATATGAAATAGATGGGGTGGAAAAGATAGTGTGTGGATATTAGTAATTTGAGCGGGGAGGTTGTAACATGGCAGCTTGGATTAATTAATGCCCTGCTTGAGGGGAGGGAGAAGTCAGAAAGGCAAGCATGGGCAAAACCATTTTTGAGTCCACTGCACCTTTCGGCATCTGTAATATGAAGAATGCCAGTTGATTTTTATTTTTAGTTATTTTTCATATGTGTGATATTTAACTATAGCAGTTTGTAAACAATCTTGCAAGACACAATATTATACCTTTTCTGTCCGTCAAATTGATGAGGAGTCGTGTTTGGCACTGCTTTATTAGCAAGTCTGTCTTTTCAATTAAATTATATTTTGTTGAACCCTCAGAGTTTTTGTCTTTTCAGTGTTTGTTTAAGAACTATCAATTCATATTCATATGCAAACATTAGTATTCTGTTTAAGCTGCCCCAGAATGCACTGTGCGTCTTGTTTATTCAAGAGCAAGATGAATGTGCTGAGAGGAAAAACACTCCAAAGTCATTGATATTGGTGCATTATTTTGACATCATTATGTGACAGTTTTGTCTGAAACATTATGCCATTAGCTATTGATATAATATTTATTCTATATTTTTATTACAAAGCTAGATTTTATAAATATGTATATATAAAATTAAAATTGTATATATTTTTTGTATTTATATATAAAAATATATGTTTTTAAATGTATTTTATATGTAAATATGAAATATCTAATGGCATTTTATCGGATAAAATATATTTCATAGTTCATATATTGGTTCTGCTCTGTGACAGTCTATGGCCACTGACAACTTAAAGCCATCACAAGCATTTGAACAGTGCTGACAGTTGTGTCGTCAATCAAATGGCGTTCATGGCAGACATTTCACCAGGTGTCCATGGCAACTCATTTCCCTGTCTGGTATGGGATGAGCGGCCCGGCTTTAGGCAGTGGACAGGTTCATCCTCCACAGGGTCCACCCACAGAGACGCAGATCAATATCTGCAGACAGCGGCGCAACAATAGAGAGGCCTTATCACAGGCCCCAGCAAGGGCCCTCAATTGGCTCCTCCATTTTGAACTTTCAGGCCTTTGATATTCAAAAACAGCGCACTGAATAATTGAAGAATCGCCGTCATTACAAGACTCTAAGCTTTTCCCCCTCGAGTACAGGAAGTGCCAGCCCAGGCACGGTGCGGGTTACGATTGTTAGACTAATTCCACCTAAAATGACAGAGAATCTAGTACTAAGTCTACCCCGTTAAAAGGCAGAAAAATACAATTAGGTTCTTTTTCTGGAGATCTGGTGGTGACCTAATTATTTTGTTTTGCATCTTGGTGTTGCACAACAGTAAACCCACTCAAAGGAGAGGGAAGGAAAGAGCATAGGAAAAAAATCAGTGTGCACGCTCCCTCTATTCAACCTCATTATGTCTACTGGCATTTTAACTCCTTTTGATGATTAAGTGAGAAGAGAGGCATCGGGCTACATGTTGTCTCCTCACTTCTGACACCATCTCTCTGCACTCTGCTTTCCTCTTTGTTTCTTTACAAAATGTGCTTTGCTGGAGACGGAGAGGGTGCTTTAATGTCGGATTCCCAAACGCACTAAATCCTTTATTTTATCTGGGTCAAAACCGCCTCAAGAGCCTCATCAAAGGCCGAAAGGCTACAGAGGTGCTGCCTGAGACAAAGCCGGGGTGGAAGGCTTTAAATAATTTTGCCTTCCCTTGTATTTCTTTCCCTCGCTCTGCCTGAAATAGCAGCTGCGGTGTTCACTATTTTGTTATTTGGGTGCGCCTCTGGACATCATCTCCTTCTTTCCTTTCATCCTTCTTTTTTCCTCTCTCCATGTAGTTGTGTAAGGCCAGCTAAATGAGGACAGTAGAGTCCGTCTCTGGCTGTCGTGCTGAGAAACGCGGGGAGATCTAAAGAAACGCCACTGCAGGAATCCTTGTCGCACTAGTCGAGCTTAACGGAGGGGCCAGGTGCGGCCCAGATGATGCCAGGGGCCCCGTGACCGTGAAGGGAACAGGGTTGTGTGCCGTTCAGAATCGAATAGAGAATGCCTTTAAATTCCAATTAAATGGCTGAATTTGAATTGAGTTAGCAAATAGGATACATAATTCAAATTTGAATGCAAGGAAGTTAAATTAGAGTTAGTTAAATGAAGTCATTTTCTGTCATTTTTTTACAAAAAACAACAAACAAACAAAAAACACAACTTTTGTTAAGGATGAATGGATGGATAAGGTCATAATAGATAGTAGGTGGATAGATGTGTTCTTCCACTTCGGAAGAACACTACGTTTCCTACTTTTTTTTTTTCCTGTCATTCTCATTCATCTTCCTGTAGGGTGTGGCCAATTCAATTAAATTAACACTCACAAATTGAAAGGTACCCAGTTCATTACACAACCCTGGAGGAGAATACAAGGTGACACTGCAGAAAAAAAAAAGGTAAATGTTTGTGTCCAGGTCGCAGAGGTGCGTGAGTAAGGTATTACGCATGACTGTGTCCACAAGATGTAGCGCTACACAACGACAGCTGTGCCATTGTCTCTTCTGTTTGCACATGAGCCAATGTAGTATAGGATTATATATGCAGGACTACCAAGGGGACAGAAAATAATACCCATATATGAAAGGATGAGTCCCTCATGGATAACCACAGCAGCTGGACAGTAGGCCAACCGCAACCTCGAAACAAACATGCATTTGATAAGTAGCCATGTTGACTTTTCTAGAGGATATACCAGTGGGCGGCTTGGTAAATGTTTTGTGGGAGGCCATAATTCTGGGCTTTTCTCTGTATGTCTCCACAAAGAACCACAGACCTTTTTTTAATTGTGTCATGCTGAAGGTTTTCTGCCAAAATACGAGCTCACAAATAAGCAGCTGTAGAGATAAAGAAGCTTTTTGTACATTGAGAGGTTCGCTGCTTCTGTCTCAGTTACGTAATTTCCTCAAGGACGTCGCTGTGGCTCTCCAGCCAAGACCGCAGTCTGGACCGTTCTTGCTGCTGTTCTCCCCGCTCCCTCCTGCAGCCATTGGTCTGATCACTCCTGTAAACACTCTGCTACTGTAAATTGATCCCAGCGTGGGCTTATCAGAGGTAGCTAGCCTGCAGGTCCGTGACTCGGAAAAGCAGAAAACCGTATTAACATTTAACACATTCTCCCTATACGACGGCAGATAGCAACAGCATGTCAAAACCCATCTTCCTGACATCATTGTGATGAGGCCGGGGCAATGATCTGAGAATTGTTCACTAACACGGGAGCCTCCGTCTCTTGAAATGTTTTGTGAGAGTGGTGGAGGTGGTGTTAGGGGAGAAAAAAACATGTTGTTGCGCATGAAATGTCAAGAAAAGGTAACGGCAATGAGGGCTGGTTAGGAAAAATGTGGCCGAGGAGAAACAGGTGCGGGACACGGTAGGTGTCTAAAGCCCTGGATCACAATGCGGCATGTGCTACGTAATTCACAATTCATTGGCTAACGGCTAGTGTTTCTGCCTGAAAGCAAAGGGAAAACCTACAAACATACAAGAGCACTGCGGTCCCCATAGATGCACTAATTTCCTATGAAAATAATGAACGCCTGCTATACAGTATGTGTAGAGAATAAAATTTTGATGAGAACCCAGTTAGGAAAGAGGTCATTACTGTTACATTTCCTTGTTTATCTATTTAGAGATAGAGTGTAGGAGAATACAGCTTCTCTCCTCGGGTTAGGTCATTTAACAAAGCCTAGTGCGTTTATCATTGGAAAAAATAATTATCTGGTATTTACCCTCATGAAATTACCTACTCGGGCAGAAGAGAAGAGAAGTGCAGCGTTTGAGTTGAGAGCGTGAGGCTGAGAGAAACTGAGAGACACTGAATACCTTTAAATTATGGATCTGATAATGGTAAACAAATTGATTTTGGCTCAGTGGGTAGTCATAGGAAACTTATCTGATGTGCAAAATCCAGGCGTGAGTCTTAATTCGACTCGCCTCTTCACGATGAACAAAGCGTCTTGACGGGGAGCCATCCGTTTCACCTCCATCAAAGTGTGGGATACGTTATGACGTTTGCTCGAATAAGATTCATGACGACCTTGGGAGCGATTACCATCGGCTCGTATGCATGCGGAAAGCGACTTTTAAAAGTTGATATTCCACCTCGAATTTGCATGATGAATACTGGGTCATTAATATCACATGTGATGAAGTGCCAGATTTAGTCGGGGAGACCTTTTAAAGATGCCAAAATGCAACCCATGAGAATCTCTTGTGGTTGGGGCTAAAAGGGCCGGAGGTGCTGCATACAGTACCAAGGCTGTAAATTATTTGCATCCCCATAATGCGACACCACACCTTCACCTCCATTGCCTGTAGTCCCTCGGGCCACACAGTTTGTGTGTGTGAGTAAGATTATAGGCTCTTAAAGTATCAGACCAGCTGTCATGAAGGAAGGATTCATGACTGTGAGATAGGCTTATGGATTGCTTTTACAAATCTTTGATTATGAGTTATTAGATTATTTGTTTACTTGGCCTTTTCAAGGGGATTCATACAGCTACTAATACACTACAAGCAAATCTCTTCTGAGGGCTCTGAACAACCATATTGAACAAATAGATTTTTGAGTCTAAACTTGAATTGACCACACCCTACAGGAAGTTGAATTGGAATTAGAATTTTTTATTTATTAAATCAGTCAGTCTGTCTATCTATCTATCTCTGTCTGTAGTTTTATCATTAAATCTGTCTATGATTCACTCTGTATATTTATCAGCCTATAAACCAATGTTCAATTGTTTGAATTGTAGCACCTTTTAATTCTACTACCTTAATTTCACATTCTAATTGCAATTCTACGTCCTGCTGGCTGCCTCAGTTCAAGAAATGTAATTGGAATTTAAAAGGCATAATCAATTATTCAATTCTGAATGACTTGAACCCTACCATGAAGCTAGTCACTCTCACTTGTACACAATAGATTTGCAAAAGCCCACTCATGAAAAACTTTGTCATTCATGAAGAAGAGGGGTCACAAATACTTTAAGTATTAGGACAAAAATGACACATTGAGATATTCTGCCAGCTAGCTGTAGAATTGTCCTTGAAACACTTATGAAATATGTCAGAGATTTTCTAAATATTCTATGTTTTTATGACAACAGAATGCAGCCATCTGCAAGAGGTGCACACACACTCTGGTGGCGGCCCGTTTTAATGGTCATTGTTTGGTTGTGTAAGGAGCGGGCTGTTCTCTGTGCACTTGATTCATTAGTTAGTCTCTGGAGTGGGCTGATGGCAGGCAGGGGTGCTCCTCTGTCACCCTAATGGAATGGAAATTCACTTACATGCACAGACGGCTGCCGTGTCTGCGCACAGACATGTGAAGGCGCCAAAGGGAGGTTTTCAGCCTCCCCTGATCTGATTTGCTTTGATTGGAAAAGCTTGAAGACACGCACCATTGTGTGCACCTCTTGTTTACAAGTGCACAAAGATGCGTGAGCTTTAACATACGCTGCATTACACCTTTGAAACGCTCTAAGTGTTTGGGTAGTTCTGTGGTAGTTCAATCTGATGACCTCAGCAGGAAATCAAATGGTGGAAGAGGTGAGAAGACATATTTATACGTCTCGGTATCATTCTGCTAATTTTGAAAGTGCAGTACAGTGTTCTAGGTGTTGTATGTATGCAGTTTAGCGGATGCACTGATTTTGGCCGATATTTTTCAAAACCTGATGAGCTGCCTACGTATATAACTTTAAATGTCATAAACTTGATTATTCTTTTGGCCAAATTCAAAAACTAAAAAGCATAGCTTTGTGGCTACAATGCTACAATGCTAATTATATTAGCAAAAACATGCTATTAATGGCTGATATGATTTTATAGTAAGGTTTAATTTGTTAACATTAGTTCATTCTTTTTGTATCATGAATAAACAATAATCAACCTTTTTTTTATTATAATTTCTTAATCCAGATTAGTGTTAATTTATAAATAATATTGCTAATTTTTTATTCATGTTCATTCATAATGCATTCATATTGTTCAACTTAAAATTGAACCCCACAAGTTTAATTCCATCCATTTTGGCATTTAAAGCTTGATGGGTTTATAGTACAACTTTTTTGCAGAGACAGTTTCTTTAAATGCTCACAAAAATGTTGTTGGTGCCAAGATCTTTGGCCATTATTCTGTGGTTATACTAATTACAGGTCTCACAGTGGAAGCCCTTTCGGTGCTCTGAAAGTGTAACTGGGTGGAATCATTGCCATATTTGTGTCCTCACCAGAGCCTCATTCTGTCAGAGGTGCTCCCACACATTTAGACATGCAACAGCAGGATGAATTTCTCAGGCAAAAAGGCCTGATGCAGGGAATCAAGTAGCAGCCAGCCACCAATGATGTGTGCATCTGTAGTTGCTCCATTAGCTGGTTTGATAACAGAGAGAGAGGTGTTGAACTGGCTCACTCATAGAGGAAAGCATCATCAAAGACTACTGCAGATCCTCTCGTCTGTTTTGTGAATTAAACATGCTGACTCGCTGGTAGAAAACTGCTTTTGATTTGTCTGCCATGGAACTTATGTTAATTTACCTGTTTGAAAGCATAATTTCATATTGTAATGTGCTTTGATAAGTGAGCAGAAGTCTTTCTTTTTTTCCTTTACAAAAACGTACATTGGTCCAACGGTGCATTGAAAACATTCTATTAATAAGCTTCTTAATCCATTTTCTATGACTGTCTTGCTCAACACAAGCTGCAACCTCCCCAAAGGCGTCTGATCTCAAATGTGAAGGCATGTTGGGAGACGGGCAGTATGCCTGCTAATTAGTGGAGACTCTCATCCTTTGAACCCTTACAATATGCCACATGTCTAACCTCTGCCTTACAGTTAACAGTCAAATGTCTCTTGGGTAAATTATTCTGTATTTGCTATTTGCATTTTTTGGTTCGGGGCTTGATTTGCCATGCCATAATCACTGCATGTTACTGTTTCTCCCTCTCAAGAAACAAGCACACACTACAGTTCAGCCACAAGTGAAAAAAAAAAAAGAAAAGATATATGCTGGCAAAACTGTAAACAAGATTACTTTTATTTCGCCAACATTTTTATTATTGCAGGAGTTCAGGGATTGAAATGAACATGAAAAACAAATCACTAATGGTCAGGAGCTCTTGCCAGGAAAGTTAGGATCACTTGATGAGGGAAAAATAGGGGGAAAGTCTTGCCTGTCATTTTTAAATGCCCCATGAATGGCGCCATGTGAGAGCCTGAATCCATGCTCGGGTAGCTGATGGCATCACAACACAATCGACTGAACCGCCATTGATTTCTGCATTTTTACCCCCTCCCCCCTCGGCTCAGACTGAAACACATGAATCAAGTCAGGGCATTACAGTAGGAAGACAATCTGAAAGCTTCCTGTCATCTCACAAAGTATTTTCTCTTTCCCCCGCAAGGCCTCTTTTATTTCGCCGTTCACCCCCTTCCCTTCTTTATTTCACGTCATAACGTTGGAGCTGCTCCCCAACAAGCAACTCAGCACTGCTGCACTTAGAGCAATAATTGGAATTTTTATGGTTGAGAAAGCAAACACTTTTAATACAGGCAAAAGCCCTCATGCAGTCCATGTGGAAGACAGTGGGAAATCAAAAAGATGGATCACCCTAATCTGTGTATTGACATCTCTCATGGCTGAACAAATGGTGCAGTTGAGCTATATTCGCCTGTATTGATCCCCAGGCTGCTTAACATTCATGCCCTTGCTCCTGGAGGTTGACCACAGGGCAGGAGATTTGCACTCCAGTCCAGCCTTTCCAGGCCCACCAGTACCCCCACCTCACCCTGAGCTGACTCGTCTCAGCCTCATCTCATACACGCCAAGTAACTTATCAGGCAGTCGGAATCCATATTTTACACATGCATTTCTCTGGAAAGGTGTAGACTTTGGATAGTAAATCAATTAAAGTAGCTAATACTGTTTGAAAAATTCAAGGGTTGTGTAAGCAGTTTTGAAAATGGCAGCTTTGAAGTGGGCATACTTGCCAAAAAGAATCTGTCTTTTTAATCGTTAAAGCATTGTGAATATGTAACACATTAAATCGATATTTTAATCCTATGTCTCAACTTACATGGTAATATGAGTAACAATGAGTGAGTCATGGAGATGTACAAGATAGAAGGACCTGTCTGAATGAACGGTATATTTTAACCATATCGGTTATTGGCCTATATTAATTTATTATATTAGATACATTTAAATAATAATAAAAAATAAAAAATCTATGATATTGTATTTCATTACTCCTGCAAACTATTGGCCAATTATTGGATACTGGCTATAAAATGATAATAATTTGGCTTATCGGTATCTTCCAGAAATGTTACATCAATGCATCCCTATTGTAAACATAGTGACATACTACAGCATTGACGCCTGAGCGCTTGCTTTGTTTTGTTCTTGTGGTCTCTTGTAAGGTCTCATAGGCAATTACTAATGACCATCTATCCTGCTGATGGGACAAAATGCAAATGCACTTTCCGGAGCTTTTAATGGCTGCCAACATGAGCTCCCCCACCTCACCCCACCCCTTATTATGCCTCCCTGCTTAGCAGGGTGGATGTAGAGCTGGAAATCAAGCCATGAGCTATTTAGTAGTAAATGAAATGGCAGGGAGCCCATGTGATTGGATGGGTAATAGATCTTCTCAGTCAATGCAATGATCAGTTTAGGATCCCGTTCGGTTTTTGACGGCGAGTCAAACCAGATCAATTTGAGTGTATTTGTTTACCCAATCACACGGCGGATTAACTCTCTCAATGTCTAAGTGTGCATTCATTCCGTCTCTACGTTATATGTGATGAGTGCGCCGAAAAAACACCCTTTTTTCTTGAATCAAAGAGATTGGTTAACACTCTGTGCCTTTTCCGGTCTTATACAGGCACGTGGTCATGTGTGGTACAGTGGCACGGCTGTTTGATCTGCATTTGGCACACCGCTGCACAGAGTTCTGCTCATCTGAGAAGTGGGTCATACAGCATACACCACATTAATCAGGCTCCTGTTGTTGTTGACCTGAATGAGGAAATGCTTGGATCACCAAAAAGATGATTGATTGTTACAGATCTGGCCGATCCTAATGAGTCTTTATAATCTCTGCTCTGTTTATGTCATGACTGTATATTTCACCAGTATGACCTTATTCGCTTCCCTCCTGAGGTTTCATTCTCCATTTTTTTTTTCTTGGAAACCAGCATATTGCTAACAAAGATTTTGAGGCGCTCAGGGTTTTTGTGGCTTTGTTTTATGCTAGTGTGGGGTCAAACCGGGGTTCAGGCTGCTCCACAAGCTACTGTCCAATAAATAATTATAGCCAAATGGCACCTACCATGCTATGTTAATAGAGGCTGAAATTGCTTTTGAAGGTCCTCATAAGTCCCCCTTATAGATTAAGTGCCTGCATTGGAAAAATAACAGCACCCAGAAGAAAATGGGTGAAAGTAATCAGGTTTAATGGACTCAGAAGCTCAGTGAGAATTAAATAACCATTGATTTGTTGGAATGTTCCGGTTATTACCAAACGCCACTACACACACATCAGTGAGGCTGATGATATTGATGTTGGGGCCTTTTTTATTTGGTCTTTATTGTATTAACCCCCGTGAACTTGATTGTTCTCCGAGTTGGCTCTTCAATTTATCAGTCCTGCAGATTAGAGGTGGGCAGCTCCTTTAACCTTTGCTAAATTTAAAGAAAAGCTTCCAGTGGTAAATAAGAATTATGGTAATGTCAAATTGGCAATAGCTCCCATCCCCCGCTCAAATTGTAAGCACATATTTATAGTAGCTAGCGCCACATATCTTATGGAGGTCATCAAGAAGATCTTTATTTATTAAGTCGCCGTGAAGGCTGTGACCATGAAATGGTTCCTGCTGGAAGAAATTCCTGCATTGAGATTATAGATCTAGAACACATATACGCTCCTTATGAACCCATTATCTCAACCGCTGGGACTTCATATGGGTAGTAATATCAACAAAACCTGATCCTTTTAATCCATTTTAAACCCAGAATCTCGCAGCATATTGAGGAGACATCAAAACCCAGCACTGGTGTGCCAGTGAAACAAACGCCTGAACGCTTATCCTCCGTATGCAAGAGCTAAAGGCTTAGCCTGACAGAACAATCACCTAAAGCAACAATGGAGAAACATCCTGAAATGTTTTAACACTTTTGTGTTGGATATAATTTATATGCTTTGCTTTTTTTGTGTGTGTGTTCAAATGAAACTCACGAACCCTCTGAAGTGAGTCGCTGTATTGTGAGTGTTTATTGTGCTTTTACCTCAGTAATGACCTATATTTAGATTTTACAAGCTTGTTATTCTGATTTAGACTGCTGGGTTTTAAAAGCCAACAGCAAGTACTGTGAATCTAGCCA
Source organism: Leuciscus leuciscus (assembly GCF_965113295.1). Taxonomy (NCBI): domain Eukaryota; kingdom Metazoa; phylum Chordata; class Actinopteri; order Cypriniformes; family Leuciscidae; genus Leuciscus; species Leuciscus leuciscus. The sequence goes on from NC_138725.1 coordinate 55,086,394, forward strand.
ATATGTTAATTTAAAGCAGATGATTTGTACATGTCTAAAAGCCTTTAGTGCATCTTTTTTGTTTTTTGTTTTTTTTGTAGACATGGCTCTGTCATAGCTTCGCAAGAAGACTTTGTTTTATCAAATTAGTGAATGTGAGACTTGATCACTTGGACAAATGTAGTAGCTGAATCATGTTAGTGATCTCACTGAGCTTTAGTTTAAAAAGAAATTTCCACCATTGCTTTATTCTCTAAAGGCAATAAAGTCCATGACTCTTTCCCTCAACAAAAAATTATCAAACGGAATGAAACATGCTTTAATCTTAGGCTACAGCCCGAGCCAGCTATGCCACAAGCTATATTTAGCTTTCCAGAGGTTGTCTCCGGGCCGTGATGGAAAATTATCTCTTACCATAAGTAAATGAGCAATGTTGTGCTTTGATATGACATCAGTGCTGTGATATTTCTCCTGCCAGTGAACCCTGGGATGAACATGAGGATGGAGAGTCAGGAACTAGGGAACTATACTAAAGTGTGACCCGAGAAGTTTCCTTTGAGTGAGTGCGAGTGTCCGTCTTATGTTGAAACCCTCAGATGGATGATGAGGCTCAGAGCTCTGAGATGACACATCTCATAATGTGGACAAGACCGCTTTCATCTACTGCTGCTGAATCTGAAGGACCCAAGTGCTTTGCGGTGCTAAAATGAATGTGCCGGTTAGCCCAGCAGAAACCGCATTTGCTGTCGATAAGGCTATGCTAATGAGTACTGCAAGGAGTTGAGTGGTGGTCAGCAAGCTAGTTATCGTTTTAAAAATAAAAAAACTGCTGAAAACTAAAACAAAAGTGAACAGTGAGAATTAACATAATCTACATTTTTGTAAAAATTCGTATTTTTATATACAGTATATATTTACTACATGAATACATTTTTTTTGTTTAAAATTAATTTCCAAAAATAATAATAATAAAGGATTTTATATTTGAATTAAATAATAAAAAAATTATTAAACCAAATTTCACAAAGTAAATCAAACATTTTAATAAATTTGTATGTAAATTGTTTCACTTTTTTTGTTTTGCAAGTAATTTCTTTCACTACTAGTTTTAAAGGGGTCATAGACTGAGAATTCAAATGTTCCTTGATCCTTTGATAGTTAAGAGTTCATTATACTATAAAAATACCCTGTAAGTTTCAAAACCCAAACTTTCTTGTTATTCCAAAAACTGCTTTTATTGAAACCAAGGCCAGCAAACGACAGGATCTAAAAAGTGGAGTCTTGTGACGTCACAGGGCAGCTTTGGCCCCGCCCACTGGAGCGTTAGTGAACAGTGACATGAGAACGAGAAAAGATCGTTACAAGATCAATACCATTACCTTCCAAATGATCCTAATTAGAAAAATAAAATAGTTATTTTTCCCAACAATGCGAATGTCTCAGCAGTGCATTGTTTGTTTGTATTCAGTGTATTTCACAGTGGATTATTTGGTAAATTTCGGCACAGGCTTTGCAAACAGACTTTTACAATATGGATCTGCCAGCAACGCCACACACATGTAAGTAGTCATGTTTATTCTAATGCCTGATCTGTGATCAGTGATTTCTGATGTAATTATTCAAGTTCAGACAGATTATCTCTCAAAATATTGTTCAATACTGTTTATGCATCAGTAAATCAAGCCAGTGACTAAACAATCAATTTCACATTGTTTCTCTTAGTAGGATGAAAATAATCTTATTTAATCTGTAATTAAATTATATAAAGAAAGTGATCAAAGAATGCTCCCTTTCCAATTGCCCAAGCTGTCAATCAAACAGCGTGAGTTTATCTGGACACTTGCCAAAACTCGTTGAAATCAATCATCACAAAATCATGACGCTGTTACAATGTACAGTACAACGAAGCTCTTACTGTATTTACATCGTGTTCGCATTGTTATTTGGTGAAAGCCAGAGGTGTAAAGTCCAGGCTCAGAAAGTAAAAGTCCTCCTCAGTAGCTATTGTTCCAATCACCTGGATTTGCTAATTAGCACTGTTTTTCAGCCAAGAGATAGAACTAATTAGTGAAATCAGCTGGCTGAGTTCATGGGTGGAATAAATATATGGAAGGAGTTTTACTTTCTGACCCCTGGACTTTACACCTCTGGTGAAAGCATTCGTGAGAGTGCCGAAATTGCGTTGCAATGATAAGATCTTTTCATACGTGATCAACAGACTGTCTGTCATCTGCTCAATGCTCATCACTGCAACGTTTCATGTGATGGGAATAGATCATTATGATCAATACTTTTCACAATTCCTTAATCTCGATAGCTGTAATAGTAAAAACGTAGTAAAAGTTTTAGAGAGAGTTCCACATGTAATACTAGCTATTTCCTATGCAAACATGTCAGCCAATCACAGCAGTGGGCGTTTACACTGAAGTCTCACAGCAGACACGCCCCTTCAAACTGAGCATTCAAATGAGAGGCTAAAATCAGGCTTGGAAAAATGCCTTTTATTTATAAATTAAGACAATTTTTGATGTGAAAATCATACTAACATTATAAGGGCACCCCAGGAAACATTATAAAATAATAAAATAATCCAGTCTATGACTCCTTTAAATAATAATAATAACCTTGCTGACAACCGCCCAACTCCTAACCAATGTGGTTTCTATAAGGCTATGTGACATGTTAATTCAAATAAAATAAAAAGGATAAACATAAAGAAAACATTTTTATAAACATAATAACATTTTAATTTAAAGTACAAAAATAAATAAATAAATAGTGAAATATTCAAAGCTATAATAACCCTTGTTCTTGTGCATGTAGATGCATTTGTAGTTGTGTTTGTCATTATACAGACTCTTTGCTCCGTTTAGTTGACTCAGATTTGTAAAGCAGGACCTGTGGTCAGGCCAGAGTTTGGCCACAGAGAGTAGGAGCAGGCGGTCAGGCAGTGTCAGGGAGGGAAGGGTGGGGGTAGGGGGTAGTGGGGGCGGATGGGGACATGAGCCCGGCAGGTCGGCACAGATGATGGGTCCAGATGGAGAGGTACTGGGCAGTGCCAGGGGCGGAGGAACCACGAGGAGGGACCACTGCTCCACAGGCAGCACAGGGCCGCTCTTTCCGTTCACGCCAGCTTGCACATTACCAGGCCCTTTGCTCTGAACTCAATTCGGCACCCGTAACGCACATGGTCTGTACCAGATCTTTGAAGGACGCAGAGCTAAGGACACACTCAGAATGATGAAGGGTTAACCCTTTCACAGAAAAAATAAATATGCCACGCCATGAACAGTAGATAAAGGGTGGTTTTAGTTAAAACGTCAGTTACTTACTGCTAATGGGCAAATAATCACAAGAAAGCTAATTATATGCCATACAAAGGATAATGTTTATGAATAAGTAACTTTTGCTGGATACGTCAGCAGTGATCAAAAACATTTAATTGGTGCTGACAAGAACGACATAATATCTAGGACAACCAGCATGCTTTTGCCTTCTTCAGGGATAGGGTATTTCTTTACCTGCCCTAACCCTAATTAAATTAAATGTTGGGTGGTGGTCAGCATGGTATTGTTATCAAAAACTATTGTTACAAAATATATTTTATTTTGTATGATATAATAATAATGATAAAAATAACCTTGTTGACCACCACCCCACTCTTAACCAATGAGGTTTCTACAGGGCTATGCGACATTTTAATTCAAATTTCTTTACTTGTGTTTTACAGTAGAGACTCCGCCCCCCATGTCCTTTCTTCCAGTGGTCCCTCTGTGGGCTGAACAGTTCTGGAGGGGATTCAAAGTTAGACAGATGGTTCCTCACAAACACCTCCTCCAGCACTTTCATCCCTCATCAAACTATTAATTCATCTGTGCGGATGAGTACATTCACATGGCGCCATCCGGATGAATATTAATGACATTTTTGATAAGTCCCTACATTCGCTTTCCCAGTAACTCGTTACATGGTTCGAGCTGATTAAAATGAATCATTTACATAATTAACATATGGTTCTAGCATTGGCTTTAATATGCTGATTATCCCTATACTTTTTTGTGTGAAGTCAGTGAAATTGAGACCATGGCAATTGTTTGAAGTGAAAATGGTGAACTCTGTGGAGGACGCGACTTATTAGCCTGAGGGCTTTTAAGAAAGGTCTTCGAACATGTACTGAATACAGCAAAATATCACAAACAAAAGCCTTTTTAGTGGTCCTAGGCAACGTGGTGTCCCCACGGAGTTTGACTTTTCAATATAAATGAGGATTACCATTGCGGTCTTTGTCATAGTTGTTGACAGTAATTCTGGTTTGAGAGTTTGCTAGCTGTAATCATCTCCAAATCCATGTGGATATACATTTTTCACAGCGCCATGAGATCTGTAAAATATGGTGACTTTTATAGTAGTAACTGCAGATTATTCTTTGTGGATCAGTTTGTAGAACGATACCACACGCCGTTGTCAGCCTAATTAAGAAGAGCAGCGCAAGAGTCGTTTACTGTGCATTTTTAGAGCTGAAGCCCGGTACTCTGAAGAGGACTCTGCAGAGTCTGACAAACATTTGCACTATGAAGGCAAGGCCAAACTTTTCTTGTGGAGTAATTGGGGAGCACTTCACACCATATTCAGAGACAGTGACAGCACTTCACACTGCGCTGGAGAGCGGCTGCTGGGATTTATCACGGCAGGTCTTAAAGATATCCCTCCCCTGCTGAAACTCTCAAACAGTGAAAAGACCGTTCTCACTCCTTCCCACAAGCCCCTTACTAAAACACAACAGTGTCATCGTCTGTACCGTCTCCATGACACGCCGCTTTCTAAGGCCATTTCCCCACGCTCCGCATCCACAGTATTAATCAAGTGATTAGACGCATGGACATTGATAACACATACATGAGGTGCAGTGCAAAATAACTATTGTTTTGGTCTTTTTAGCAACTTTTTCTATCTATCTACATATCTATCTATCTATCTATCTATCTATCTATCTATCTATCTATCTATCCTATCTATCTATCTATCTATCTATCTATCGTATAGCTACACCTGCCTACCTATCTGTCTATCTACCTGCAACACAGTTAGACGTCCTGGGAAGGAGGCGGGAACTGGCGAACATTTAAAGACTTTAATAATCATAAAATAAATAAACACAAAATGAAGGTAAAGACGGCAGTCCCTCACGGACGACTGCCGCCACACATAATAAAACAAAACATCAAATAAAACAGTCCAGGCATGGTCCTCTCTCGATCTTCCCTGTCGTCGCTCCTCCTTTTATGCTTCTGCTCCTCCGTGAGAGATACGAGACCGGTGCGTTGCACAGGTGTCACTCATTATCAATCACGCCACCGACCCTTGCGCCGTTCTCTCACGGCCTTCAGCCTCGTCCTGCTCGCCACACTACCTATTCTGTCTATTGATCTATCTCTTGATCTATCAATCGGTAAGACGTATAAATCTTTTTTTTAAACTTTCAAAATGCTTCAAGCCAGCATTCAAAATTAGTCTTGACAAACATCATTCTACTTCCTTACATTTATATTCTGCAATTGCAATTGAATTGGAATTTGAAAGGCACTATCAGTTCAATTCTGAATGGCACACACTCTTGCTTTACTGGGGTTGCAACGAGGTCTTGAAGTGGTGATGTATAAAAAAATACTATTTTATGAAATTAAGAATTCAGTTTCACATGTCCCGTCAAATTCAAAAGGGTTGAAAAACCCGGTTGGGACCATTTCTCCCACAGGCACGACTCCACTCTCTCTATGCCTCACTCTCACACAGCGCCGAAATGCGACTGTGTACCTGTAGTCCTGTTCAATATGCAGTGCGGCGCTCCTCTTCTTTCTCCAGCCAGAGGTACTGAAAGAGGCATTTCTGAACCGAAGCCAAAGTATCTCTGTTTTCACCATCTATTTTTCTTTGACAGGCATTATTGCCTATCAGGACACGATGATTAAAAACAAATGCAGGGTACAGCGTTTGTATTGTTAGTGCATTATGTAACTGTTCTCCACAGATGGATCTAATGAGAGCCTATTGACCTTTTTTTATCTCTCAATATAAGTAGGCTAGCTAAAAACAAATATTGAGATTTGGGCACCGTTCGGATAAAAGGCTTGGCACAGAAATGTCATTTTCACCCATTCGCGCTTCACCAGAGGACCAGCGTCTTCCCATGCAGAATTAATGCTTTGCCAGTTAAAGTAGTTTATTCTTGGATCTTTTGTTTTGAGTGATCGGGAATGCTCACAATGGATTAGCCCTGTTTGGAACCGTTTTCTGGGGCAAGTCGCATATCTCCCTATGCACTACATTTTACAGAAAGTTTGATGAGAGAAGAAAGAGAGAAAGGAAGAGGAAGGGAGTTGGTGTAGATGAATACAGAGCCATACACAGGAAGTATTACACTGTGAGTGGGCAGGTTAATCCACAATACTGGTGGTAATGAATGAGCGTTATTGTTGGTTAGGTACAGAAGTATTGAATATCCTCCTCTGGTCATCATGACCGAATTATTGAACAGAACGTCTCTGTTTAAAACAGATTATTTTGTTATGAAACTTGTGATTTTTACCTTAAATTTACCTTTTCTCCATTGAAAACTGTAATCCCCAAGCGTAAGTGTTTCTTTGGACCCAAATCACTCCAGCAATGTTTTCTCAAAAGAAATATACTTTTGCTTTCTGTTTTTTTGTGCCCAGCCTATTGAAATCTCAGATGAATGGTTTTAATTGAGTAAACATTTGTTTGTTGCCAAAATGATGGATTGTTCTTGATGATACTCTCCCTGTTTAATATGCTTACAAATTAGGCATGTTAACAGATGTTTGCTTGGCTTACACCTTGCCATAGTTCAGCCTCAAAATTAGCATTTGTTTATCCAACCTTGATTAGGGCGGCTATGCTCGCTCTTTCCTGATTTCTGCAAATTGCTTGAGGGAGCGCACTTAAATATTGGCTAATATGAGATAATTTAATAACACGGTGGAGCTGTGCGAAAAACAAATTACCAGGCTACTAGTCAGTAGTTAAGCAGGGAAACATGTCCTGCATTTGTAAGTTGCTGTAATTTGCTGCATACATTTGGAGTTCTGTTACACTGTGTATCATTAATCATTTTTAACTGGATGCAGGGTCCTGTGAACCAATCTCAAAAACGTAGTCTTCATATCCCTGCATACTGAAGAAATGAATACGGTACGTCTCAAAAACTGAAAAGTTTATCATAGTCTTTGTAGTCTCAGACAGTATGTGTTTAATACGCTTTCAGGGAGTAAGCTTTCTAAAAGAATTTCTGTCCTTTATATCTTAAAGAATGGTTGAAGTAATTTTCATGGCACTTTCAGTTGAGGTTCATCTTATCTTACCCAAACAGTTACAGTCGACCTTGTAATCCAACTTTTGTCGTAGCTTTTTAATATCAGTGGCAGATCGTATACAGTAGGTCCTAAGGAAATTAAACCTAAGGATGCACAATGTTGGTATCATATTGGTGATCTGCCGATATTAGTGATTTTTATTCTGTTAATTGTGCATGTTATTTTCCCCTTTTTACATTTAGATTACCCTTTCCACATTTGAGATGGGGATGCACAAACCACAGTGAATACAAATAATTGTGTTGTGTAGCATTTACCCCATCCATCACTCTTGAAATGGTAGTATTCTGTCCTACATTGGCATATTTCCTATTTCCTTTTTTTAGCGATGCTTTATGTATCATCCATAATATGAAAATAGTTCTTCTGGTGCATCCTTAATCAAAACATTGTTGAAACTAGTATTTACTTGTACGTGAAAAAGAATGCCTTTAAGACCTGTCCAAGATCTATTGGAGGTGCTCAACCTTAATCACTTTGGTTGAAGGCCCCAAACCCCACCGTAATTTGCATCTGGGCCACAACCATTTTAAAGAGTGGTCCCATTGGTACCACATGTCACTCGATGACTATTTAAGTTACAGTTGCCACTCTCGTTGTCTCGAAAACATGTGCACACATGGACACATACAGCCTTTCCCCTGTTTTTTTTTTGTTTTTTGTTTTTTTTTGTCACATCAATTTAAAGCAATCTGTCCTCTGGGTCATGTCAGTCTTAATGTTCTTACCCATATCAGAGAAAGAGAGAGGGGGGGCTGGAGGGCTGAACACCTCAGGATAGGACTCCAGTGTTATGGCACATTCAGGAGAGACAGGCTCCAGCTGTCGGGTCTCAGTGGGCTTTTTGCCTGGTCTGGTTAAGAGCCTGCTGCTCAGGAGAGTACAGAGAGCTAGAGAGAGAGAGAGAGAGAGGAGATGACTGCACAGCCCCACTGGTCCCAGGTGCAGGATAGAGGAAGAGGAGGAGGAGGGGGAAGAGAGAACGAGACCGTATGTCTCACTGCAGAGTACAACCCCTCTATCTGTTGTACTAGCCTTTAGGTCTTTAGATCAACCCATCTCATCCTCTCTGTTTGACTTGGAGGTTTCAGTTCTCAAGCCCTTTTCTCAATTCTCTCTCTCTCTCTCTCTCTCTCTCTCTCTCTCTCTCTCTCTCTGATGTACTCAGAGTGGAGGCTTGTATCTGTGAGTAGCCGTGCTCCTGCTGGGGCCTGGTGTAATTGTCCTGACAGGGTTATGGGAAATTGCACCATGTCAAGCAAAGCCGGTACACATAGTGACATCTGCTGTGTTGCTGACCAGAAATATCTGCTATAGCACTGCATGCTTCACACTGTAGCTTTTGTATATAGGATATTTTATGTATTTGTGCCTATCTGTTAGGGGTGTGTAAATATATGCTCTCAAAAGGATTTGATTACTATTATTGACTAAATAAATAAGTTGGTCACAGTTTGACAGAAGTAGTTCAAAAGAACAGGATTTTAAGTAAGTATTAATATATAGTAATACTATATATTATATATATATATATATATATATATATATATATATATATATATATATATATATATATATATATATATATATATATATATATTAGTATATACATTTCTTATTGTAATCAGCAAATCAGCATATTAGTGACACTGAAGACTGGAGTAATGATGCTGAACATCCATCCATCCATGTTCTGTCTATACATCTATCTATCTATGATCATCCATCCATCTATCACTTTGTTGCTGTCATGTGCTTTATTCAACATAGATATTTGTAAAATAAGTTTAAGTAAAAGTTATAACGCAACTGTCAGATGTGTTTTTTTCTGAATCTCCTGCATTCACACTTCTCTCTTCATGAATCTATGATAACGCATGTGCCAAAGATTTCCACTGGCTCGATGACATGACAGAGAATAGTAATTCAGAGGATCAGGAGAGGAGAAGAAAGGGACAGAGAAAAGAAGAGGAGGAGGAGAGGGGAAAGGATGGAGAGAGAGAGAGAGAGACCGTAAGGTAATTGTGATGCTGTTGAAGATGAGGCACCTCAGGGATTGTGAGAGCTCACGGTGAGATGAAAAGCCACTCCAGGCCAAAGGTTGCTGTGAGAAAGTGACATCTGACTGAAGTTTAACCTCTCTCCCTCTTGCTTTTACACTCGAAACGGTGACACAGAGCAGCGTAATCATCTGCTCAGCATTTCCCTTTTGTTAATCGCAGACGATAGCAGCAGCTGAGAGGGGTTTTCTTCCATTTAATGAATTGACGATTGCTGTTATAGATACAGAAATATTATTGTTGCACTGAGTGGCAGAGTAAGTGTTGGAATGAGTGGAGTTATTTTCAACCCTGTGAGTCATAGGCGCCTCACTAGAGATCGTCTCCCTGAGCAGGATTTTGGAACGAGAAACCTGAAATAACCGTTCGTTTCTATTGTAGCACACATGATTTTCCACAGTCTCGGTGTCCATTGTAATCTAATATAGGGCCAGTGGCCCTGCCGCAACCACCGGCCAAGCCGTGCATTTCGTTGGCCAAAATTGCTGCTATGGGTTGATCAGGCTCCTAAAGCGCAAAAACAATAGCAAATGTGTTGTGTTAGGCGCTGAGAAAGAGCAAAGCAAATGAGCTGTGTTGATGAAAAGCACTGCTTCCTAATGCCAGGCAGGCTAATAGAGAGTCATGCTAATACGTTTCGCCACAAGCCCCCCTTGGCACTCTGGCAGGTAACGGCTCGAGAAGGGGGAGGACGAGGGGGAGAGCCAATTAAATTCCCCTTTTTTGAATATTGACCGGCTTGTTATCTGCGCTGAAACCCTGGAGTCAGAATTGCTAACCTCGGCAGCTTTCACAAAATGCTTTTCAACTGCCCAGAATTATGTGTGGAAAAATGCTGAGGCTGGCAGGATCAAATGTGCGGTTTTTAGTTATCAAGCTTAATACCTCCATTTATTCTGGAGACTGTGTGAGCTGCAACAGTTTTTTTTCCCCTTCCCCTTCCCAGGTCAGTAAAATGGCCTGAGGAGAAGCAGTCACTCATTCAGCGAGGATCTGCTAGGCACAGCGCTGTCACTCAGACGTTGTGAGAGACATTTTCCAGCGAGAGTAGTGCAGTTAGCCTCAGTCTCCCATAAGGCCCTGTACTCATCCCATAAAGCGTTGCTCTCCATCAACTGGGGCGCATATTCTTTTCCTAAGTTACAGCGTGCCATCATCATCTGTCAGAGTATTGCTGGAAAAAAAGGGTAACTCGCTCTCCATGACCAGTGGCAGCAGTGAAGAATCAAAAAAAAGATATACAAGATCGTCAGACTGAAATATGTAAGTGTGATAAATTGTTGCCTTATAAATTTTAGACACCAGTTTTCATTTCAGATCCAATCAAATAAGCACATTACACATTTTTGCGGTTGTGATAAATACACAACCGCAACAATAACAAATAATTAAACTTTTTGCTGGCTGATGCTAGTAACATCTCTGTCTTAAGTTGACACTAATATGAAGACACAATCTTTAGGATATTTAATGGCCAAATGAAAAACTAGTTAATTAACTGTGATATTAACATTGTTGCTTAAAATCGAAATCATCATTTCGTGAATATTTGCTATATCGTTCAGCTCTAGTTTCAGTGTGCCAAACATGATTGGGAAGGCTTTGTGAATGTGCTGTTTTTCGGAAAGAAAATCTCTTCGTGGCTGGCAGTTGGTCTAAGTGCTTGTGTGGGGTTTAATTTAATTAAAGTGCATCATAATTTAGGCAGGACAGAATGGACAGAAGGCTACGTCTCAGAAAGGCTGAGTTGCTCAACAACCCCCCCTTCCTCGTCGAGTCCGGTCTGAAGGGAAATGCCAGCGCTTGACCATATAAAATAAAGATTCATTGCCGCCGAAGCTGTGAACGCAAGCGAGCAAATTAGATTAATCAAAGTGTCACCAGTGTCAAACCAAACAAATAGCAGAGGGATTTAAGTCAAATATGATGTCTGAATATGTGTGCATGTACTGGGGCCTCAGCTTGTTGCGTGGGGATTTATGACAGGGAGTTGACGGTCTGGTGGAAATAACCTTTATGCACCAGACAAACTGGGGAATGCCCTGGGAAGGCCTTAAGGCCAAACAAATCCAGATTCATCATTCAGCCCCCTCAATAGCAACTGTCCATGGTGCTGATGGAGACCTGCAAATGCATCCCATGATGCACAGATGGGCAACCTGCAGTTTATCAGGCCGTTTTTCTGTCAATGGTGAAGCAGTATATCATAGTCACTGCTGAAATGTGTTTGTTTATTATTATTTTTTAAACAATTAATCTATTCATCTATTTGAATAGTTATTTTTTACAGTAAATCAGTTTTAATGGACAACACTGAATGGACAAAAAACAGATTCAAGTGGGCCTCCTTAGCAAGCTAAAATGAATACATTTTATCACACTTTACTTATATACTAGGCCTATACTTTACTAGCTTATATAATGCCCTTTTAATGTATTCATAGTCACTACGTAACATTTTTTTATTATTATTTGATTATATAATACTTATATTATTATATTTTCCGAAATAATAGTAACCACATGAGACATAATAATAAACATAATAATTAACTGTTTATGGTTACAACCTTGAAGAGTGTTGTATAAAGCATTATAGTATAATAAAATTCCCATAATAGACCGGAAATGTTGCCGAAATGGAGCGGGGTTCAGCTGCCTTTTAATGTGTCATGTGTATGTACTGTATATATAATATAGTATATATGACAAAAAAAGAAAACCTCTCACTGCTCTAGAATTAGACCTAAATAGATGCTAACTTAATTATAAGCCTCTTATTCAGTGGAGAATTGGAAATGATTGTGAAATTCACTATTTACCACCAATAATTATCCTTGTAGAGTTAATCCATCCTACTGTCACTAAAAAAATGGGAAAATTATGAATATATCATGCATTTGATAAAGTCATATGAATGTTTTAAGCATAATTAATTTTTTTCCCCTCTTAACATCCTGCAAGCTCCGACAGAACATGATTGACACCCCTAATATAACTCATAATATTGAGTGTTGGTCATGCGTCTTAAAGGGATAGTTCACTTTGAAATTAATTTTTGGTATGTTTTAGCTTACCTCAAGGGCATCCAAGATGTAGGTGTCTTTTTCCGCAGTAGTTTCAATTTTTATATTTTTAGGTCAAACCGTTCTTGTCTGTCAGTCATATAATGCAGGTCGATGGTCATTATCTCAAAGAGCATGCACAGAGTCCAAATTAAAACAATTCCCCGTCGTCCAAATTAAACAATTCCCCATCGTAAGTACACATTGATGGCCTAAGACACGAAACGAGCGGTTTGTGTGAGAAAACGAACAGTATTTCTATCGTTTTTACCTCTTATACGCAGCCATGTCGAAGTGATCTGATCTGACGTGTACGCAGACTGGTGCATAGATATATACACTAGATGTCACCTTAAAGACATTCGTTCCAATGAACTGCCGTAGACAAGGCGACATCTAGTGTGTATATATCTATGCACCAGTCTGTGCACACGTCAGATCAGATCATTCGGACATGGCTGTGTATAAGTGGTAAAAACGATATAAATACTTTTTGTTTTCTCACACAAACTGCTCGTTTCGTGTCTTAGGCCATCAATGTGTACTTACGATGGGGAATTGTTTAATTTGGACGACGGGGAATTGTTTTCATTTGGACTCTATGCTTGTGTTTTGAGACAGTGACTATCGACCTGCATTATATGACTGACAGACAAGAACGGTTTGACCTAAAAATATAAAAATTGAAACTACTGCGGAAAAAGACACCTACATCTTGGATGCCCTTGAGGTAAGCTAAAACATACCAAAAATTAATTTCAAAGTGAACTATCCCTTTAAGATTCATGACATGATGTGTCAAATTATGTTTACAATATTTTATGAACACAGCTGATTTTAAGGCTTATTTGTGTGAAGCATATGATCAAACTGACTGATCTGACTCCTATGCGAATTTTCTGGAGGGTAATTTCTCTTCCTTTCACATTTGGTGTATTTTTGAAACAAGGTCCAACTCTTGCATGCTTCATTGAGTGAAAAGCTATTTGTAGAATTGCCGGAATGATTGAACCTCTCCAGGCGTCTCCACAGCACAAGCAGCTGAGAGGTGGATTTAAATGACTTCTCTCAACATCCATCATCTTTTTTTTTTTTTTTATGTATAATCTATGGCCTATTTCACTACCCGTCACTCCGTCTTCAGATGCCTCGATACCCGACTCTTATTGGGCAGACCAGAAATGTCGGCGAAATGGAGCGGGGTTCAGCTGCCTTTTAATGTGTTTGATGAGAGGGGTGAGATGTAAATGACTCCTGTGGGAATATGCTTGTTTATTTCACTCAAATATGAGAACATGCTGAAGTAAATGAAACATGGCTGAGGGACATCAATCAGAGGAAGGGGCTGTTTATACAGTAATTACATTCATGGATTAATGAAAGGAATCTCTCACTCTCCCACACCCTTCTCTCTCTCTCTTGTTTTTTGCCTGTGGAGTGTCCGGGTGTTTGACAAATAATGTGTCCCTCCTAGTTGTGGTTTCCTGCTTAATTTTAATATTTTGATTCTTCGCTCTAAGTAATGGTCCTCGGTTTATTGAACGATTAACCCACAGCCAGCTGAACATGTTTAAAAAGCTCAGAAGTCACTAATGCAAAAATACCCCCACAGATCAAATGTGGAGTATTTCTGCATTTCTTCATCAGCGCCTATAATGGGAAAATATTTCATTCAAATTGTGTCAAAATCTGTGGTGACATATGACCAGGAATGAATGTGGTCTCAGTCACTAATTCATCATTGGGCCATTCAGACACTCAAAGAATGTAGGAATTCATTTTTAGGGAAATTTAGGGCTGAAGTGTGTATTTCTTTTAAGATGTTAAAGCTTAATATGTCAAGACAACTATAAGAAATCCAGACTTATTTCCCATGATAAAATGTGAACACTGTCTTTGTGGCTTTTTCTGGCCAGCCCAACATGGCAGCGGTGGCTTAACCAATGGCGTGAGCCTGGGGGCGGGGGCTATCTGTTTAGTCAACCAATGGCAAACAGGGGAAGTGTTTAGGAAACCTGTTTGAATACGTTCAGCATTTCTGTGACGCCGGAAATAAACTCTAAGCTTTTAATTTCAATGGAACAAGTTCAGAAAAAAAGGTATGAAAATGTACGCCGTAAATCATTATTAAATCCCTCTAAGGTAAAATCACTATCAGCATTCAGACTACAAACCGAGGAGACTGTCTTGGGCATCGGGAACATTAGAGCTCTTATTACAATCATAAACCAATAACGAAGGAATATGTAAAAGATCGGCACAGGAGAGGTATTCCAGGGAAAGGGTAGCATCCCAGTGGAAGAAAACAAATGGCACCCTTCACTCCAGAGAAGGAATGGCTCTAGTTAAGATTGATTGCTTTGGCGTCTCGGCAGTAAGGTAAAGAAAAAAAATAGAGAGAGAGATGGAGAGAGAAAGGGAGGGTGGTTGGAGGACTGACCCTGTAAAGCTGCTGATTTCAGCAGTCTTGTTCGGGGGCCTGAAGTCTCATATATTGCCTCGGCTGGCTGTGATTTGTCTGGAGCCCTCTGTCGATTTGTGAGGACTGACACAGGACATGCCACCTCTGTAAAATACCCGAAACAAAGAGTGTTTCTTCACGACTGGCTAATTCTCTGTGTTATTTCCCATGCTGCAGCAAAAAATCACTGACTTTTTGGGCTGGGACGTACCCCAAGGCCTTCTTATGTCAGGGAAGCTTTCCTTTAACGCTAGAGGACTGTTGACACATGAACAGTCCACGAGGACACTTTTTAAAAGCGTGTCCTGAATAAGCTCTCTTTGAATGGCAGCATGCAACATTTGAGGAGAGAAAATGGAGGTCGGAGTCAGTACTAGAAGCATTACTGTTCTTTTAGTGGCAGTCTTCAGAGTCCTCTCTTAAACCTGTTAGTGACACTTCAAGCTCTATTCTCTAATCAACTTTGAAAGCACTAGTTTGAGCGTATTCTCTTGTTCTTTGTGAATTGAAAATCAACAGCGTTATCGAAGCTGGTGCCTCTTTCTGCGGTCTTCAGACTCGCCCTCACTACTGACGTGCCTCAGTCACACCGCAGGACTGCAGTTGTGAATCAATACGATTCCTTAACCTGTCACACTCCCAGCATTGTCACAATACCAGTTTTATGAGGGTGATTTAGGCGTGGGCTGAGTCAATCAATCACGGAGAGGGGGCCGTGCTAAATGATCATTTGATGTGGTGAAGGATGGCAATGCAGGGAGATTGCTATGCCGGCTACATACCTCAGCAGGAAGAGAGAGAGAGAGAGAGAGAGAGAGAAGAGAGAGAAGCAGAGAATGAGCGCTGTTAAGACAAAGGGCAAGTGTGCAGCTTCCTGTTGGCACCTGGCGTTTATAGGCCCACTCTAAGCAATTAAGGTTATGTCTTTATTTACTCACTTTCATGTTTACTTGCAGTATGCACACTCTACAAAATGTTACCTTTTAAGGGTACAACAGCTTGTCACTGGCGCAGTAACCTTAACATACTTAGTACCTTATTTATCCCTAAGGTTGAGTAGTAACTTAAGGGAACTTGTTACTACTCTAAGGTACTAATATGCACCTTTTAGGGGTGGATATAAGGTGTCACTTTTTTTTTGTGACAGTGTACGGATCATTTTTATCTCATGAAATCACAAAAAAATGGGGGCCAGAGCTTTCAAGCTTTAAAAAAGGACACAAAAGGACCATATATCATGTAAGTAGTCCATATGACTCATGTGCTATACAGTATATTTAAGTCTTCTAAAGTCATGCAATTGCTTTGTGTGAGGAACAGATTGAAATTTAAGTTGTTATTCACTGATAATCTCCAGAGAGCTGTTCACCTCTATAAAGGGATCAAAACTGTCAATTGAGCTAAAAAATCTGCTCGATTCATGAATGAATGACTCATTGTTAACTAGACCAATTCATGAAAAATATCTGACTCAAAATAATTCTTATCTTTTGAAACTGTGAAGTGTAGCCTATGCTAAGGTTTCCAGTTAAAATTGGCTTTTCAAAACCAAAATTCTGTTCTTCACAAAAAAATATTATATGGCTTCAGAAGACGTATGCACTGAGAAAAAAATGGTGTAGTATTTACTTTGAAACAATTTTTACTCAGAAATTGGAAAAATACAAAACAAAGAAACAGCAAGTAACACATTGGGCCCTATATTAACGATCTGAAACGCATGTGTCAAGCGCAAAGCGCAAGTAACTTTGTGGGCGGGTCTCGGCGCTGTTGCTATTTTCCCGGCGGGATAAATGACTCTTGCGCCAGGCGCAAATCTAAAATGGGTTGGTCTGAAGTAGCTTCATTATTCATTGGTGTGGTTTGGGTGTAACGTGAAATAAACCAATCAGAGCGTCATCTCACATTCCCTTTAAGAGCAGGCGTGCTTTTTCCATAGCGGATTGCTATTGTAACGGCGGATTTTCCAGGCGCGCGCCAGGAGCGGTTCACAGCCAAGGAGAGCAACGCTCTCGTCACAGCCGTAAAAGAGAGAAGTTACATTGAAATGGAGAAACCCACCCAAATTAACTTCGGTTAAACAGCCGTATGATAATTTGGGTAAATGTGTAAACTAGATGTATGCTTTTATAATAAATTGTCTATCATCTATCTATCTATCTATCTATCTATCTATCTATCTATCTATCTATCTATCTATCTATCTATCTATCGTAATAATGTATGATTTGCAAAAATGAGAACTGCTGATTCTGTGTAGATGAGAGAATCAAAGTGTATGCGCGTTGTGCACACGCTACATTGATTATGGCCAAGCATGCGCCCTTAAAATAGCATATGAATAACATGCGCAACGCGCCACTGACTTTAAACTATTTTTTCCTGGTTAGTGGCGCAATTGTTTTCTAAACCATCAAAATAGCATGAAGGAACGTTTGCGCCGGAACACGCCTCCTTTTTTGCGCTGAACCGCCCAGGGAGCGCAAGTTCATTCCCTAGTTTAGCGACTTGCTTCTGTGGAGGGAAAAGCGCGCTTTGCGCGGGTGCAAAATAAGAATGATACATGCATCGGTGTACAAAGTCAATTGCGCTGGGTGCAAGATAGGGCCCATTGAATTAATCGACTGAAAGACTGAAATAGTATTTTCATGTCAAAGTGTATAACCCATAAACCACATGGATCACTTTTAGAATATTTTATTGAGCTTTTTAATTTTTTTGAAGCTCAAAAGATCCAGTTTCCATTCAATTGTAATTTCATGGAAAAGAGTGGTCTACACATTCTTTAAAATATCTCATTTTGTGCTCCACAGAAGAACAAAAGTCATACAGGTTTGAAACGACATGAGGGTGAGTAAAGGATGAGCACGTTTTCATTTTTGGGTGAACTATCCCTTTAAAGGCACTGGTTTCTCAGTGTCTGTTCTTCTGCAGTGTAATAGATGTGGTGAGGAGCTTGAAGATTATCGGATTGTAAATACTCCTCAAAGCGGCAGGGTGGGAGAGAGGAGGGTGGAGGCACTCCCCGCAGCCCCGGCCCAGACAATGCAGTCAATTAAAATGAGATTGTGTGTGTGAGCGGAACGCACTGCAGAGAGAGAGAGAGAGAGAGTGTGTGTCGGTAATGCAGTGGGGGAGAGTGCATGAGCATTACGTGCCTGGCTCAGATCAGTTAAGTGATATTTGGGGGATTCTCCATCATGGCAGGCAGGCAGGCAGGCCAGCGGGCTTGATGGCTTCAGCAGTTGGAGCGGGCTAAATTGAAGTGTCAGGTGGCAGAATTGTATTTTATTTTCTAATATGCTCGGCTGTTAGCTGTGGGAATGTTTTTTAAGGCCGGATGCGTACAAAAGGGATTGAAACCGGCGCAGTGGTCTTATCGTGTAAGACGGCATTTCTCAAATTTACGGCGGAGATCGTCCGCCCCATCCCCTCGACGCTTAAAGGGTTGCCGATGATTAATTAGGGGGAATCGGAAAGGCCACGCTTTTATTGAAGGTTTTTAAAACGTAACACTGTCATAAGAGGCATGAATGATTTTATTTCCTCCGTTTCCATTATACAGCCAAGCTAGCACAGGGACCGTTCTGTTTTTTTTTTTTTTTTTTCTTCCTCTCACGCATTAAATGAAAAATTGCTTTCATCCTGCAGATATCAATAATGTGATGCCGAGGTCTACTAGAACAGCTATTAGATTACATTAGTGGAAATTGTGGTACAAAAGCCATGTTTACCATTAAACCATAAAATATGGGGTGGGGGGGAGCGCTTGCGTTAATACTTAAAGCAATTCCTTTATTGCCTATTTACCTTTAATTGTGCTTGAAAGGAAGGAGAGAAATGAGCAGAGGGGCTGAAAGAGGTGGAGAGATGGCATAAGCGGGTACTTAAAGTACTGTATCATTTGCAAATAACATTAAATCCGGGGCTGACAGAATTTTTCCATTTCTGTAATGGAGGGTCTGAGAGCACGGTATTGTTTTTATATTGACCCCTGCCAATTGTTTGGTAATGTTGGGCTGTCAGCCACCCTTCTTGACACCTTGACATCATCTGTGCACTTTTATTTGGGAAATTAGTCCGCGTGAAGGTGGGTGGGCAGCATTTCTTTAAAAAAAAAAAAAAAAAACAAGACCGTCATCAGCAAATTGGGAAGCTAGCGAGCACCAATCTAGTCACTCTTTCTTTTCTCCATCCATCCATACATCAGTCCTGCCTGCCTGCCCACCCTCTGGTGCCCCCACCCTCTATACCAAAAAAAAAGGAAAAAAGTCCAAGTGGCTTGCTCTGATAAGTAGGTTAAGCTCCTATCTGTTAATTAGGCTATTCCAGATGTGACTAATTTACCAGCCATGGGCATACAATATGCTAAACACCAGGGAATTAAAGCGATGGAGAGGGACGCTTCCCATGTGCATTCTCTCTGATAGGACAAGTCATTTCAAAGCTGCAAAACCAACACAAGTTGCTATTTTAATCATCGCTCACCCTATCTGTTCCCACATAATAGTGCCTGCTCGAAATTAAAACATTAAAGGAAATTGAGATAATTGTCATTATCTGTTAAGTCGAAATCCTTGCCGCTTGCTGGAGCTGTCTGAAAATGCAAATTAGATTATTATTCAATTATCACACTCTGAAGATGAGATACACATGCTTGGGTTTGTATACAGTATGTGGACGGACTGCGGACATCCTGCTGAAACACGAGCAGGTCCGTGTCCTGTTCGTGCAACAGCGTGTGTGTAATTTTTTCGGGCCCCAGCAGATGCTGCCAAAGTGCATTGTTTGTACAGCCAGGGATGAGTCAAGCATATGCTGGTGTTCTGCACTCGTTTTTCATCCTTATGATTAGTTTATCTGTTAAAATGACCTAGCAAACTAAATTATTCATTTGAGATATGGAGGGTGTTGTAGGTGGGTCAATAACATATAAGAGTGTCCATGATAAATACAAATAAAAATCTGGTTTAAGACAAATGCCAAGTTCTTAGAACCATGTACTTTTTGTATTCATGTTTGTTTTATGTAGTTTGAAAGACTTTTTGTTACCATTTTCAAGAGAAATTTACATTTAATAAAATTTTCCTTGAACCTATAATGCATGTGAGTGTGCACAGCTAAAGCATTTCAAGTTTTAAAATATATTATTATTATTTTAATTAATTAATGAACTAATTTAGAAATATCATGCATTTTTACATAATATATAGGCTAACAAATTCATAAATATTACATTTTAGGGGAGCACCTGATTTTCTTTCTTTACTACGTGGTCTAACCATGCGTTTTCATATAAAGGTCAAATTAGGGGTCCTCTCTATCATATAATTTATATATTTATATATATTTATTTCATATACTTTTTCTGAGATATAATAATAAATGACTATGGCAACCTAAGACTTAACCATCCACCCCCCCACCCCAATTTTTTATTTTTTTATTCATACATGAAAAACTTTCTTCATAGAAGAAGAGGTGTATTCAAGTCATTGTATGTATGAATTGCATTTATTGATGTATTTTTAAATCAATAGATATAAAATAGATTTAATAGGTTACAAAGGGAAAAAACTGTCATGTCATTGACCCAGGCACAATTACTTTTATAAATATTCATCGGCAGACATTTTTATTTATATAAAATTCAACAAAATGTATATTAATATTTAAATCAGTTTGTGTGTTGGTTGTAAATCAAACCCATGATGTGTCCCGATTATTCTGCACAGAAGAACTTTCAATGCCCTCGGCCTGATGTAGCGCTCCCGAGGGTCGTCTCTTTGATACTACTTAATTGTAGACATCACGTCTTTGCTGTTGAACACCACGCACCAGGCTACTATATGCTGCAGAAACATTTACATGTTTCCTGGCACATACAAAGTGTCTTACAGCAACAAATCTCAACTCCTTTCATTGGAAGCCCGACTCCACAGTCGTCTGTTAGAAGTGGGTTAACCAGATCCCTTCGGCCATATTGCAGTTGCTTGGAAGAAGAAAGCCCCAGAGTGTCTCACATAATCTGTTTTTCCCTGGCTCTCTCTCTCTTCTCTCAATCATATATCTCCTGCATCCTTTCCTTAATTAATGTATCACAGAAATACATGAATAAGCAACTTGGTAATACGTGTCCCTCTGCACAGCGCAGATCTTGTTTCTTTGTGGTTTCTTTTTAAAACATGGTTGTTCAGAGGAGTGCAACTGATCTTGGCTGTTAGATGGTCTGGGCTATTATGGAGATGTGTGAATGGCCAGCAGGCATGTCTTACTGGGATTTCAGAGTGTGTAATTCTGCTGTAGTCTCAGAACTTGCTAAGCAATCACTTGAATGAAATTGATAAATTCAATTTATTTATATTTTAATTTATTTTAAAATTTATTTTTTAATTTATACTTTATTTATATATTTTGGAGCATATGTGAGTTAGTGAGCATGTAGGACAGCTGAAATTCATTAAGTTTGAAAAACATAATGCCGTTGATGCCGTGCTGCAGCTGTAGCAAATTACCATGTGACGTATTGAATCTGTAGTGCTCCCATTGGCACACAGGTTTGAGTCTTGCTGATCAGTTTCTCTTCGCTCTCACCAATATTTGTCTACTATCTACACTAATTACATTTTTCCGTTTTGGATGAACTTGTAACTTGTACATACCTATGGTGGTTGCCAAGGTATTGCTATGCCATTGCTAAGGTGTTTGGAGGGCTTTTAGTTCGTTGCTATGCTATGTGATTTTCAGAGTGTTTGTAAGGTGTTATGGTTGGTTACTCATTGGCTCAAGTCAAAAGAGCCTGCCCCTTAGTGTGTTTTTTTTTTTAAGAATATTTTTTATTAGTTGTAGTTTGTGCTAAGGCAAGCAGCACAAAAACGACATGATCCTGCCATCTATATGCGCATATATATATATATATATATATATATATATGGCCATATGGTGAATCTAACCATACACGAGGCTTTCCATGAATTTTCTTGCCAATGATTTTTCCGGGGTAGGTCGCCAGTTCTTTCCCAAACACTCCCCATTATACTGCTTGGAACTATACTGGAGGAAACTGGAGCACCCAGAGGAAAACCCATGCAGACACAGGGAGAACATGCAATGTTCCATGGAGCCATCCCTGGCTCAGCTGGGACTCGAAATGGAGACCTCCTTGCTGTGAGGAGGAGATAGATAGATAGATAGATAGATAGATAGATAGATAGATAGATAGATAGATAGATAGATAGATAGATAGATAGATAGATAGATAGATAGATAGATAGATAGATAGATAGATAGTATAGATAGAGAGAGAGAGAGATAGAATTTTGTCATTCTTTTTTTTAAGCTACCTTTTTCAACAGCTGTTAATCATGTTATACAGTATGTTGTTAAATGTTGATCAGATCAATGCGAAAAAAGTTTAAGATGAAACAAATGAAAAATGTTTCTGTTGATAATTCAAGGATAAAATAATGAAAAGATTTCAAGGACATCGCAGAATCGGCAAAAAAGTAACTATATACTCGAAATTTGTTGAACTTTCATTTTGTTGCTAGGTTTGTTGGGATCAGCAGCGGAGCAGTTGGGTCAAGTGAATCTGGAGTCTCGGGGACTTGGCGAGTTTATTAATGTCTCTAGGCACAACCTCCTGACCCTGTCAAATCAAATCTTCTGTGTGCTGATCCACATCCTCAGAAAGAACGGCCTCAGATGATAGATTTTGAGTGAACTGCAACCCCTTCAAAATGACATGTACCAAAGTGCTCTCATTGCTCAAAAGCCAGTTAACCCCCATCGCCTTTTTGACACAAAAGCAAGAGACCTGGAGTGCCATTGTGTTTTTTAGCCACTTTCAACTATATAAAAGCCATTTGTTTATAAAACACATTAGCCCACTTTCTCAGATCGTGTCCAGGGGCAAAACAGCCCATGTCTTTGATTGTTGTGAATGGGGTCCCTCAGAATTTGGTTCTCTGTGTGGCTTTGAAGACTGTGGTTTTTGCTTTGTATTCGGCCATGCAGAGTTGTTTTTTTCCTTCAGTGTGTGATGAACCCTACTCAACAGTGTGTTAACTGAAATGGGAAGTGACAGATTCACTAAGGGATAATCTTCCTGCCAAAGAAACCGATATTACCCCTTGCTTGCACATTACTGTATGGCCCAGCAGGTAGAACTGCGAGACCCCCAACAATACACCAGTTTTTATTGATTTGTTCCCCAAAATAATTTGACCAAAATGGGCTCCGGTGTTATTAAGAAGTGCAGGTCGGTTGGGTATATGTTCTTTTTCTGGTGTTATGCTGTGGGCAATGCCTTGCAAATATTCTTAATTTAATGCTTTAAAAAAAAGTATGATGTTCACCAAGGTTGCATTTATTTGATTAAAAATAAGGTAAAAACAGCAATATTGTGAAATATTATTACAATTTAAAATAGCTGTTTTCTATGTGAATATATTGTAAAATGTAATTGATTCCTTTGATGCCAAAGCTGAATTTCTCCAGTGTCACATGATCCTTCAGAAATCCTAGTAAAATTCGCTGATGTTGAAAACAGTTGTGCTGCATAACATTTTTGTGAAATTGTGTTACATCTTTTTTTCAGGATTCTTTGATGAGTAAAAAGTTCAAAAGAACAGCATTTCTATGAAATAGAAATCTTTTGTAACATTACTGTCGCTTTACTGGCTTACGGGTTATACTGTGGCAGGACTAGATTGAGGATCTTATGTGATGCTTTGCGAGGTGTGAGGAGTCAGGGGTGGGCGTAATGGAGAGGGGGAGGGGCCAGGCCATTAAATAAAGTGTTCATTGCTGGCTTTAATTAAATGGTGACTGTGATCTGAGTGGAGCGGGAGATTGGATTGTATGACATATCTCTAGCCTCCGCTGAGAGCTCACATCAGCTGTGTCAAAGATATCGGGAATGGAGCATAAAGTCAATTACAGCTCCAACAGTGAACAGATAGAAGAGAGGAAAAACACTCCCAAATGCTGTCATTTGAGAGTGTTTCAGACACTCTTATGACTAACTACAACAAAGGGGGTTGGGGAGTAACGCAGGTGGACACGGAGCAGCTTGGACATCGTCGGGTTGTTGGTGACCCAAGGCCGTCTGAAGGAGCCACCCAGGAAACACTTGTGATTTGGAGCTGATATTAATCCTGGAAGGCAGGTATTGTTTGTGTAGCTTGAAAGGTACTTCAGGTGCTCGAGGTCACAAGTTCATTCTCAAATTATTTCAACGAGGACTTGAGGAGCCCTTCGGCACTGCGGATGCTGCTCCCAGGGCCCTCTCGAGTCGGATCTCGACGAGGCAGCGGGGAATTCACAATATGCTTGTATAATCAGCACAATTAAAACGGCTACGCTTTGGCATGAGATAATGCGGAGGAAATCCTGTTTGTGTATGTCTGCCATTTTGTGGGTACAGTCTGTTCAGACCAGTGGTCTGTTGAATTTTGCTTCAGCGAGAATTATGTTAGATGTCGATTTCCTCTGGGAAAGTGCTTAAAATGTATGAGCCGAGCTCTGGCCATTGTTTATTTTGTTTGTCACTGAATTGCTTGATATGGTTGTCACAAATATGAATGTCACGGAAGCAGATAAACAGCTTTTCAGGATCAGATCGAAAATTGTGATTAAACTTCAAAAAATAAACCATTTTTTATTTAATTTTTTTAGATGTTTTTCAGCACAGATGAAAAATTGCAGGTCATACATCTAAGTTTTGACAATATAATTGATTTTCTATTGATGTAGTACCCAGCTGCTCTTATCCTTAATTCTATCACAGAATTTAATGACAGAAAATAAAAGCAATAAGATCTCCGTAAGCCCAGTGAGATGAAAAAGAGCCGACGAGCGGACAAGAGAACCATCGCCTAGAGCCGTCCTTGTGAAATAACACTTATGGATGGTCTTTTCCCCATTCTTAATCTACAAAGTAGAAATATTTCATGAATATTGATGGGATCTGGACATGTTTTCCAGCATTGTTTCCCCCCCCCAAAGTAACTAATTCCCAACCCCTTCTGGTGTTGCTTGTTATCGAGCTATGCAGTGTACATAAACGCACATTTAACCTGCGATTAATCTCAGGCACTCCAGTGCTGAGCGCTTGTAATGTGATAGAAAGTTCTGGATGAGCTTCAAGCCAGGTTTGGATAAAGGCCTCCGCGTGTGCCGCGGCTGAATGAGACAATCATTTTCAATGGGCTCCCATTGCTCGCTTTTACTCTCAGAGCCCCCTCCTTCCCCACATGGAGCGGCAAGGATTCAATGGAATGAATGTTTGTTGATTTCCCTCTGAAATCAAGAAGTAGATTAGTTTGAATTGGTGGGGAATGAGGTGAGGCGGCTAGGTGGCTCACTATCGCCCGATCCCATTTCCCATTTCCTGTGTGTGCGCACTGGAGGTGTGAGAGAGAGGGCAATGGTAATTACCGTCTGTTTCTCTGGCGCAGTTATGCCACTGATACACATCCACGCTCCCATTATCCCGCAGATCAGCCAAGCAGTTTGTGTTTGCGTTCGGAGAGTATCAGATTCCAGATCTGGCCCAAGATGTTACAGAAAATGAGAGAGAGAGATGTCACATCTCAACCTCCCGTTCATACTTTGTATGAGCTTCTAGTCCATCTTGTTAGTGTTCCCTTCCATTTTTTTAAACGTTGAATAATGAATTTGATAACAAAGGGAAATGTGGCAGCCTTCGCCGGCCTGACTGAAGTGCTTAATTAGCTGATTACGACGAGCCAGGATTGGCCTCTCACCGCTCACATTCGGTCTGCGATTTCACATGACTGTCCTCTTGCCATATCCAACTGACTGTTCATAGCCCCCCTGCGGTGGCTGCTTTTTGTGCCAAAATGTGAAATTACTGTGGCACATTCAGCCATTGAAATGAGCAGCCCTGGTCTGGATTGAACCAATCTGCACACAAGACAATAAAGCTATCAGTTATACGAGTGTGGTAGAATTACTCTTAGCACACCTCGAAATTACATATAAAGTAAAATAAACCTTATTATCAGAATGGACAGTTGGTTGACTAGCTTTTAGATGGTTTGCACAGTAAAACCTGAACTGATGTTAAAGATCGAATCCCACATCAAATAATGTATTGCTTGACTTTTTTATTATTGTTATTATTACTATATAAACATAATTGTATTGTACATAATTATATGCACAATTGAACACTGAACTGATGAATTTGTCTTTAATTATTGAATTAAAAAGTTTTTAAAGATTGAATCCGAAGCATCAAATAATATATTGGATGTCACAATTAATAATAATAATAATAATAATAATTACTATAATAATAATTCTTCTTATTTTTAGAAATAGTAGTATAAAACAAACAATATAAACAATTATTTTTATATTTATATTTTTGATTTACCTAATACTTCCATGTATATTGATAATGTTATTGCCATGTAATTTAATGCAATATTTCATAGCAGCAACATTCAGTAATTGTGAACAATTGTCTACTTCATGACCCACTTAATAAAAAAATTAATAAAAAAATTCAATTGTTAAATCATCGCTACGGCAATTCACTTACATTCACGTCATTGTATTTTACTTCTTTTTTTTTTATGGGGTCCAATTTTGACCCCCAAAAAAACTCCAACATTCATCAAAATATCTTTAGCATATTTTAAACACATACTTAAAATAATTAGAACCTTTTTAGAGTAACATTCGTGAAGCCAATGTCTTAACGACCATCGTTTTTTGTCATGATGAAAAAAAAAAAAAATTGTTCAACACAACGTAGTCCTGGCGAAGACCGCACAGTTGCGCACAGGAGTGAAATAAGCCTTTCCTCTGCATCAGCTTTTTCACTCAGACTGTAACACAAAACTACATTTAAAGCATCAGATTTTGTGGGGCCGATGTGCAGCCTCAATAATTGATGAGCTTGGCTGAGTGTGGAGGTTTGGAGACTCGCCTCGCTTTACTGCAACGGCAGAGAAAAATAGAGAGGTGAAAGTGTTAGATATTCTCTCACATGGTGTAGGTTGTTATGCTGTACCACCCACACTTTAGAGCAAGTGAGCTGTGAAATGTATTCATTGTAACATGGAAAATGGAGGCAAGGAATTGCCTGTAATGTCTGACAGCAAGGGCTGCCAGCCAACATCCAACATCACCTGCATTATTCCCTTCCCCTCTCTTTTTTTTATATATATATATATATATATATATATATATATAATTATTATTATTGTTGTAGGTTTGGGAAATAGCCAGCAATTTCATTATGATGTGTTTTGGGAAGAAATTGCGCACCAATGAGTGACCCCTCCGCAGAGAATCATATGGGAAGTCAGCTCAAATAAAGTTAATAGTGCATTAACTGATGGCAGCATTGCTAAGCCCCTAAGCAGTGTTCCTCATCCAGCGCCTTCCCCTCTCCTTACTCCTCTTCCCCCCTTTTTAGCTCCTCATTTGTCTTTTATCCTCTCCTCTCTTCCCTCTCGTGAAACCGCAAGGCAGCTACTGTATTTGTACCTCCAAGGCGAGGTGGCACGGTAAAAAAAAAGTGGATTGGCTGCGATGTATAGGAATGAGGCACTCGAACCAATGGAGTGTGCCGTTGGCCCCTCCCATCTGCATATCTCCGCTCCTCCGCAGCTTGCAAGAAAGCAGCCTGATGAATAACACAGAGGGGACTTGTCTCTGGGATTATTAATTTCCCATCTCTCTCTTTCTCTCTCTCTTTTCTCTCTTCCCTCCCTGTCTCTCTCTCTCATTTCCCTTCCCTCGTTCTGTTTCTGTGTGCTTCCCCCTTGCGCGTGGCTTTTTTGTTTCTTGCCTTGCTGTTTGAAATGATCTTTTTCCATTCAGTGTGAGAGTGCATGAGTGTTGCTTCATGGAGCTGTGCGGCCACTGTTAACACTGCCTGGTAGCTATTCTTCCACACAAGAGCTCTCGCGTCACGAGGGGGTGAGTTGGTATCTATTAAAATCAATATAGTGTCGTGAGTCCCGGGGCTAAGGCAGTGGGGTGGGTGTAGCCTACGGCAGGTTTTATAATGAAATTTTCAATCTGAGAATGCCTGCATCTAAGTCTGACCTACAAAGGAAAGGGAATTTCTCGCCGAGGACTCCAGTTGAGCGCCGGTGCGCTGACGGATACGCGTATCTATGTGTGTGTGTTAATGTCAGAGAACGCCTGGGTCTCATAGTGTGATCAGTCAGCTAACAGAGCAGCGAGTTGCTTTTGTTGCTAAACACCAGGCATGCTTTTATCACAGCTAATGGGGATGAGTGTGAGAGACCTTGATTTTGCTGGGGGAATGGCAATGGGATGGAAATGCGAGCTAATGATGGGTAATTGAAATAGCGGGGAATTATAGTTTGTTTTGTTGATATTCTCTCCCTCGCACACGCTCGCTCTCCCTCTCCGAACCTTTGTTGGAATATTGATGACTCTCTCAGGCTGCAAAAATGATAATGATTATAATGACATCTGCATCGGAAAGTACTTACGAGAGCAATTACAACTAACAATTGAACTTAACGCACTTTATGTGACACTCTTGGACCGTGACTTGACTCTCACATGAAGGGGCGCTATATAGTGAATGGTGTTCAGTACAGATCTGTTTGATTGAGAGTGTGGATTCATGTATTTGTACTGCAGAAGAAGGTTGAAACGCAACTTCTGACGCATCATTTGGTGCCGACCACATGGCTGTGTTTTGATTGGTTGTTAGTGTGGTACATAATTTGTGGGAGGAGTTAAGAATGCAGCTGCTTGTTGTGAAACAACAGCTTTTATTTACATTTTCGGGCCCTATTTGTACTTATTTACTTAAAATTTTACTAAGATCTTTTAATATTTGAATTTGATTAAATGTGTGGAATCACGTAGAATCACACATGTAATATAAACAGGTAAAATATTATTAAATTCTGACCACATGGTGTTGTTTTGATTGGCTGTTTGTGTGTATATAGCCTCATTTGTGGGAGGGGTTTGGGGTGTAGTTGCTAGTTTTACATTTTTAGTTTCACCTTGTAAAAAAATAAGTTAAAATAAGAAATCATACCATATGTCCCAACATTTTTAATAAAAACCATTGTCCAGTCATTCAACAAATCAAAACACATTATTGTGTAGACATTGATTAATATTTTGGAAGTTATATTTTCACCAATGTATACTGTACAAATGCTTCCACTCATTTATTTAAATGAAAAATTAAATGTGAATTTGATTAAATGTGTGGCATTTGTGCAATATAAGCAGGTAAAAATGTCAACAAATATAATTCAATGCTGATGAGATGGTTGATTGGCTGTTTAGGTGTAATATAATTTGTTGAAGGGGAGTAATATAATTCGCTAGTAGTTGATATTTTTAAATATATTTTATTTACATATTGTGCTACAGTTTTGTCACTCAATGTAACTAAAATGTTTGTAAAATGTAAGTTGTAAAAAGCATACATATGTCCTAAAAATGTAAATAAAAACTATAACACTCCACATATTTAGCTAATCATGTGTAGACACTGAATGATAATTTGGAAGTTACATTTGTACCAACTTATACTGTACAAATACTTAATTTGATTTCACTTTCTTTTTTTTTTGTATTCTTTTTTTTTTGTATTATTTACTGTGAGGAATCACATATTTGTAATATGTTTTAATTGGCTGTTCACGTGGAACATCATTTGAGGGAGGAGTCATTTATTACAAATTTGTATTAAATTTGTAATTTTTTTATTGAAATATCATTCAATGCCCTTGTGACTTTTTTTGTTGTTGTTTTTCTTTTTACATATTCTCATTTGAACTTTTTAAGCAATTTTTCCCCAAACTTTTTTATTTCTTTATTCTGTTGAAAACGAGAGCTCATTTTCAGATTTAAATTAAGTTAAAAGATTTGTGTGGTTTAATCTCCCATACTGTAGTATACATTGTCTACCCCCCTATCGTCGTAAAGAAAACATGATCCTCTACATAAGCTGACATATCTTTTTATACCCTCATTACATTGTTTTCAGTAGCTTTGTTCGGGTTGAAAATGATTTTGGAAGAAATAACAATGGCAAGAAAAATGCTAAAATAGCGAAGAGAGAGAGAGAGAGAGAGAGAGAGAATACCCCACATTCTGTTTATGTAATTTAGTGAGTCATAACGTGGGAGCATGAGGCATTATGCAAGTTCTGGTTGTGCTTTGAAAAATTGGTTATCTCCACAGCACCTACAAGGCCCACAGATGGATGCGCCTCAGTTGTGGTGCGCCAGGGCGTCTCAAAGCAGGGAGCCCTTCTGGAGGAGGACAGGCCTCTTTTTCTCGAGCCGTCAGAGCTTTGGATTGGTAAATCCTGTGGGCTTGACCGAATAGAGGAAGTGCAAAGCTACATGAGGGTGAATAATCATAGTGTGCAGGAGAGGGGATTTCGCAGGGCACTGCATATGCCCTGTGCCTACAATTCACCCCGCCGCTCATTAGATGCTGAATACATCATGCAGATTTCTGCCAGTCCTCTCATTTCAAATGCAGCTCCTCTTGACAGGAATTAGAAAAGAGAATATATAATACAATTGGTGTGTGTGTGTGTGTGTGTGTGTGTGTGTGTGTGCGTGTGTGTGTGTGTGTGTGTGTGTGTGTGTCTGTTCCTGGTAAACCCTATGTCGTGGGGAAATTTTTTGGTCCCCATAAGGAAAACATCTTATAAATCATACTAAGTGATGTTTTTTGAAAATGTAAAAATGCAGCGTGTGTGTGTGTGTGTGTGTGTTTCTTTCACCATTTTTCCATATGATTTTTGATAACACTTTACAGTAAGGTCCCAATGTTAACATTGAGCATTAACAATGAGCATTATATTTGTTACAGTGTTTATTCATCTTTGTTATCTGTTTATTGTTAGTTCATGTTTGCTCAGGTCTATTAAATAATATTTGTGAACAACAGATGCAACTTTCACTTTTAATATTAAGAAATGTTGAAATTTGCATCAACTAACAATGACTAATACTTCTAAAGCATTTATTAATCATATTAGTAAATAATGTTAACAAATTGTAAATTGTTACTGTTTTTTGTTTTGTTTTGTTTTAATGGGCTTCACGTTGAAAACGCAATATTATATTACACATAATATCACAATATTATTCTCAAATAAATATGTTTAATATAATCTGACACTATGTATACATGAATTCCCCCCAAAAATGCTTGCTAAAAATAAAACAAGCGCCCATTTTCAGAATTTGATTATTCCCCATGACTTAACAAAGATTCAGTCTGTTCAAACACCATGTACGTTGACTGTAAAATATCCCCGGGCCGCAGTGATTATATGTTTCATTGTTTGGAAAATGCATGGCCCTTGAGTGTGAGAATGAAGTATAGTGTTAGATCGCTCCCTCTTTTATTTCCCTTGGAAGCTGGCGAAGGGTTGCTGCGTACTCTGTTATCGTCAGTGGGAGTTAAGTGCTGTGTGTTGAGTACAATCGGAACGTGTTTATTGCGGTGATTATGTAACTGGTTATAGTCTTAGCCTGTCCTGT
This sequence comes from Leuciscus leuciscus, assembly GCF_965113295.1. Classification (NCBI taxonomy): domain Eukaryota; kingdom Metazoa; phylum Chordata; class Actinopteri; order Cypriniformes; family Leuciscidae; genus Leuciscus; species Leuciscus leuciscus. Next base: position 55,117,897 of record NC_138725.1, read on the forward strand.
GCTGCCGGGGCCTCGCGGCGCACATTACGCTAGTTGCTAGTGTTGCTGTTTCGCTTGCGGCAGGGCAAAAGGGTGGGGGGTGTTGGGGAAACCTCACACCGGGCAGACTCCGTTTGCTATCAGTTGTGGAGTGGAAATAGAAACGGAGCATTCTGCCACTCGCCGGTGTGTCATACTCGTATTGAAATGATAATGGAGAACATGCCGATGTAACGGGGGCTCCGCTCTCATCCCCACAGGGAGTTGAAGGAGAATACCACGGTCGATAGTTCTGCACCACAAAACAAAACAAAAAAAACGGTCTCTGCTCTCCTGGTGATGTGTATAAATGCTGCCTCCTTATTACAGCATTGTTAACAAAACACCACGTCCTAGGCAAAGGAGCCATTAAAGAAAACAGTGCCTGTTATTAAGTCAATGACTGAGTGAAGCACACTGGGGGTGATAAAATGATCATATTAATACATTGAACTCCTGCTTTCGCTAAATGGGGCAAGTATATTGCTTTGTAAACATTTCCACATCAATAGTACGGTGCCACAACAAAAGATAAACCCCAGGTTGAACAAGGAGATAAAGCGACTGTTTCACAAGATTAAATAGAAAGTGATGCCAGCTTGGCAGCCAGGCCGTGTGTTGCATGGATTATTTATAATGGGCGGGAAAAAAAAATGCAAATCATACAATTACAGGCCGTAAAGCCAAGTATTAAAATAAGAGAGCAGAATTAAGGCCTTTAGCTGATGTGATGAAAATAAATTTATACATAACATTAGCATTTTGGCAACAAAAAAAAGTCAGACCCAGAAGACTACTATAAACACAATATCATTTTTTATTTATAACTTTTGTTTGTGTTCAGCATGAGCTTTTTAAAGGGTATCTGTGTTTTTTAATCTGCGTACTTAAAGCACAATAGCTTCACGTCTGCTTTGAATATTGTTTTTGAATCTACACAGACAGCTTTTCTAATGTATGACATGGAGGAAATTACCTCATAAAGAGTCATGAAATTTCTCCTACATGGAATTGTTGTGTTGTTTGTAGATCTCTGTGTTGTAAAGAAGGCCTCCATAATCCATTTACTTCAATTTGTAAACAAACAAATGACACCGTGTACCAGCGCAGATGTTATGAACCCTGTATTTATGCAACAGAAATCTTCTAATACCCTGTATATCTAATCTTATTCAAATTAGGAAACATGCCTGCGCCTTGGTTTTGTAGTGGAAAATCATAAAATGGAAAGAAGCATTCGACAAATGCATTATTTTTTTGCATAAGTAGTGCATAAAAAGTGCATTAAATTGTTTATTATTAAGTTGAAATTTTATATCAAATGTACATTGACATATTCTACATACACAATAATGGAATTTTTAAAAATTATTTATATGTTAGATGTACATGGAACAATATTTGTGTTTTGTCCTTGCTAGGTTTACTTTGCACGTATTGTGCTTGAGTTTATTCAAAAGGATAGAAGTCTGTGGCTAATCCTCTGGTTTGTACACTCTGTTGGCTTTGATACAGGAAAAAATGAAGATGCCGTGTGGGTGTGCAAGATTAGGCTTATCTTCAATTGCATTGTATATAGGGATATCCACGGTGACATTGACAGAATAGGACGCTTCTTCCTTTAAAACAAGCCAAAGGAATTTGCTGGTTGAAACCGTGGAGGCGATCAGGAGTGGCGGAGGCGCTCATGCTGCAGTTTGTTTGTGGTGGCGTGCGTATGCATGATAGCCCCAGCTCAGGACAACAGCGGGATGAATAAAACGCTCGGATTGTTCACACTCATTGTCCCGCTGCGGTTGCTCTTTGTCCTGAGGATACCTTTGCTTAGCTCTCCACATCATGTTCTTACCACCTCACCGCAGCGACTCTGTCCTTCAGGATGTTTGAGACGCCAGAGCATCTAATAGCCTTTGCCAAGGTACAAAGACAACCACTTTTGAGATGGGGATGCACACGCCACAACAAATCAAACTCATTTTGTTGTGTAAATTGCACTTTTCTGTCTCTTGTGTTGACATATGGTGAACGTGATTTCACCAAGTACATCAGGTTCCTGGATCGACATCTTTGTTGATTCTAGATCAACATTCCAAACAACCAATTAGATTTGAAGGACAAGTTTGCAGTTTTTGTCAAGTTTTGGCTCACAACCAGGGTTAGGTGCTCCTACATCATTGTTATTCACCTGTCAATTCCCTGTGCCATTTCTCTCTGATTTTAACGATAATGTATGGGTAGGGTTAGGTTAAGGGGTAGGGATAGGGATAGGGTTAGGACTATATTTTCGGACAGGAATGTTGTTGCAGGATCAACAAAATATGTTGATCCAGTAACATGTCTTATTTGGCAAAATCACTGTGATTCTATTTTATATTGCTGAGAAGATTTTTTTTATGGATGCACCGGTGATATATCCTATCAGTACCACGTTGTTGTTGCTGTTGTTGTTTTTATTTGTTAGCATCAGCCAGTATTAGATATTTAGTTATACATGGCCTATTTTTACATTTAGATTTACTTTTGCAAATATCAGTTAATATCCATTTTTCATACATTACATGATGTTGTGATTATTGACTTTAGTTTTAGTGTTTTGGTTTTAATTTATTTAGAAAATATATAGAATTTTTATATTGCTCATAACCAGTGTTGTTATTGTTAACTAAAACTAAAACTATTCAAAATAATTTAAATCAGTAATCTAAATAAGGCTGACATGATGAGAAACTTATTTCAGTTAGTTGGCAAAGAAACATTTCTAATTTCCATTTAAGTACTAAAATTATAGTTATGTAGAAATAGATTTAAAAAATAAAACAAAAACTAATATTGACAAACATTAAATTACGTAAGCCTTAAACTAAAATCAAAAGGAAAATAAAAATAAAAGATAATTCAGAATAATAATAAATACTGTAATAGTGTATAAATAATACTAAAATAACTCACAACATGAAAATACTAAATATTGCCACATCCTTTTTTCTTTTTTTTAATAGCCTTTAGTTAGGTCACATTCATAAACCATGACTTTATACTTTCAGCATTAGTGCAAGATGAATAGTCAACATTTTCCGTCTGTTTTCCTGGAAGAAAAAGACTGTAAAACTTGCATCTGAAGTCTTTATATATATATATATATATATATATATATATATATATATACACACACACACAGTATGTTTAAAAGTGTTTTTAGGAATACGCTAGTATATAGATGTCTTCAAAACTTATATTAATGGACTAAGAGTAAACAAGTAAAATAGTAAACAAGTCCATAATGAATATATTTTTCTACAGTCAGTCTCGATAAAAGCGCAGAGGTCGACACAACAGCCCTTGTGTCAATCATTACAGATATTTTTCCTCAGTGGCCGAGCTGACTTCTCACTCTACCTCCAGCTTGCGTGATTGATGTCGGGCGAGGTTAGCGGAAAAAGAATGCACTGCATTCTTTGACTGGCAGTGGGCCGCTGTCCTCTTTCTATCTCTCCCTCGCATACCCCCCTCCTCTCTTTCTTTCAGGAAAGGCCTGCTTCAGGACTACCACAATTTTTCAGCTCCAGCCCCGAGCACCTCTGCCCCCAGACTTAGCCCAGCTGCTGCGGTCCACAGACACACTAATTGGCCCTGATTTAGTCGGCTGTGCTTTAAGTGCACTCTGCTGTGTGTGCTGCGTGGGGCTGCCATGTCAGACCACTCTTTTCCCACTGGCTCTTTAGGCCATTACCTAAATGAAGTGCTGCCACTGGAAGTTGGTGAGCACATGCTAACGGTGAGGTATTGATTTGTGGGTTATTTCAAGTGATGATATCTCTTTCTTCAACCCTGAAAGAAAAAAAACCATCGCCGGAGAGCTGTTTTTTATCGTGCGCTTGGATGATTTACAAGTTAATTATACATTTAGTGATAATACGGTTTGTTTTCATAAGGTTCACTTGAGGGCTACACTCTATAAGTAAAGGAAATAAGCCTTGAATATTCATGAATAGGCTAGTCACAATACACAAAATTTACTGAAAATCAGGATGTACATTTTTATAATATCTTAATATCTTCATGTCTTATACTGAAGTCAGATTTAAATTTAGCAGTAAAAAGTAGTATAAATGTCATTGTACATTAGTATACTGTATGTATGTGGGTAAAGTTGGATAAAGTCATATATCCAACTTTATATAGAGGGCTGTGATTAATATAATTTAAATTTGTCAACAATAAAAACAACCATACTGTCATGGAACTTTATAGCTGACTAATTTGGAACGCACTATGCCTCAAATGTTGTGCACAACAATTAATTACAATTGAGTTTAATATTTACATGTTTCTGAGCTAAATGTGCGATAATCGAATTGAACCATAAAATACACTTCTCACAAATATAAACAATGTAAACAATCATGCAGTTGAGATGTGCTATATATTGTAGTATTGTTTCACGTGAGTATACTATATGAATGCAGATAAAGTTGATTTACTTTGTTGATACAACTTTATATAAAGAGCTGTGTGATAATATAATTCACATTTTGTGATAATATAAACTAAAATTGAGATTTGCTATACACTGTAGTATATATATATATAAATTATATAGGTCTCTTTCTGTGATGCACAAACGTGCTGAACTGAATCCAAGTTGTTTACGACATCACATTTCAGAGATGCCAAGGCCTGAATCAATTTAACTTCACAGCGGGGCACAGATGGAAATATGGACATTTGTGTGGCTACGCCCTGCCAGTCCTCAGAATTAAAGCCATTAATCCATACACAGGTGATTGTTTTAGCACACTATCACAGCAGATTCAGCAGGGAAAAAGGTGTTCGCGTAAAGAAAACCAACAGTGTTAAAACAAACAAAGTTTTCCACTCGCAAATCCTGTTAGGAGAGTCAACAGAAGCACGTCTGCTTAAAATAATTAGCATCTCAAGTTTCTCAAATTGAATGCGTATCAGATGCATGTTTTCTCAAAGTGCACTCTGAAACGCATGTGGTCCGTCAGTCAGTCCAGAGTGGCGAAATGACTTGGGTTTGCCGAGCACATTATTGTGTATTTGACAGTTCTTGACAGTTCAATTTTAGCCTTGTGTTCGGCTGACATTATTCTATCAGGGCCCTCCATAATCTGAGCCTGTAATACGCCGGATGCGGCAAATGCTTATTTCCAAGACCTCTGCGGCAGGGGCTGGCCTGCGCCATCACTCATATCTCAATTACCTAATCTAATGCATCTCAGTGGGCTGCTGCCCGAGCTTCATTTACTGTAAGTGCTAGATGCTCCTCTGCAATTGTTATGTGTGCCAACACCAACCTGCGCCGTCTAGGGGAGAGTGAGCTCAATCGGAGAGGGGCAGGGAAACACACCAGAAGAGGGGAGGGGGGAGACGGAGGTGGAGAGAAAAGCGAGAAAGACTCAGGGAGATAAAACAAGTTGGTGGGGGGAAAAAGACAAAGAGAGAACAGCAAGCAGGGCTCTGTTAGAGGGTGTCATGCATCGGCAAGCGGTGAGGAAGAACGCTGTAGTATAGATGGGTATAAGCAGATATGCACAGGCTGTGATGAGAGCAAGAAGGAGAGCTCCTCTGCAATAGTGTTCACCTCAATGTAGTGAGCTGCCTGCTGCTTACATAGGTAGCTGACTACTAAGGCAGCATGGTGTCATGACTAGTTTGGAACACACAATGCCTCAGATGTTGTGCACAATTAATTACAATTGAGTTTAATATTTACATGTTTCTGAGCTAAATGTGCAATACTCGAATTGAACCATAAAATACACTTCTCACAAATATTGGGTATTTAAATATAGATTTACTTATAATTCATTATCATCCTTAGCATTAGTCCAGTCTTCAGTGTCACATGATCCTTCAGAAATCTTTCTAATATGATGATTTGCTGCTCAAGAAACATTTCTTATTATCATCAATGTTGAAAATGAAGTATATAGAAAACTTTTATAAAATGGTAAAAGTCACTTTTGTTCAATTTAACTCATCCTTGCTAAATAAAAGTATTAATTTCATTACGAACAAACGAATGAATGAATGCATGAATGAATGAATGAATGAATACTGACCCCAAACTTTTGAACAGTAGTGCACTTTTTGGGATAGATTTTACATTAGGAACTTCTTAAAATTCTATTTCTGTGGATGGGTGGAAATTTTGTTAAAGACATTGAATATCTGGGTTTAAAAAAAAAAGGTTAAGAATATATTAGCTAAATTTAAAAAAGATATAATTTGAAAAAGAAACATCATGGCACATTATTTAAGATTCTGCGCTATTTCTTGTCCACAAATTGTAGAGTTTATGCAGCTCCAGTGTCATTAATGCGTGTGAAGAAATAATACGTATAAAGAAATTCTGAAATGCATGCTAATTTTTAAATTCAATTTTTTTTATTTGAATGCACACTATACTGTATAATGTGTATAATTAGAAGCTAGTGTTTTTGAGACTTTTGGACTCAACTGTATGTACTCAGGCTTGTGAAAACAAATGGCCTAAGTATCTGCTTGGTTTTTCTAGAGTATGAACAATGGATGAGAACAGCAGGAATCTGGAGATATTTCACCCAAACTAGCCTCTCCAGCAAGACCACAGGCAAAGGAGCCTGTTCCCCTCCCCGATCCTTTCATGACAGCTGGAGAGGGATTCGTCCACAGCCTGATTTACTGTAGTGTGGATGAGATTCACATACTAAGCCGGCTTTTAAATCATTTTTAAAACTGTCAAGTGAAATGCTTTCCAGTAACACTGGTGAGCTCATATATTAGCGTTGCCTTGGAAACGCAGGGAAAGAAATTGTTTGATGTATCCTCAGAGGGTTTAAACGAGGGTAGGATGGCGGCGCGGCAAAAGTTGCTCGCCGCTTGTTTTCGCATTCTGTTCCAGTTAATTGTCTTGGATGGCTAGTAATTAATCAATGCGTTTTTGTCAGGTCGCCGCGCACGCTCTAGAGATCTGTCAATAAGTCACGTCAGACTCATCAGATATATCAGTGACACACTAGAATCACCACAACAATTAAAACTGCAATTAGTGCAGGCTATGCGTTCCCACGGCGGCACACTTGCTTGCGTGCACTAAGTGTTTGTGTGTGTGTGTGTGTGTGTGTGTGTGTGTGTGTGCGTGTATGCAGATCATCAGCGATTTTAAGCACAGAGGTGTGCACTGAGAACTCCACCACTAATATGTTTTGTCAGGGAGGCGAGTGTGGGTGAGAGAGTGGCCATGTTTACATCTGTATTCCCCGGTGACAGAGTGCGGTTCCCACTTCCCTGTCTGTCTATTACGCAGTGCAAAGGTTGGCCTGTCAGCTCTGTCTGTCACCCCCACTCTGCATCAGGAAAACGTGCCACGGGCCAAGTCTCACACACACACACACACACACACACACACACACATGCATACTCGCACATCCCTCCCGTTTGCCCGGTGACCTGTGCTTTTCCTGGTGTGTGTTACAGAGCCTGTGCAGTGCTGGGATCAGCTGACACAAAGCTCCTAAAGCCACGGCTTTCCTGCTCAACCACCGCAAAGCAAATCCGCAGATCTACCTGAGCTCTTATGATGCACAGTTCCTGCTTGTAAAAGCTGTAAGTTCACCCAAAAATGAAAATTCGGTCATCATTTACTCAGCTTTATGACTTTTCAAACCTTATGACTTTAAATCATCTGTGGAATGCAGAAGATGTTCTTAAAGAATGTACTAGTTGTTGTTTTTACAAGTAATGGGTTCTGGGGGTTTCACACTTCATAAAAGTATTATAAAAATGTCCACATGTAAAAAGGTCTAAGTCTTTTGAGCCACACAATAGCTTTGTGTTAGGAAAACTGTAAGTCTATCCCTCAATATTTGTGAACTACTATGATACATTCATGATAATTAAGCATCTTTTTTGAAGCAGTGCATTCTTCAGAATGTCCTTTTGTATTCAATGAACGAAAGTCATACAGGTTTGGAACATGATGGAGAGTAATTAATGACTAAATGTTCATTTTTAAAGGTGAACTATCATTGGTAATACTTTAATTTGATGATCCACTTTTTACTAACCATAAATAATTTTGCAACTAAATCTCATTAGCATATTAGTAGACTGTCTGCTTAACATCTGCTAACACTTTTTTTTTTTAATGGTCCCCAACAGACATTCTACTGACTATAAGTACTTTGCAGTCCACTGTCTACAATCTACTAATACTCTAATGAGAGTCAGTTGACATGTAGTTGCAAAGTTACTTATAGTAAGTAGAATATCATAAGTGGAACCTCAAAATAAAGCATAACTCTATCCTTTTAACAAGACAAGACTACATTTCCCAGTAGCCTCCTTTTTAAGGGAGATGGGAGGGGGTTATGATCCTGGGCTCAACTCAGATAGGAGAAAATATCTGATATGAGGAAACAAAGAGCTACATACAGTGGGGAGAACAAGTATTTGATACACTGCCGATTTTGCAGGTTTTCCCACTTACAAAGCATGTAGAAGTCTGTAATTTTTATCATAGGTATCTTATGAAAATCCAGAAAATCACATTGTATGATTTTTAAGTAAATAATTTGCATTTTATTGCATGACATAAGTATTTGATACATCAGAAAAGCAGAACTTAATATTTTGTACAGAAATCTTTGTTTGCAATTACAGAGATCATACATTTCCTGTAGTTCTTGGCCAGGTTTGCACACTTTTGGCCCACTCCTCCATACAGACCTTCTCCAGATCCTACAGGTTTCGGGGCTGTCGCTGGGCAATATGGACTTTCAGCTCCCTCCAAATATTTTCTATTGGGTTCTGGTCTAGAGACTGGCTAGGCCACTCCAGGACCTAGAGATGCTTCTTATGGAGCCACTCCTTAGTTGCCCTGGCTGTGTGTTTCGGGTTGTTGTCATGCTGGAAGACCCAGCCACGACCCATCTTCAATGCTCTTACTGAGGGAAGGAGGTTGTTGGCCAAGATCTCGCGATACATGGCCCCATCCATCCTCCCCTCAATACGGTGCAGTCGTCCTGTCCCCTTTGCAGAAAAGCCTCACCAAAGAATGATGTTTCCACCTCCATGCTTCACGGTTGGGATGGTGTTCTTGAGGTTGTACTCATCCCTCTTCTTCCTCCAAACACGGCGAGTGGAGTTTAGACCAAAAAGCTCTATTTTTGTCTCATCAGACCACATGACCTTCTCCCATTCCTCCTCTGGATCATCCAGATGGTCATTGGCAAACTTCAGACGGGCCTGGACATGTGCTGGCTTGAGCAGGGGGACCTTGCGTGCGCTGCAGGATTTTAATCCATGACGGCGTAGTGTGTTACTAATGGTTTTCTTTGAGACTGTGGTCCCAGCTCTCTTCAGGTCATTGACCAGGTCCTGCCGTGTAGTTCTGGGCTGATCCCTCACCTTCCTCATGATCATTGATGCCCCACGAGATGAGATCTTGCATGGTGCCCCAGACCGAGGGAGATTGACCGTCATCTTGAACTTCTTCCATTTTTGAATAATTGTGCCAACAGTTGTTGCCTTCTCACCAAGCTGCTTGCCTATTGTCCTGTAGCCCATCCCAGCCTTGTGCAGGTCTACAATTTTATCCCTGATGTCCTTACACAGCTCTCTGGTCTTGGCCATTGTGGAGAGGTTGGAGTCTGTTTGATTGAGTGTGTGGACAGGTGTCTTTTATACAGGTAACGAGTTCAAACAGGTGCAGTTAATACAGGTAATGAGTGGAGAACAGGAGGGCTTCTTAAAGAAAAACTAACAGGTCTGTGAGAGCCGAATTCTTACTGGTTGATTGGTGATCAAATACTTATGTCATGCAATAAAATGCAAATTAATTATTTAAAAATCATTCAATGTGATTTTCAGGATTTTTGTTTTAGATTCCATCTCTCACAGTTGAAGTGTACCTATGATAAAAATTACAGACCTCTACATGCTTTGTAAGTGGGAAAACCTGCAAAATCGGTAGTGTATCAAATACTTGTTCTCCCTACTGTATATTGACTTTAGAGAGAGAGAGAGGCAACACTGCTTTTGTGTTTGGTAAAGCAGAAGGCCCTTGGGGCTTTGCGGGGAGCCACAGCGATACTGGAAATGGGCCCGGCAGTTTATGACACTTCACAGGAACCGTCGGATTTGTGATAGGAGATGCTGATGTGTGGAAGCCCCCGATAACCCCAGTGTAAACCCTTGGGCTTCCACCAGTCATACCTTTAATTTACAGTGATAACTTTTCACCGCACCTCTCAACCTCACATTCCCACAGTGCTTTGTTAACATTACACAGCTATTGTGGCACATGGGTGAAATGGTGAAAACATATGTGTGCGGCCTGTTTAACCAATGACATATGCGCTCAAAGTTGCACAGGCGTTCCAAGCGGACGTGTCGGTGCATGGATGATGCTGAAATACGACCTTTTAACTTTGAGCGGCTGGCGTTTGCAGTGAAAACGGTGATGAAAATAATTTGATGGAACTGTTTTCGTAAAGTAATTTGGGCCATTTGATGCCATAACAGATGGGCCATATTCAGAGAAGTTGCATCCTCTGCTAAAATTAATAGCACAACTTTTACAGCAGCTGACACTAATGTTTTTATGCTGGCTTTTGGAGTATTTTATGTCGCTAGTCGAAACTAATAGCTCGGGTTACTACACAGTGTAAACATTTATAATGTCAATTTTAAAACATCTGGCAATAATGGGATGTATCTTGTTAGATGGCGAGGCTTGTCAACACAGTGAATGTAATTATGACAGATGCCAGTTCTCTAAGCTCACTCATGAAGACACATGTGAGCGCACACACGTGATGCCAACCCTCCATTCTGCGCTCGCACAGAAAATCACTGGGTTGCCTAACAAGCCATTGAATTAATTGTTTGTAACTAGTGTAAATATTTTCAAACTGTGCAAAGGCATGAAATTGGCCAATATAGGGAAAATGAAACATAATTAATCCACAGCTCCCATAATACAGATAAGGACAGATAAATCTTGCGCATGAAACGACATGCAATTAATTTGCGCTGGTTTAAAGGCTTTTTAACTAAGACAGAATTTGTATATACAGGAATGCATGACTAGTCATCTACTGGTCGACTAGCTTATTCAAATTTTTTGTTTTAGTTTGACTATATTTAGCTTTTAAAAAAGATGAATTAAGAGACAGATGTTTATATATTTTTATTGATTTATAAATGGGATAGATAGATAGATAGATAGATAGATAGATAGATAGATAGATAGATAGATAGATAGATAGATAGATAGATAGATAGATAGATAGATAGATTAGATAGATAGAGATAAAATAGAAATAACAATTATGTACTCTCTGAAACAGATATGTTTGTCCTTTTTTAATATCTTGCATGATAAGTATTGCATTTTTAAGAGTTTTTTTTTTTTTTTTTTTTTTTAAACTGTTTTAAACACCTTTTAAAAAAACATCTTATAACCAGTACGTTCTGATGTTGTGCTCCATCTAGCTGTGAACTTGTGATCACCTCCTAAAATTTATGGAGCCAAGGATTAGATGTTTAAGGTGGGCCTTGTCTCCCCCATGCTCAACATTCCCCGTTGCGATTACCCCTAAGAAATGCGTCTGATCATAAATCATGTCAACCCACACTAGTCTGTGTAGTAGAAAATATGTGTATCTTATACCTTCTGTTTGAGCTGTTCATGTCATACTCAATAAAGTCTCATCTTGTTTAGGGCATCACTGACATGCATCCAAATGCACGTGCTTTAATAGTCATGATTAAAGAAACCGATTGGAGATGGAGCTCGTTCGGCCGGCGTTCCAGGGGGGCCGTGAATTCGTTTCTGGCAGATACATCTGTGTGTCCTGGCCTGTTCCTGCAGCTCTCTGTGTGTGTCCATCTGTGTGTGATTAGTTCTGCTCTTAGTGTACCTGTGCGCTCGCTCCAGAAATCATTAGGCCTGGTCATACCTCTCCTAGCTACGCTTCAAAACATCTGTCATTACACAGTCATCAGAGACCCTGCAACATCTGCCAGAGTCTTAGCCTTTGTTTCCTCACACACACACACTCCGTTTCTTGTTCTCCTTGTTACCACTGTTGTTACCACCCCCCTTTTTTTTCTTTTTTTTTTAACAAAAAAACAGAAATAGGACAGCTCTTTGATCAAAGAGTATTAACGTCCTACCCCTTACTCGCCATTGATCCACAGATAATACGGTTCCTGCTATCTCAAAGAATGTTCCAGCTGGCTTGAAAGCTGAGGATGATTTCAGTCCAGTGGTCTTAAATGAAAGGGAAAAGATGGAAGCTTTTATAATATTTTATAAGTGAAGTCCAAAAATGTTAAATCTAGGATTCGTTGTTTATTTTAACTTGGAATTAAACAATTTGAATTGTTATGATAATAATATAATTAATATAATATATAGTGCATTTTTTAAATAGTTTTATTTTTTAATTTATTTTATATATATATATATATATATATATATATATATATATATATATATATATATATATATATATATATATTCACTTGGTCATTATCACAAAATATACTGGGTGATCTGGTCTTATATCATCCTAAAGTGCTTTATTTTGCAATAATGACCTAATGACTGTACATTATGTCTGTTATTATTCAATAAATATATAAATGGACATGGAATATTGATCTTGAGTTGAAATTATTTGTGAGAAGAATGAGACAGCAGAGTACTGACATGAAACTAGCACAGCTATGTTGGAAATCAGTTGCCTGCAACAAAATCCATTATACAGTTTAACATATGTTTTAATATATTTTAATATATATTAAATTATATCAAATATTTAACTGCGGAAAGCTGCTTATGACCAATCAGAATGAAGTATTCCAAAAAGCAGTGTAATAAATAAATAAATTCATAAAATATATTAGGCTAACTTCATATGATAGAGTGTAGACATCAAAGCTAACAGTAAATGACATGATTCCAAGGTTAAACATGATGCGTGATTAATGTTCTTACAGCATGTTCCTTTCACCCAGAATGGGAAGAGGGCAGGGAGACAGAGAGAGAAAGAGACAGGGGGAGAAGTAGTAGACCGTGAGGAGGGGGTGGGCTGGATGGAGGAGAGAAAGGCGAGTAAGGCAAGGAAATGAGCTTTCTCCAGCCAGTAAGAGTGTGTGGCTGCCTGACAGCCTGGTTCAGTGCCACCTTGCCACTTTGTTTCAGCTCTGTAAATAATGGCTGTAATTAAAATCACCTGTACCTGACAAGCATCAGAGTGTCTGCAGGAGATGCACTGGCCTGATGAGCACTTTGTTCATGCTGCTGTCGCATTCATGGCTGTGACAACTGACATTTCGCATGTGCATCTACAAAACTTCATGTACTGCACGGGAGATTAGGGCCGAACCTTGTTTGCACGCACACACAAGTGTGCACTTGCAGTTCGTCACATGCATACAAAGTGCATACCTGCATAGGCTGACCTGTTTGTTCCTCAAGTCCGGTCCTGAAGGGTCACTGCCCTGCATAGTTTAGTTCTATAACTGAACAAGCTATCAAGGTCTCAGAGTTCCTAGAAAATTGCAGGAGGGTGAGTTTGATCACGATTTGAGCTAAACTCTGCAGGACAGTGGGCCTTTTTGGCCGAATTTGACGAATGCTGTTGTACATCTTTATTTTCAGTTTTAGGACAAAGAAAAATAAACTAGTAATAAACATAGGAACTTGTCTGAAGTTCACTGAGGCTGTCAGCTTTATGACAAGCTAAATCATTTAGAAAAACCTATAGTTATTACTTAGCCGTTTTGATTTCTCTTTAGTTTATTGCATTAGATACCTGTAATAATTATTTAAATGAATCATCACATTATTACTAATTACTTAATATGTAATATGTATTAAGACAAAAATACACCAAATTATCTCACAAACAGCTGGAAATTTCAATGACGATGTTTACATGTGCACCAATAATGGATTTAATTGCAGTAAGATGTTTACTTGACACGGGCAAACCTCTTCACTCCTGTTTACAAGAATAGTGGTTATTTTTACCGCCATTATACAAATGATGAACTCAGAAACAGTAGGCATGTTACTGGCCGCTGTTTTAATCTTCTTGCATCAAATGCAAAACACATTTGACGTATTGGAAGGTTATTCTGAGCCGTGATGAACATCGCAATGCCGCTGTAACTGGGTTTGCCTACGCTGCATCGCTTTCTGGATGAAGATACGGAGCAGAGACTGCGTAAAATCAAAATTACAAAAGCACGTTTGTAGCACGGATGAACGTAAACTCACTCAATGATATATTGACTCGATGTCCACGTTTTCATTTCAGATATTTGGTGATTTTATGCATGCACATGGATACTTGTATACATTGCTAATGTTATGAACAAAACATTCAGGCTGACTCAGAAAGATTTGTGCATTTTAAGCATAAAAACATAAGCTACAGTCCTCCTAATAACATGATTAGCCATTTGCTGTGTTGTGCTACTGCTTCCCTCCAATTTATGTCTCATTGTGATCACAGGGCGATGACTCAGACCCCATCCCAGACTGAAGCTAGCTTTTGTTAGCCGCAAGCTACTTTGCCTTCAACACCCACAGAAACACAATTTCCTTACGAAACATTGTCACGCCACATCACAAACAAATCGTTGATCCAGGGCTGATCTACAATTGATGAAACATAATGAAGAAATGAAAAAGCCAAGCATTCGATGCCTTCAAAGGCAACATGAGCCGTCTGTGTGAGATCTGCTAATAGAATTACCCGCACACTGCTAAAGCATAGCCAAAGCACGCTAACTTGTAATTAAGATTTCTGAGGCTCGCTTAGATAACCTAGAGTCGGCCTGCTGCTGTGGCATTCTTTTTGTTGTATGTTACTTTTAGCTCATTTATAATTGACTGTTAAACTTTAAAGTGTGTGTTAACTATATTTAGCACAGACTCACTGGACCAATTTTGCAGATTTTGCAAGAATACAGCCACAAACTTCTGAGATGGCCTCCGTTTGTGAATCAATTGTGAATAGTTCTTTAATTCTCCTCTACATCTTGTCTCTATGGTGACGAATCTATTTCACCCATAATGAGACCCCCCCTTAAAAATGGACAAAATGGAGAAAGTAGGAGGGAAGCGGGGCTGCTGAAAAGATTGTTAAGGAGTGATTCACGTCCCGATCCACGTTCAGCCCGAGGAGCTGTGTTTATTCCATATGAACCTGCCTTCCTGAGTCCCAAAGGACAACATCTATTAAGTGAGCCTGACAGTTTCCAGGCTGTCTCCATATGGCCGAGACCCTACTGCTGAGTGCCTTTGCCTGCCACGCGTTCCCTTTTCACCCACATGACATCCACCACATATAATTACAGCACATGGGAGCCCAAGCGTGCGTGTGTGTGTGTGTGTTGTAGGAGGAAGTGGTACAACTTCTCAGCACAAGGAGGTTTTTGGGTGGTGACCCTGACTGTCTGATTAGAAAATTAGCCCAAAACATGGCACACTAACGACCTAGGCTTATTAGCGACAGTGCCAATGTTTAGTGGGCGTGCTGGGCTGAGCTGAGCTGTGAGTGGCGGGGAGGGCCGACAGTCTCTGGAGGAGCAGAGAGGGATATATTCTGTGTTGTGGGGGAGAGAGAGTGAGAGAGAGAGAGAGAGAGAGAGAGAGAGAGAGAGATGCATCCGACACAGTTCAAACCCCTCCAAGTTCAACCCTACTAGAACATGAGATTTGCGACACGGAATGGAAAGCAGATTTGTTCCAGTGGAGCGGTGGGGGGAAGGCGATGAATTTGTGATCTGGAAATGTATATGAGCTCCTCATCTGAAGCGGCGGCCAGCCCTGGAACACGCTGGCCGAGACTGATGTGTATCAGAGGAAAGCTGGCAGGAAGAGAACATCTGCAGGGGGACGTGGCTCTGACTACACACCCGCCATCTGATTTGACCAACCTCTTATTTCTTTCTCGTTGTTGTAGTTTCAAAAAACTATATTTGCTCAGGAAGGGTCATCCCTGAAGGTTCAAACATTTTGCGTGTCATGAGTTTTTAGTCTGGGATCAATTTATTTAAAAATTATATTTTAATATATTTTAAAGAAATATTATATATATATAAAAATATTTATGTATATACTGATTGGCTCTATCACTCTCCACCAATAAGCTGGCGTGTGGTGGGCGTTCTGGCGCAATATGGCTGCTGTCGCATCATCCAGGTGGATGCTGCACATTGGTGGCGATTGAGGAGATTCCCCCTTCCATATGTAAAAGCACTTTGAGTACCTAGAGAAGTGCTGTATAAATGTAACGCATTATTATATATATATATATATATATATATATATAAATATGATTATATTTTTCAGATTATTTTTTTTTTTCAGATAAAAAAAAAAAAGAAAAAGAAATAAGTATGTATTATGTCAAAACCAGCTCATGTTTTTCCACTGTATATTGGGGGGTTGAGTATGGGAGGGTTTGGTTAAGTCCATACTACGAGGCAAGTGCCCCATTTGCATTTATGCTCCTTTATGTGTGCCGCTGTTCTTTTTTGTGTGACTCTTATTCCCAACCACCTTTTACACAAAGACTTTCAAATAATATAGGAGAATGAAAATCCTCTGCAATTGTATAAAGAAACCTTAAAAGTGATTGTGTGCACAAATGTCGTATCATTTGGTTATTATGAAATGATGGCCCAGGAGGCAATGTACCAACCTGCATTGCTGGTCATTATCTGCGGTTGTCTAGGTAGTACTCCTCATCCGAAATTCCGAGTAGCATGAGGGTGCAGGCGTGGATCCATTTTTACTGGCTCTTCATACCGTGCACACTATGTACTCAGAGACTGGTAATATGCAAGCCAAAAGTGTTCATATTTTCTCTCAGAGTTCAACAGGGAAAAGGAACTGGGTTATGATTGCATGGCTTTGTGTTCAAAATACGCCCACTTCAGGCTCTCATGCAAGCCAGCTATTGAGATCTTATTATTGCATCTCACTGACTATAAAAACATCATCCAATATCATTAGACCAAAGCAAAGACTAAGTCTGTCAGTGAAACCATGCCTCAAATTGGTATTCTCAACTCACAAAATGGTTGCCTGTGGTTTTAAGCTGTGTGTGTTTGGATAGACATGCGTGCCAAAGCATTCACAGTCTAAAACAAAAGTCCGAGAGCCAGCAAAGAAAATTGTATGTGTGGACTCTAAAAAAGGTAAACATAACATTTACAGTAGAGTCTTCTCAGAGAGTTAACCATATACTTTTAAAGGTTTCCACAAGCCCAGATCTGATGAAACTGACCTGTTTAACATTACATGACTGATCTGAAATCAGAATAATCATTATGTGTCATTAGTCCAATAAGAAATTAAACAAAACCATTTTAAGAATGTTTCATAAAAGACTCTTTACAGTATGGGATACCAGAGACAGTTGTAACTTGGAGTGGAGTGTAACACAATCAGTGTAACCACTTCGAAATATGGATCAGTTCAGTAGGTTCTCTTAACTCTACAATATAACTATTATTTAAAACTTTCACCTAAATGCAAATAAAAAATTAAAATATTATGTCTGAGCAGACCGCTGAGGGTTGTAACACTAGTTTTAACAAAATCAGAAAGTGTATAAGCAGAAATTGATATGTATGGATAGAAAGAAGAGGTTTATGGGGGATAATATAGAAATAATTGTAAACTGGGAAATTTGGTTAATAATTAAATGCATGTACATTTTTGTCCATGTTTTCTATAGTGTTACAACTCACTGCAGTTAGTTTAGCGGGAATGGATTTCAAAATTTCATTTGTAACAGTAAATGTGTGAAACTTTGAGAAGTTGCACAATAATAATAATACACAAAAGGTCTCCCCTCCCAGCTTCACCTTTGAGTGATGGTCACATGCTTAATTGTGTGCATATCTACTGGAGGCCCTGTTTGGTCTGGATTTATGTAGGAACACATCCGGAATTGTAGAGCGGTTTTACGCACACTCGGTGGTGCCGTCGATGGCGGCATCCATTCAGCAGCCCGGCTGTTTCTTTTGTGATCCTACAGAGATTTCTTCTGTTATTGGTATCGACTTGACAGGATTTGTGTCCATCACAGCAACCCACTTAATCCAGATCAGCCTTTAATACTAATTAAACTGCTTGGGGACACACTCCAGCACCTGGTAGCTTACAACCGGTGCATATGCCGATTACCATTCTCTCTAGAACCACTTGACCTGAAAATAAAATGGCAGCCCTTTTTATTTGCTGTCCATTATGTGTAAAGGGTTTCCTTTGTTTGCCTCTTAAAAGACCCATAGCCGCAGTCATCACGGTAATGTCTGATTTCCCATCAGGTGACGATTTAGCTTATTAAGGTTGCACAGATGGAGATGCTTCTGGAGGAGGATTACCAAAAGAGTTTGTCGACACTGTTCAGAGGACCGCAGAGATGTTTGCCTTGTGACAAATGGCAAGTGCAGCCCCACTATGCAGGAAGTGCCATTGGCGAGTGCTTTAAGATGTTTAATTAAAGACGCTGTGTGACAGGAGGGAGACCTGCGCGGGGTCCAGGGACTACGTGGCTAATCCTCTTCCTGCGCACACTATCCCCTTGCGAGTGTGATTGATGAACTGATTCCTCTTTACATCTTCATTTGCATGGTGTGCTAATGCCGGCACAGGGCTGAGCGGCGGCAGACGAGAGCTCCTGCGCTAATGCCGGCTAATATGATAATGGGGAACAAGGCAAGGTTAGCCGCCACTCGGCTCATCCGCCGTCTAGCCCATTAACTCGGGGCTTCGGTGCACCTCTTTGCTCGCAAAATGAGGTGTCCCGCAGGCAACGTTAATCTGTTAACAAAGGGTTCTTCGATTTCGTCAAGGACATTTAACTTTTTTTTGTGAAATGGTTGAATTAAAAAATAAAACTTGTGCAATATTCTGTGCCATATTGTAGTGTAAATAGTGTGAGTAGTGTGTTCACATGGAAAATTCCCAAAAGAAAAAGTGCACTTCAAATGCCTAGTTGCACTTAATTAACCGAAAGAAAGAAGTGTGGAATGTTGAACACTTCATGTACTCGATTGTCCCAGTTTTCCTTATGCAGCAGAGGGGAAGGGGCTGTCAGAATTCGATGTTTGATGCCAAAATAATCTTATAGATGGTTGAGTTCATGGCGCATAGTATAAGTGTATAGTGTATCGCATGTCATTTGGGATAGAATTTTGCACTTTTTTGTGAACTAAATTGTTATTTTTGTGGACTAAAATTGGGTGTTATTTTATTCATAGTAAAATGTTTTTTTTAGTCAAAATGTGTACAAATGAACAGTGCCCACAGAGCTACAGTGCTATCTCAGCTTCCTTTCACCCTTAAACCTTCATCGGAAACTTTCCTTTGGTGGGGGTGGTTATATTTTCACGACGTCAGCCGGGTTCCTTTTTTCTTTTGAGTTTGCATGTTTAAAAGGTGGCCTCCTGCTGGGAAATGGGTTACTTTCAAAATAGTTCACACCCATGCGCTACAAAACCTCTTGCATTATTAATTTGTTTACTCTGAGACAGGGAGTGCGATTTGATGTCTGGCTTTCCGAGTCATCACGCACTCACCAAATGGCGAACTCCTCCAGAAGTGTTGGGTAACGATCACTGTGTGCGAACGCCAAAATGTTTTATACGAAAACATAGTGCGAAGCTCAATGGGAAGGAAGAGCGGCTGAGATAACGAATGGTCGGGGGGGTCCTGCCCCGCTCTATTGCCGTATGTCACTGGGGGTCTGTTGGGGAATGGTTTGCCCTCTAAAGCGTGTCCAGCTGAAGTGGCACTCCATGGACCTGGACAGAAGCCAGCTGACTGTCTAGAGCAAAGGGGCAGCACGCCGATCCTTAAACACCCTTGCTCGCATGCGTACTCACACACACAAGGAGCGCCTGTGGTGAGAATCCTGCATTGAGCGAGAGGAGAAAACAAAGGTGAAGGTTGATCGAACGTCCAATCTATAGGAAAGAAAGGGCAGGCCCAGCAGGGGCTCAAGAAGGCCTTGCCTCAGCCATTTTCTCTTTTTTCGAAGAGTTGGCCCAGGATTTCGCTGTGCAAGTCAGTGTGTTTGAAAGAGCAAGGACAGTGGATCTTGATCCTGTTTACCTCTCAGTCTGGCCCAACCAAAATCTGACAGCATTGATGGATGGCAAAGGGTCAGTACTCACTTTCAGTGAGTTGCATGTCCTTAAATGAACCAAACCATAAACAGACTTTACCATCCAAGCACCAGATACTTGATTAAATAAACATTATGGTTCTTTATTACTGAAGAAATCAAGCATACGCAGTGTGATTCCTTCCCATCAGGAGCGATAATATGAGTGTAGCCGAGCGTCTTATTTAAGTTCCTGATTATTTTTGAACATGCTGACAAAATTTGGCTTGAATTTGTAAACTTTATGCAATCCTATTCTAATGTGAAAGAACTTAGACAACCACATATGATCGCTCAGAATCATTTTTGTATTACTTTTTTTTATTTTTTTACAAAATAACTAAATTTGTTTAAACTTTGTGATATAATTTGACTTATTTTCAGAGAATATATGGATTTAAGAAAAATAAGGTGGTTTTAAGAGAGCATATTTTTTATGAATTGGATTTAGATCCTTAGATTTAGAAATTTGTTGATTTGTTTTCAGAGGAACAATTTTTTTTTAAGAGAATATATCGATTTTTAAATATAATTTTTTTTTAAGACTTTAGACTAAGACGGTCTATTCATCACGGAGCCCCTACAGGTAGCCTACATGAGATGAAAAAAAAAAATTAAATGTGAGGAAAAATATATATTAAAATTATTTTGGGTTCTCTTGCAAAAGTTTCACGTTCCCCCTAGAAACGTTGTGTTCGCTGGCAAAACCTTTGTGTTCCCTCGCAAAATGTTTAAGTTCTCTCGCAAAAACCTTTGCGTTCCCCTAGAAACGTTGTGTTCCCTCACAAAAGACTCCAAAGTTTTGCAACCCGTTTCTCGGGGGAAAACAAAACCTTTCTGAGAGGACACAAAAGCATTGAAATATATTTTTTCCTCCAATTTCATTTATTTTCCCATCACCATGTCCGTTTAGGCTCCATTCTTCCAAAAAAGAGGGATTCTGAGATTAGTGTTCATTTCCCCATCAGCGATACAATCCAAATCCATCAGCTGCACATTCACAGACAGAAAACAGCCTCAGCTTTAACATCATTTCACAATCTATATCACAGCTCTAAATTAAGTTTAGTTTACATGCTCGCCGAATGGCCTGAATCACTTACATTTCAGAGTGTCGGACATTAGTTATGAACAGAGAGAGAGAGAGAGAAATTTTGGAGCTTAGCTTTCGCTTGCATTAGTTCCCTCCTTCTTCTCCACCCCTCCTTTCCCTCCCGCTCACATACTCACACACTCACTCTCTCCCTCTCGCTACACAGTGGTTGAACACACACCCTCATCTATAATTGATGCTTGCTTTAGGCAGATGCTGCAGGGATTGGGACCAAGGCAGCTGCTTAGTTTATGGAGGAAAAAGGGAGCAAGATGGTGGAACAGGTATTTTTTCCCTGTTATTCTGCTTACCAAGCGCATTAGTGCATTTTTTTTCCTGCCCGTCTTCCTTTTGTGCTGTGGCTGCACAGTAGAGCGAGTGGCTTGTGTATGACTGCGTTCGAGAGAGAGTGTGTGTGTGTGTGTGTGTGTGTGTGTGAGAGAGAGAGAGAGAGAGAGAGAGAGAGAGAGAGTGCGCTTTGAAAAAAGAGGGAGCCCCCTTCAGCAACTCTTTTTCAGGCTGCCTTATCAGCAGCTGTTTTGCTCTCTTTTCGCACATTTCGCCATCTCTTTCTTTCTCATTTCTCTCCAATCCATCTCTGAGCTCTGTTTCGTGTTGGTCTTGGTGGCTAAACTCTCAAATTTGGCAGCACACGATCAATTAAATGAGCCGAATTCTGTCATCCAGCCTGAGAAGAGTGAGTGAGACAGACGAGAGTTAGACGCGCTGCTCTTCAAACGGTTTATTTTGCTCCATAATAGTCAAACACCTACCGGCAAGAACTTTGACACGTACTGCTTTAGTGCTACTATGCTCCACCTGGCTTTCCATAATTTTTAAGGCATTAGCATGCGGTTGAACTCATCGCGACCGTGAGCTGCGTCTATTCGTGTACATGCGGAATTTAGAGCGACTTCTCGCCTACGGGAGTGAGGGAGGAGTAGTCTCGTTGTGTGCGAAATTATATTTGCAAAGTGTCGTAAAAAGCCCTTTACCAAAACAAAGCCACTTTTATATAGCTGCGTATGTTTAAGTGTTCGCCTGTAAGCCGAGCACAGTGAAGTGATGAATCCAGTGCGCTGCCACGTAAAACATATTTCAGTCCTCCAAATGTGGTTCTCATTAGGGTGGAGGCCAAAGCGTTTAGCTAAGCCTGACTGTCTGCCATCGCATTTTTTCTCCCAGTGTTTGCCAACAGCTATTTTACGAGGGCCTCCAAAAAATCTCAGCGACGGCACGACTACAATGACCGCAAATGTAGAGCTCCCAGCAGACTTGCACCATCAGGGGCTTCCTACACCATGGAGAAGCACCACTGTCTTTTCTCTAACTTTTCTTCCACCCTCCCCTTAACGTCTTTGACACTTGTGTATAAAGAGTTTAGCACTCCTGATCAAATGATAGTCTAATTATGGCGGTGGTGTGCCCGCTCTTGAATATCAATGTGCTATGCGAAGTGCTGATGGTGTTAATGGAAAACAGCGTGATGTGTGTAACATCTGCTTAAGGAACAGCAGGGATTTTTTTTACAAGGTCCCGTTTACAGAGTAGCAAGTTGCGGCTTCCCTCCTGGCTCTTCTCGGCTCGTTCAACTTGCCAAGAATGAAAATCCTGTCATTATTTACACGTTGTTCCGATGCTGTGGGAATGACTTCTGGGGAATGCAAAAGGTGAATTTTTGGAGAACATCCTGACCACTCTTTTCAGTATTTACATTTACAGATTTGGCTGATGCTGTTATCCAAAGTGACTTAAATTCCATTCAAGGTATACATTTTTATTAGTTCATACATTTCTTGGGAATCGAACCCATAAAAATTATGCAGACATACCATAAAAGTATCCTAAATATGACCGTATATTCTTTCTAAAATGTCAATATTCACTACTAGTAGGTAATTCAAAACTTACCCAGTTTTCATTTATTGCCTTCCACTCCAGTGGGCAACCAGATCACTGAGACAGTGAGGTAAACTTGAACAAATGATTTAGTCCAGTTTTCCAAAACAAATCAACTTATTCATTGAAAAGATTTGACATAAAATAACTGTTCATGGATATGGCATCACTATACACATATACACTATACACACATGTTCCTCACACATCGTATGCTATTGTATAGGGAAATCATATGGGTTCATTAATTTTAGACTGGAATATTCATATAAATCACAGATAGAACTGTGGACTTTTTCTCCTTTTATCCTACGCTTTGTACGTAGGATTTCTGTGTAGTGTGGCATTGTGGTCAGAGGAGAGAAAGTAGTGGCAGAGTGTGTTTTGCTATTTTTATAATGTGCAGTTGTCCCGTGTCAGAGTGTGTTCTCAACAGGCCTGTGGGCGCTGGGATCTCTCTGCCTACATAACTCATGGTTTGGCATGGAGAAGATGTGAATGTGTGTGTATGAAATGTGTCACGAACTGTTTCCTCCTGTAAGAATGGAAAATAACCAATTAGATCTCTTTAATATCTCAATCATTTCTCCTAGACTGCAGTGAGAATAAATAGAGAGCGAACAGAATTTTTTTCTTAAAGCTGTCTCAAAAAATTTCTCCATATACTTTCTTAAAGGAATAGTTCACCCAAAAATTGTACTCACCCTGATATCATTCCAAACCTGTAAGACTTTCTGAATTCTGTAGAATCAGATGTTTTCCAATGGCATCCATATTGACTTTCATTGTATGGACAAAATCAACAAATATTTTGTTTCTGCAGAAGAAACTAAGTCATGACATGAGGGTGAGTAAATGATGACATAATTTTCATTTTTGGATGAAGTCACCTGCTTCTCAGATTTTTCTCCTAAAATGTGTTTCTTTGGTATCTTGAAAAATCTGAGCACACTGAAAGTCTTTCTTAAAGTCAAAGAAATGAATGCAAACACTTCTCTTCAAATTCTCCCAAGGCCTAATTATCTGGGCTATACTAGCCACACTCATTATGGCTATACATCTATACTTGAATGTATGTCAACTATTGAGAGTTGTCAGAAACCTCTGACCTTGTTGTTATTGTTAACTAAAACAATTTTTTTTGTTTTTGTTTTCATTAACTGAAATAAAACTAAAATAAAAAAAAATAAAAATCTATAATTGATGAAAAACTGAAATAAAGCTATACGAATGTTTTTTTATTTTTATTATTACAATAACACATAACTAAATTACTAAAACTTAAACCAAAAACTGAAAATATAAAAATAAAAGCTAATTTAAAATATTAATTATACTATAATACTTGAGAAATAATATTAAAATAACACTGGCCTCTGACCAATACAATTTTCCAAATGGCTGTACAGAACAAAAACACCATCTAGTTATACAAAATCCACACAAATAAAGAAAGTTACTGCACCATCACCTAAGGTTAGTATCCACGTCAATTCCACACAGACATTCAGATTAATGTATTTTTCATGAAACTTCCCCATTACCTGTGCTGTCGTGCATCATGTGACCCAAGTTTGTTGTGTGTTTTCATTCTGCTAATCTGCCATTGTTTATTGATAGCGAACGCTAATTTAGATGGCTTTTTGGTCTCTCGGCCGCGGCTTGCAAAGTGGCGGTTAAGCGTAGATTTGGTGTGCGAGGTGTATAGACGTTTCCATGCATAAGTGGATAATTTGGGTGCTTGGAGATGGATGAATTGGTCCTGATCAAATAAGAAAGCTCTTCCTGAGATAAAGGTCTGTTGAGCGTTGTGTACGGAACGCATTTGTCTGTGGGTGTGCTTGTTCATTTGTTGTCGGTCCGGTGCATGCTAACACTGTAATTTAATTGGCTCAGCTTTATGAAAGAACTTGTGTCTGAAGCTGAGCGTGTGCTTCGCTAATAGTTCAACACACAGAGAGCACGAATGACGCGAGATGAAGCTTGTGTGTGTGGACCTCAAATATGGACCAAAAGTATGTGGACATAATGAGCATGTTTGATACATAAAACCAAGTATACAATCATGTCTGACCTCTTGTGTCCGAATGAGAGTATGTCCCATGATCCAACGTCAGATGGAAAATAGGAAAATGTGAATAATAACTTATTTGAATAACTTAACGAATAATGAATTATACTGAATAATATAAACAAAATATCCATTAGACTGATTATCCATCACAAGGAGAAACCATTTTCATGAATATTTTTCAAATTATTTTCATGAACATATTTAAAGTAACAACGCAGTAGTAAGTCTAAAGTCAAGATGACTAAAGTGTGAACTTCATGAATGAATTTTGAGTTTAAATTGGATGCTGTCGTTTTATTAACAGGTATATCCTTAAACAAAGATACTATTATACATGTTTTTGTTATATTTAATTGTATATGTTAATGTTTTCAATCACGTGAGCGTGATACACGATACAATTTTTTTTTTTTTTTTTGTATATCCATCTCAGGCAGGCTGAACACATTAGTGATGTTTTGGAATCTGTGTTTTAGTTCAAATCTTTTAAGTGAACAAATCATGAAGGACAAAAAAAGTTAGCAGGATGCTTGAACACTCTTTCTGGACTCAAAGTTATGAGTTACTTGTCACTATCACCTGGTGTAACTATTTAACCTGCATGAAGGGTCGGTGAACGAATCTGAATGAATCTATTTTTGGTGGATTAGAAAAAACTAAGATGACTCAAAATCCCCACCACTCACACAAAGCATTTATTTTACAAACATTCGATTTATAAAATAATATATTTGCAATAAATAGCTGTTGTGGCAGTTAAAATCACTATAAACGTCCGGCCCATGGTTTTGAAACTCAATGCAGATATAGATGTGGCGTTCAGGTGTCCACATACGGTATGTTTGGTCATTTAGTGAACTATGCTATGTCGCTAATATTTTGCTGTTGTTCTCTGTTTTTTCAGGGTAATCAAGACGCCCCAGCACCCCCAGAAACCATGGCCCAGCCTTACCCATCGGCCCAGTTCGCTCCCCCTCAGAACGGCATTCCTGCTGAGTACACGCCGTCCCACCCTCACCCGACTCCAGACTACCCGGGCCAGACCCCCGTGGCAGAGCACACTCTGAACATGTACCCCCCTGCCCAGACGCACAGTGAGCCCAGCGGACCAGACAACAGCGTACAGTCGGTCTCCGGCACAGCCACAGTAAGCGCCGCTCTCTACAGAATATCTCTCTCTTTCTCGCTTTCTCGATCTCCGACTCTTCTTGATGGCATTGCTCGTCACGGTTCAGGTTTTTTGGATTGTGCTGTGGATTGAGGTGCCCTCCGTGATCTGCCCTCCAAGGACATCAGTGCTGTAGGCTGCCTTAATATTTCATATGTTTCAGGGCATTTCCATGAATAATTGACTATCTTTGTGTTTTTCACCAACTCAGAGTACAAAGTGCTCTCGCTGAATTTAGTTTGGTGAGGTTTTCCCTCTAGGTTTTTAAAATAATTTCAAGAACGTTTTCTGTTCTAAAATTGTACGATTCAGCGCAATTCTGCACAGTAACACGAAGTCACTGGAGAATTTGGTTTATTAAAAGAATAGTTTTCCTAAAAAAGTTGTCATTATTTTCTCACGCTCATGATGTGAGCTGTAAATGATCAGTGAATAATGACTTAAAATGATTTATTTAAATTATGTAGGTTTTTTTTATTTGATAAATATTATAAAATATTATATTA
This sequence comes from Leuciscus leuciscus, assembly GCF_965113295.1. NCBI lineage: Eukaryota > Metazoa > Chordata > Actinopteri > Cypriniformes > Leuciscidae > Leuciscus > Leuciscus leuciscus. Next base: position 55,144,865 of record NC_138725.1, read on the forward strand.
CAGTTTTTATATAATAATACATTTGAAACTTCATTATTCATCATTGCCATAGGCAATTTTTATGAATTTGAGTTGTGGCATATAAACTACATTTGTAAATATTTGCAGTTATTTCCCCTAATAATATGTATTATCACCCTGTTAATGCTAGTCATTTCTAATTATGTTAAAATTTAGCATTAAATGTGTTCACTAGTTCGTATAGCACAAGATGTGCAACAAATCTTCAAAAATTTCTACTTTTGTGTTGCATGTTGGTGGACGATTTAAGCATGCATGTTTGGAATGACATGTGGGTGAGAAAAAGGATGATAGAAGTTTAATTTTGGGGTGAACCATTCCTTAGAAAGAACAAACAATTTGCTAATTTTTAGGAGAAACTCCTGTTGTATCCCATAATTAGACCATTTGCTCAACAGACAAAATGTTTAAACCGTTTTACTGATGATTTGAAGGAAAATATGAGCTTTCTTGCGAACAGCGGCCAGATTTTCATTGCCTATCCTACCTTAGTGTTCAAATTTCTTTTTGAGTGCCAGAGCAGAAGGGAGCAAAACCACATCTGGAAAAGCCATTATCCCTCACGCTCTCTCTCTCTCTCTCTCTCTCTCTCTCTCTCTCTCTCTCTCTCTCTCTCTCTCTTTCCTTCACTTTATGAGCCTAGAGAAAGCAAAACTTTACAGACATCCAAAGCTATGACCTCATCTGGCTGAAGCTGTTTTTAGATCCAGGTCGTTCCTCACAACTGATACTTCATCTACAAACAAAAGAGGCCTAGACTGTGACATTCTCATATTTTCTTTGTTTGTTGGAGTAGGTGATAACCAATCAGCTCCCAGAGGGACATTTTAATACAGTAATAGATGCTTTTCATTGCTGTTTTGATAGATCGCAGTGCCATATTCTCAGTGGTCAGTGTGAGAGAGCTTGTGGTGGATTTCATGAATGCATATGGAACAGTATTTACTTTCCAAAAGCAAACAATAATATAAAATTGTAGTAATGCTTTACAATACATTTCTATTTGTTAACATTAGTTGATGCAATTGCTAACATGAGCTAACAATGAACAATACATTTATTCATCTAGGTTAATGTTCATTTCTACATAAACTACTGTTCAAAACGTTGGGGTCAGTCATTTTTATTTCTATTTTCCAAAGAAATTAAGGCTTTTTTTCAGCAAAGACTAAAGGGTTAGTTCACCCAAAAATTACAATTCTGTCATTAATTACTCACCCTCGTATTGTACCAAACCCGTTAGACTTTCGTTCATCTTTGAAACACACATACATTTACATTACATTTACATTTATTAATTTGGCTGACAAATGTGAATTGAGTGGTTTAGTCTTAATTTTCTGAAGAGACATGATCGCTTTATATGATGACATTTTTAAATTTAGGCTTTATAATAAATGGAGGGACAGATTTCTTTTTCATCATTTTCATCAAAATATCTTCATTTGTGTTCCAAAGATGAACTAAAGTCTTATGGGTTTGGAACGACACGAGGGAGAGAAATTAATGACAGAATTAAACATTTTTGTTGAAATATCCCTTTACTATCCTAGTAAAGACATTCACAATGATATAAAATATTTTATTTTTTTATAAATGCTATTTTTGGGCTTTCACAAAAATATAAAGCAGCACAACTCTTTTCTCTATTGATAATAATAATACATGTTTATTGAGCATCAAATCATCATATTAGAATGATTTCTGAAGGATCATGTAACACTGAAGACTGGAGTAATGATGCTGATAATTCAGCTTTGAAAAAATTACATTTTAAAATATATTCAAATAGAAAACAGTTATTTTAAATTGTATTAATATTTCACAATATTACTGTTTTTTTACGACATTTTTGATGCAACGTCGTTGAGTATAAGAGACTTCTTTCAAAAAAAACAGCCGACCCCAGACTTTTGGACTGCAGTGTATACTAATACATTTTTAGCATATGAAGTTGGTTAAATTAACATTTGTTAAGATATAATAATGAACAATAGGATATTTATACATTAACATTATCCTAAATTGATGAATGCTGTAATTAAATGTTTCTTTTTAGTTTATCATACCTTATGACGTGATAATGTTAATGAATTTAAACTTATTGTAAAATGGGTGACACTTTACAGTAAGGTTTCATTAGTTAACATTAGTTAACTACTTAAGTTAACATAAACTAAGAAAGAACAACACTTCTACATAATTTATTAACCTTAGTTCATGTTAATTTGAACATTTACTAATAAATGATTAAAATCAAAAGTGAATCCACTGTAAACTCACATGAACAAACAATTAACAGTTGTATATTTATAAACTAATGTTAACAAAGATTAATACAAATTTAATTTCTTCTTAACAGTTTTGTTATGGCTGTTATTATTAATTGTCACCTTCATTTCAGGACATTCGTCATCAGATTCTCAGTAAACACCACGAGTGTAATGATGGTCACAGACGCAGAGGTGGACCTTTAATTTAACCGGCCTGAGTGGTTGTTAAAACCGGCCCACTCACAGATCATTTCAAGTTCATTTAGTTTCGGACAATGCAGAAAGTGGTGATGTCCGAGTGGGGGAGTTGTTTACTCTGTAATTAGCCCGTCCATTGCCTCCAGCTTGACCCATTCAGGTTGGTTTGCGGGAACTGTGTGAACATGATAGCCAGGCATTATCTCATTGACTGTAAACAGCCAATCACAGTGACATGCTGGTACTGCTTCCTCTCAAGTGACATTTCGCTTCTGGATAGTGTCACTTCAGAAAGATGAGTGGTTTATTTGGTCTCATATTTGTTTTAAATCTGTTGATTATTTTCTCATGCAGTTTTTTTCTTAAATAAGGATGTTTCACAAATGGTGTGGATGTCAGCTCAATATGTCAGCTTGCTGCTCTGACTCCTGTCGTGCTTCATTGGCCGCCTTCCCCCATGTGGTCCCGAGAGAGACGGCCTCGGCGTGCCCATCCTCATCCAGGCGGAGTGAGAGCTGATTTCCTTTAGGGAGGGCACGTGTGGTCTGGGCCATACCCGCAAGAGGGCAGACATCTTGCAAAACGTCCCCCTCGCAACCCCTCTGGTGCAGCTTTTGGGGGTCGACGGATGGTTGTAGACGCACAGATGATAGTGGAGGTTGACTTAGACAGCTACTGCGTTTCATCCTAGTAATGTTGCTGTGCTGAAAATAGCACATCTTAAAAAGGCATCATCGCTGATGTACGTTATCTGTCTTTTTTTGTGCCTCTGCGGTTCACTGAGTGCAGGAAACCCTCAGTGTTGTACCTCTGAGCTATTGTGCAGTTGTTTGTGCATGAGAACGTCTTCGCAAATGAGCGTGAAGCACTCTGAAGCACTGAGCGCTGTGGCTTTGGTTGGTTTATCTTTCCCAAATGCTTGGTTTTTATTTTTCTACTCATGTAAAACCAACATTGCAGCAAAATATGCGTCTGTTATAATGAACGACTATTAATGAATCCTTTGATACCAAAAAAGATTAACTGGAAGCCTTTTTTTTACTGTTTGTTATTGTTTTTCCCTCCATGTTGAAGTCCTCTGCCAGTGAAAAGAATGCGGCACAGATGGCATGCTATGTAAACTGTCAGCCGTATGCATGCTATACACACGCACACACACACAGGCTATATTTTTACCTGGCACACATCCCAGAATTGTTCCGAGAAAGGAATGATAAACAATCCACTCCTTTTAGGTTAAGTAGGTAACTGGCCGGGTATATATTTATATTTATGTACACACACATATTTATTATACTGAATATACATTTCATAAAGAAAAATGTCACACACCACACACACACACATTCTTGTACATCTATCTTTATGAGGACATTCATTGACACAATGCAATCTCTAGCCACTTACACTAACCTTACCCATCACAACTAAGTGCCTAACCCGAACCCTTACCCTAAACCTACCCTTAACCTAATTATAACCTTATCCCTAAAACCAAGTCTTGACCCTCAAACAGGCCTTTAAAGGGCTCTCAGAAAGTGAGGACCGGACAAAATGTCCTCACTTTACTCTCTTTGTCCTCACTCCAATGGTCTAAAACTCAAACTGGTTCTCACAAAGATAGTTGTACAAGTAGACACACACACACACACACACACACACACACACACATACATGCATATACATATAAATTAAATATGGAATTGCTCTCCCTTATACACTTTTTTATGAAATGTACAACACATTATTAAACAAAAGCTCCCTCATGGATCAATGACGGTTGATGCAATTATTCCACATTCCCCCACAATGAAAAATTCCTCGGAAAGGAAAATATTTTACAGGCACTTTACGCTCCAAGTCCTCACTGTGAGGTTATCTTTTTCTGTCCAGCGCTGCCATATGTGTGTCCGTGTGGGCTCTTACACTCCAGCGGCTGTGTGTTTTGTGTGTGTGTGTGTGTGTGTGTGTGTGTGTGTGTGTGTGTGTGTGTGTGTGTGTGTGTGTGTGTGTGTGTGTGTGTGTGTGTGTGTGCTCAGAGCACACACCGGCAGCCCTGTCACTGTTTGCCGTTTAGCACTCAGTGTGAGATCAATGAATGGTAAACACTCACAACTCTGTGAGTCCCCAATCAGTAATTGAGTAGGTCTCCCAGGCTGAACCGCTGTCCTCCCTCACATTCCTGTCCTTATCGCTCCATCTTTCCCTCACCTTTCCTCCCTACAGGGAGCAACACAATCTCTGGCTCCATAGAAATGGCCACAGAGGACTTTCTTCTTCTTTTTTTTTTAGGCCGCTTTGGAATCGATCGTTATTTGTCACGATTGGAAGTATCATATTGTGCATTGCATGTTTGAATAATGAAAGCGGGATTTCAAGGCAAGTTTGATGCCCAAATATTTCAACACACACTGTGAATGGGATTCAAAATGTGTTTCGCTTCTGCCCCTGGCCCCTATTTTAGTTCTATAGATTTATTCCTTTTCCCCCGTCTCATCCCATCACCCTGAGATCAGTCACCGTGGCCTCCGGCTCCCCACGGCTACTAGACAGGGGCGAATCGATTAATTGATTTCGGAATCAATTAATTGAGCCATTAAGGCAGCCATATGCACGGACCATGAAATGAGATCTCTAAAACCGTACATATGGCTGCCGACCGCGCCGTGCCTCAACCTAAAGACCCGCTGCATTCCTTCCTATACCTTTATTGAAAGAGCAGTAAATGGAAAAGCATATTTCCAATTATAACACCCCAGTTGTCTCTTCTGCTGAGGGCCGCTTGCCTCACAACACCATTAAACCGAGCCTCCCGCAATAGGAAAAGTGCAATTTTGTTAAAGCAATAAAGACGGCGCACATCTTGTCAGTTTTACATTGGATGGTTTACTACACTGCTTTAGCGTTTTATCTTCCGTTTTTCTTTGTTCTCTGCCTTGAGGAGTGGGTGTTCTTTTGTTTATGACTTGTAATAACACAAGACAGATTTTTTTTCCCTTGCACTTCTGCAGCCTTTCATGTATTGAAAGACTAGTATTTTTCAAGTGCTCTCTCATATTTTCCCCCCACCCTTGCATTTCAGTCGGGTGGGTATATCGTACCCTGTACAAACATTATGATGACACGATATTCATATTTACAGTCCCAGCAAGCTGTTCTTTACTCTTCATTTGAGCTTTGCTTTTTTAAAACTTTATGTTGCCGCTTTAGTCAGAGTCGCCCTGAGCACTGCCTGATTTAAATAAGAATGCCACACGCACACAGACACACGGTCCGTTCCATTGCCAGTATTTCCAGTGAAGCTTGCTTTAACAGTCCTGAGTATCTGTAATGTCAGAGAGGCAGTTGTTACACTGGGACTCAGTCATTCTTTTGTTCCAGACAATATGATTTCCAGAGCGCTTGAAGCATGACAGGACAGCTGCAGCAAGCAGAAAGTTAAAAAAATATCTCTGGGCATAACCGCGGGCTCGAGGCAGAACCTCCGCTTCCTTTTCTCAAGCGCTACAAAAGAAAATAAATGCACATAAATTCACATACATGTGAACATGCTCATGCTAACACACATAATGGGTGAATTACATTCGAAAGAGCACCACTATGGCCTCACTCCAAAGGGAAGAGACACGTTTGGTGAGGTGAAAAATAAAATTCATTTTTATGTGAGCAGAATCATTCATTGTGAATAAATCATTCTTTTGAACTGGATCTTTTAAATGAATCACTTGATTCAGCTCACAAATTTGGCCTGAATGATACATTCATGGTTTAGAATGATTCACTTCTCGGGTTTGAATGATTCAATGATCTGATCACTGATCTGAAAGAGGAATATTTTAAGTAAATAATAACGAAAATATAATAACATTATAAGTGAGTAAAGGCTTACATTTTGATCTGTTCATCACACAAAGCATAGCATGTGACTTCAAAAGGGTATGCACTACCTTTCAAATAGTATTTTTTAAATAAATTAAAATGTTCAGCAAGCGTGCATTAAATTGATCAGAAGTAAACAAAAATATATTTGTTTCAAAAATATATTGAAAATAAATGCTGTGCTTTTTAACTTTCTTCGTCATAGAATCCTGAAAAAAAAAAATTACAGTTTCCACAAAAATATTATGCAGCACAAGTGTTTATAACAATGAATAACAATAAGAAATGTTACTTGAGCTGCAAATCAGCATATTATTATGATTTCTGAAGGATCATGTGACATTGAAGACTGGAGTAATGATGCTGAAAATTCAGCTTTTACGTCACATGACATTTTCAAATATATTATAAAATAGAAAACAGTTCAATTTATAAAGAAATAACATTTCACAAAATGTCACTTATTTTAAAGAAATTGTTACTGTTTATTATAATACTTTTGGTTTAATGCTGCTTTTGCATCCTTTTTAAGGCTTCATTATTCAAAAAGGATCCCTTTGAAAAAAAAAATCATGACTGCAGAATTGTAGTTTTTTGGTTAAACTGTTCCTTTATGGGCACAAAAATGCCATTTGGAAGTCGCCCACTGACACACAAACGTACACATGGGAGAAAAATAGAAAGTAAAGTCTCCCAATGCAATACTCTCTCTAGCTAAGTCATACAAATACAGTCAGACAGAAACACACTCACACACACACACACACACACCCACCCAGGGCTAAGCCACTTTCTCTCCCAGGCAGCAGTCCAGGCTGAGAGGCACATAGTTGCAGGGAGCAGCCAGCAGTCATGCGTGGCCAGAGAAAGCGAGAGAAAGCAAGATATAGTGAAGCAGCCATGTCATATATCACCACCGGCTGCCACCCACTGCCCCAACCCCTGCAAACACTGCATTACAAACTACGCCTCGTTTTGTGTGTGCGTGCTCTACATATGTTTTTCGAATCTGCCTGAGAAAGTGAACAAGAACAGGTGGTAAAAGTTTTCAAGAGCTATGCTGTTAAAACAAAGCTTTGGGTCTGGCTCCAAGGGAGCGCCTGGAGGTACAGGCACGATAGACTGTACATTCTGACTGCAGCACTGCGAATGGACCAAGCCGGAAAGCGCATCAGTGGTGCCGGAAAGCGCATCAGTGGTGCGGCAAACACCTGTGTGCAAAGACAGCATCTTCGCTTGTTGAGTTTATTTACAGTTGGCTCATCAAAATTTGCCGGTCTTACTAACTGATATTCCCTGATTTCTTTCCCTTTTTCCCCCTTACAGCAGACAGACGATTCAGCACAGACAGACAGCCAACAGCAAACACAGTCATCTGAAAACACAGAAAACAAATCACAGCCCAAGAGGCTCCACGTCTCTAATATCCCCTTCAGGTTTAGAGATCCAGACCTCAGGCAAATGTTTGGCGTAAGTACCAGTTTTCTCTCTTTCTCTCTTTCTCACAGTGCAGACAGTGGCCACGCCAGCACAGGTGTGTGAGGCGTGTGCTAACGTGCTGTCCTACTGCATGTGGGTCAAGTCTTGTTTTGGTAGCTCCATAGGGCATAACTGAAGGATTTATTTGAATATTTTGTATTTAGTTTGGGGTCAGTAGGATTTTATTTTATTTTTTAAATAAATGATTACTTTTATTCTGCAAGGATGCATTAAAATGATCCAACGTGACAGTAAAAACGTTACAATACATTAACATTGTTACAGTACATTTCCGTTTCAAATAAAGGCTGTTCTTTTGAACTTTCTATTCATCAAAGAATCCTGAAATAAAGATATTAAGCAGCACAACTGTTTTCAACATTGATAATAAATATTAAATGTTTCTTGAGCAGCAAATGACACTGAAGACATGAGTAATGATGTTGAAAATTCAGATTTGCATCACAGGAATAAAATTACATTTATTTGTTTTAAAGTTTATTTATTTTCACTTGTAATAATATTTCACAATGTCACTGTATTTTTTGTAGATTTGATGAGCATAAGAAACTTGTTTAAAAAATAAATCTTACCAACCCCAAACTTTTGAATTGTGTATAATTATTTATTTTAAGTCCAAATCAAAAAGAGCTTTAAACTCAAAAATTCAATTTAAATAAATATTACTTAAACTTTTATATATTTTTCTTTTCTTTTCAAAGAAATGGATAAAACATGATCCATTTAAATTGAATATGAATAATTGGTGATTTTTAGATGGATTAAAACAACATTTAAACCGTGTTGCTTGATGCACCTAGATTAAAGTAAATGTTTTTGAAATTAGAAAGTGAGTTTACATGTCAAATAAAATTTAGACAGTATGTCTGATCTGTGTTCTGTTCTCTTTCCAGCAATTTGGTAAAATCTTAGATGTTGAAATCATATTTAATGAACGAGGATCAAAGGTACGTGCGTGACTTACTTCCTTTGCATGCTCATATTCTTGGACCAATCAGAACAGTGCAGTGAGTTTAGAGGCTTAAATGAACATCATGTTTATTTAAAAAGGGAAAGAATCCAATGATGAATTAGTACCTGTATTGTACAGAATAAATGCTTGTTGTAGTCATGTTAACGTATGTAATGCAATCTCATATCAGCTGCTGTGCTAGAGTTATTAGTGCCCTGTTCAATGGAGTGTGTGGAAATGTGTTTGGCACTTGTCTTTGTTCTGTTATGGTGTCAAATGAAGAACATTCTCCACTGAGCTCCGTAATTGACAGCGTTATTCAGTGTTATGACACTTTGCATCATTCCTGTGCACAAACAATTTTCTTTATTGAAATATGAATTATGTTCTTCTGTTCCAGCTGGGGGAGATAATGATGCATGTTAACAAGTTCTTTAGTTCACAATCCTTTATCATTTGTCTTATGAGTTTTTTTTTTTTCTTTTGTAATGACTTTTCTTTATGTTGCATTATAGACTTTTAAATGACAGTGTTTATTTTATTCCACTTTTTTCCAATAGATTATGTTTACTCTAAGACTTGTTATTAAAGGTATACTATTTTGTTTGCTTTTGTTTTTCTCTTTTTTTACATTTAAGTGACTTTACGTTCTTAGACGTGCTATTGTATTCCATTTCTCCTTAGAGAGGTTCTAACAGAACCCATAAATTATCGTTAATCTCGATGCTTTGCATGGTGCAGGAGAAAAGAGGAGGAGAAAGAGAGAGGGGGTAAATGCAGCAGTAGCAGCAGCAGCTGTTTTTGTGTGTGAGAATGGCAGAGGTAGAGCCACAGTGGATTTCTTGGGTGTATGACTGAATTAATAATGTGCATGTTGTTCTCCCCCCTCCCCTCTCCCACCTGCATGCAGGGTTTTGGTTTCGTAACTTTCGAAAATAGTGCCGATGCGGACAGGGCCAGAGAGAAATTACACGGCACGGTGGTAGAAGGTCGTAAAATAGAGGTGCATGTAACAAATATTTCCCTTCTCAATTGTTTTTGTTTTATTTGATTCATTTTTGTTTGTTGTTGTCTTTCTTGTTGTTATCCATAATTCTGTTGTGTGTGTCAGTGTGTGCCTCACTCTCATCTCACTATTTTAGACGCATCACTCGTCTTTTCCTGCGTGTGCTCCTCTCTCTTTCCCTCCCCCCCTCCCTCCCTCCCCCATTGTATCCCTAATACGTTTCAGTTATTCTAAGATTTCAAATCAGGTAGACCACGGTGCTCGCGTTATCTAATTGGTTTGCGTTAGTTGGCATTCACTTGTTTATTCGATTATTTTCTGTTCTTTTCTATTCTTTTTCATAGCATATTTTTGCTTAATAAGCAAATGGGTGCAGTAAGTCATCAGGCAGAGTGCAAACAGCATTTGTGTGATGATAGCCAGAGGCCTTATTGCAAAGTTGACGAGGGATCTGCGCTAAAAGCGGCCCGAAGCCGGCAGCGTTTGTTAATGGCCTGAAGACGCTGCTATTAGAAAGGGCTGCTCTCAAACACAAGCCTTTTAAATCTACAGCTCCAATGACACTTACTTCACAGTCTAGAAGAGAACTGTTGTCTACTTTACAGTCAACGACAGTGGCCATCCTTATAGCCGATTCACATTTAACAGTTGTGCTTTTTTTGTTTGCAGCTTTTTTATTTTCAAGTTTTAAGAGTTATTTTCGGATGTGACGTGGTGCCATCTTTCAGTAAGATGTTGCCTATTTTGCCTTCTCATTTTCCCCCCTTTTCCAACGGTAGCTGGTAGGCCCCTCACCAAACTCAGTAACAATACATACACACGCGGGCGATGGCGGCGAATGGTAAGTGGAGAGAGCCATCTGCCATTTCACGAACTCCGCGCTGATACCTCGTGACTGTTTTTTGACTTGATGTTGAGTTTCTTGATGCTGTTTTCTCTTGGTACGCGTGTTACTTGAGTGATCACTTAGCTTCCTGAGAGCCTCTGATTGGATTGAACTGAATCGTGCGCATCCTACTCAGATTCTGAACTCCATGATTATGTTAAATAATGCACCCTCTTTTTATATCCTTTGTTAGCTGTCCTTTCGGCTTGAATGATTTTATTTCGTTATTACTTCTTTTTATTTTCCTTTCTGATTATTATTCTTGTGATGAAGCACAAGGCTCTTGGAGTGTTGAATGCTAAATGTTGCTTTGTTTTCCGACTGTACCTCAACTCTGAAGGTTTAGTGTATGTTGCACAATGCCAAACTTTTTGTTTCCTTCCATTCCTACGCTCTCGTGTTTTTCTTTTAACCTAGTCGTTCCCTCTCTACTGCATGCTGTCTCATACTTGATGCCTTTCGTTTGTTGAGTGCATTTTGTGTTTCTGTTTTTCTTTACTCCATGTACTCCTTCAACGTGATCATCATTTGATGACGCATGCTGACGAGTCTTTTTATGATGAGACTTTTGCATATATTTTCTTTGCTTTATATGTATTACCACTTTTCTTTAACTGTTTGTTATGATCTATAATCATTTTGAAAATCTTCAATGTAATGCATGCAATATTTCAATATTTACAGCTTTAGCTACAGTATGGTTCTTGCTCACACGTTCCTGTTTGTACTCAGGTAAACAATGCAACAGCACGGGTAATGACGAATAAAAAGACCGTCAACCCATATGCAAACGGTAAGAACAAGTTTTCTTGATATTGACAATTAATTAGTATTTGTGATTTAGTAACTCTTTCCCCACCATTGACGGAAATTTCCATAATTTGTGAGAAAACACTTCAGAAATTTCCGGCTTTCCGTGTTTTCACTGTTATACGGTAGAGGGCGCTATTACGCATCTTCTGAAAGATTACTGAATCTCCTGATCAAAACACATGCGAAGATGATGCAGAAATAAAATATATATAAAATAACGCGATCATCAACATTAAACAGCAAATAAATCAAAACTGCCTAATGTTACAGAGTGAAATGTCGACCCAGGGTGCGCTGTAGGACTGTGCAAGCATTAGGGGTGATAAAGAACTCAATCTACTCCATCTGTGTTTTGTTAATCATTCTGAATCTGATCCAGACGTAGTCTTTGACAGTGTAGTGTTGATAAAAAAATAATGTATTAAGCTAGAATAAAACTGTTTTTGTTTTGTTATATTGTTTTGTTTTGATATATTGCATGTTTCGATATTCATACAACAAAATATTCTGGGGGCCATGAAACTTGGTGAAAATGGTATATGGAAATGAAAATGGAAACCTTTTAAAAAAACGCTGGTGGGGAAAGATTTAAAAATTGATTTACAAAAGTGGTTGTTCCTACTTGTGTCAGTTACCAATATTCAATTTGTGTCAGTATATGCAATATTTTGAGTGTAAAATAAAATAATAATGAAATGATAATATTTTATATCATTCAATTTAATTGTATCATTTGAAACACCTTTGGGGTTCAAAAGTTTGAGACCACAAGTAAAAAAAATTCTATTTTGTATTTGTGTAATTAATATGCTTTACAAATTACATCAGTATAACAATTTAAGCAAAATGTTGACTTGATATTTCTTGAACTCTTTCCCCGCCAGGGTTTTTTTTTTTTTTGCCAGCCACCGCTACCATTTTTGATAATTTTCACAAAACATTCATGGTCCCCAGAATATTTTGTTGTATGTAAATCTGAACATGCAATATATCAAAAGAAAGAACAGAGCCTCTGCTTAAAAAAAAAAAAAAAAGCTTAATGTATTCTTTTTATCAAAGAGTAAGTTTCATTTTTTTAAAAAGCAACGTTTTGTACAAAAAGCTGAGAAATTCAAGGAAACAAGGAGACTCTTGAGATCAGGGGAGTGAGGTTTACAATCATAGCTCTTATTAGCTTGCCTCCGTTACATAAGCAATGCTACTTGTTTCTGCTTCTTTTTCGCCTGTGTTTTGATCTGGAAATTATGTACTCTTTCAGAAAATGCGTAATTGCGCCACCCCCTACCGTATAACATTGAAAACATGGATTGCTAGAAAATTCCGTCAATGCCGGGGAAGCGTGTCATAAAGGATGGAAAATTCCGTCAATATCCCATCAATGGCGGCAAAAGAGTTAATGATAGCAGTATGATTTGAGAATACTCCAAAGAGCATCTTGTGCAGATCAATGTCACAGATTTACTCATCTAATTAACTACCTAGAAAGAGTGCAGAACCTTAAATATTTCATATTATTTTAATGCTTATTTACATGCTTTTTCAAATCATTATAATCTGTTTATTTTAAATTACATTTTGAATCCCATTTTTCCCCCCAAATGGTCTCATGATTTGGGACCCCACTGTATACATTATAAGGTGTACAGGACAAAGTTTAGACCTTATACCGAGTATGCAACTTCACAGACAGGAAACTTCACAGTAACACTTTACTTTAAGGTGACATAGTTACACATAACTACATACATACTATAGTAATTAACAGTATAGTAACAGTAAATTATGCATAATTACAAGTAACTAAACCTAAACCAAACCCTTAGTTCATGTAGTTAATTAATATTACTCAGTGCTTATTTGAGTAATTACAATGTAACTGTCACTTTAAAATAAAGTGTAACCAACTCTACTGTCTTATTCACAATCTAAAAAACATGTAGCCACAAACCCACAGATTGAAACCAGAGAAGAAGAGTGCTTGTAATTGTCGATTTTCTGAGTATCCTCTGAAATGTTTTTCACAGCAGTTCTCTTTTCAAGCTTTTTAGATCAGATCTCAGTTGATATCACAGGGATTTTTTTTTATAACTTATGGAGGACTTAAACAGACAGGCCATTTGTTGAGGTTAGAATTAGAGAGAAATCTGTCAGGCCACTCAGGGCTCTATCCTGGCTCTGGATGACAGTAGTGCTTCAGCCCTCTACTGACATCATTACACATGGGCCTGGAGGTTCTAGTTAACCAGAAGCCAACTCTTGTGAAGGATCAGATGTAGTATTCTCGTAGTGCAGACCGAGGGTGGCTAATATCAGATGGTCTCCCTCTCTTTCTCTGTCTAGGCTGGAAGTTGAATCCAGTCGTGGGTGCAGTCTACAGCCCAGAATTCTATGCAGGTGAGTGGATCCTCATTTCAAAGAAACTGGCTCTGTAATGCATGATATCTTTAGTAAAAAGAATGCATTGGGAATGCATACGTGTTTTTTTTGTTTTTTTGACTTTTGGACATTAAATAGCTCCAAATAAAAACAGTCTAAAAGGATAATTCTGGGGGGGAAAGTGTTGAAAAGGGTGTCATTGGACAATATCAGAAAAAAAAAAATATATATACATTTCACCTAAAACATTTTTTATGAATTGATATATTTATAAATGTAAAACTTCTATAAACTAAAATGGATCAGCTTATTATCATTTATCCTCACCTTTGTTTGAGAAAATGAAATACAGCATAATATCGTATACTAATAAATACAATCATATTACTATGCTTCCAAATAAATCGATAAATAATTTGCAGAAAGCAACCCTGTAACACAGCTAAATGCATTTGCATTTAGGGCCAATGGGCAGTTTCACTAATGTGCTTTGTGTGTGTAAAAAAAATTCTCAACCCACATGCCCTGAATCCTCCATTTATGAACGCTGCAGAGGATATGAAATGGCAAATTACTCAGAAAACAGATATGACCATTTCAAATTCATTTCAAATAGTGTTTTTCTCTTATGTTATTTTATTTTCATATACTGAACTTACAGTGGCTCCAAAAAGTATTGGCCAGTAAAAATTTATGTATCTCATTGCATTAGATAACTCATTTGATGAAAAATTGTCATTTTCGACAATTTCGACAATTGTCATTTAAAATCGCTCATTTTAAAGAAAGAATGTGTCATTTTCACTCTAATAATTTTATATTTGGTAGTTTGGATGTTATGAACTACACCTGTAGTTACTCTGCTAAGACATCGAATAAAATCAGCTCAGAAATGTTAGTTCTGAGAAAAGAGCATTATTTGTTGCAGATGCCACTTGGTTTGAGCATTTGTTTGTAGTGCAAAGAAATTCCAACACTTTAAGTGTCTGGGGTCTCTGTCAGTACTGTTAATTGTTTGGTTAGGGATAACAAACATAAATTTGAAACGGGTTGGTGTTTAGCTGCATTTTTGATGAAGGCATAGTTGTGTGCCTGGTGGTTGGAGGTGTGTATAACGTGTGACCTTAATCTACAAGCTCTGGCATAGGCTTGAAAGAGCTGGCAAGCAGGAAGTGATTATTCTAATCACCCAAAGGGCCTGTTTCACAATGTTTGCTGGTCTATTGGCAAGAGGCTCCAAGACGCCATTGTCACAACTGCAAACACGGTACACATCTTTGAAAACATAATCCAGCCAGCTTCCAGACCCCCAGGGCTTCATTTCATTTTATGGGCCTTTGAAAGCGAGCGGGTCTCATCGGTTGAAAGACAAACTGGACTCTTTTTCTCTCGTTTCCTTCGGTCATCTCCTCCTCAACCTTGGCCATCCAAGCCTCTGACCTTCCCCGAACATCATTACCTTCCCCATTATATGGGAAAATATCGAGATTTTATGATAATAAGAAGAAACGAGAAGGCAAAAATATCCAAGTGATGGTTAAATCTAATTGTCTGTCGACGCAAGGGCATCAAAGGGCTGAAATATATTTCATAAATTAAAATCAATATTTTCAATTTCTCCAGACAGTCGTTTGCCTAATTCAGCGCACATTCTGTTAATTACAAAATGGCTCATTATTGATTTGCTTTCGTCTCACCTTTCAAGTGTCCAAACAGCCCACATCCCATTAAGGTGCGAGTGTTTTGTTCATTCCAGCGATCGCTGTTTCTTTTTCTTTTTTTTTAGGTATCTGTCTTAATTATAATTAAAGCATCGTTAATACACCCGAATTGTGCCGATAACGGAAAACGCCTTGAATCCTTTCGTTTGCCTAAAGACTGAAAATAGGTATTGGCACATTGCTGCTTAGATTGCAAACGGAGAGACTGCACAGAGCGATTGAGTGTGCCGTAGAGTTTGAATTGTGATTAGTAAGCTTGAAAGTTAGCTATAAACAAATATCCTAAAGGACCGGGATGGAAAAGGAGCATCTTTGATTCATGAGAGGTTCGTTTCTCGCCACTCGAAGCTTCTCTCACCTGCGGCAGGCTGTTGATTTAAGATAGCTTTGATGTTCATTAACAGTTCTCCGGCTGAGGGAAATGAAAGCTATCGGCAGAAGGCTGAGGGATGACCAACGTGCCAGACCCCGCTTGTCTGCCGGACTGATCTCTGATTAAGTGTTACGCCTGACGGAGATTGGGCGGATGTTTGAAAATTAGACTTTCAGAAATTTACGTCCAGAGATTATGCAAATGCACGCCACCTCTGACCACAGGAAATTTGTGAAAATCTTCGCCAAAGACGCACACAAATACACTCTCTTTCTTTCTCTATTGCATGCTTTCTTTTAGGAAATGAGTTCACACATATGAACAAGGTTAAAAAGAGGCAGCTCTAGCAATTATTTTTTAGAAGCCAAATATACTGTCTGATAACACATGCACTCTTAAAAAAAGGCAAACATATAATGGTGTTTCTCCAACTTTAGGCACTTTTAGAAAATAAAAGACTCGTCTTGCAGACACACTATTGTTTGGACATATGCATCACAAGAGTTATGTCGTGTTTCATCACATGTGACGGAAATGTCCTTGTAAACATTTTTGGAATAAAATGGCCAACTTTATGTTAAGGTTTATTTCATAGCATTTTATGTATTCTACAGTAAATGCACACAATGAAATAATATTTTTACAATTACATTTTTGTGTAAATGCATCACATTTTTGACACACAATAAAATATGTGTGTGTCCGAATTGTGACGAATACTTGTTTGGGTCTCTGTCAGTACTATAGAAATATCAGCCATAAAAGAAATAATAAAAAAAATTATAATAAAATTCACACTTCACATATCATTTTATCTCAAACATCACTGACACTACTGTCTGTAACCAAAATGATTAGTGTCAGACTTGTTTTTGTGATAATGACAGACATCTGATATTTTCACACAATACATCTATTTTAGATTGTTATAGTTTTAAAGATATAATTAATATTTGTATCATAAATTTTCATATTTAAAGATTCCTCATATGACCCAAAGAAAAGTTCAAAGTCTGTTTGATTTAAAATCAACCCCTGAGACATACAGTAAGTTGAAGAAACACATTCATAAGACTAAACACCACTCAGACTATCACGTTTCTCTGACGGCACACACACATGCACATTCATATATTGACCTCAATTTCTCATCATTAATGTTTATTGGCAAAGAAATAATTAATCACAAATTGTTAAACTCATTTCCTTAAGTGAGAGGAAAGGAAGGGCGACTTCTCTGTGCCCAACATTCAGATTATTGAATTTTCAGAAGAAACAGACAGGCTGAGGGAGTTTCGACCATATGAACTGAAATGGAATATGGTCGGTCGTAATGATATAGAGGGTCATTTGTATTGACTGACAGTTTCGCAGCGCTAATGTTTCAGTGTTTTAGTATGACATCACTGTCCTGGCTCTCTCTTTGATTGAGTCCTGACTGAACGAGAGACAGCGACCGCCTCTGGCACTTTCAACATTGCTGGGCTTTTTTGAACTCGCAAATACTGAATGATAAGTTTGAAAAATGACGTGCAATTAACGGAGTGCGGGAGAAGAATTTGAGAATTTTCAAAAAGGCAGCAGCAAAACGGAATGAATTTGTGCAGATAGGCTATCGTGGAAGACAACAAGCGGATTTTAGCGGAAGGACGAAGCGTTTTAAAGAGGAATGAAAGTACTTTGGTGGCTGCCTCTGTGTCGTACAATGAACGTTTGAGATTGCATTGTGGGAAGAAACAATATGAAATGACCCTGACTTGTGTACAGAGGTGTTAAAAAAATGTACATTCATTAAGACTTAAAACGTGTTTCAAAAGACTGCTCACAGTGAGATTACATACATTTGGATTATAAAGCTGGGGAGGGCTTGTAAAGAACAGTGTATGTGAATAGTGACTGTCTACTTACATTTTAATATATATATGTTTTTGAAAGGAAAATAACTGTAAGTAAATAGGGATTGGTAACAGTGGTCAACTAGTCATCCAATAATTCACTAGCTGACTAGTAATTTTTTTATAAAATAATCTCTCTCTCCCCCCGCCCCCGCCCCCTTTAATTTATTTCAATTAATTTGATTATTTTTCCCTTAATAATTTGAATAATGATCATTATTTATTTATTTATTTTAAATACTAACTTTCAGAATAATTTATTACTTTATTTGTGATAATTTCTGACTTTTATTTTATTTTATAATTATTTATTTTATTTTATTTTTTATATTTATTCTTAAACTATACCACTCATTTAAACATACACATTACAGTGGTTTATTTTCATAATGTGTTTTTGCACATTTTCTTTTAAAAAGAAATACGAATAAATATAGATAGATATTCTTGTTCTTATAGCTCTCAACAAACATGAGTATTTCACCATAAATCACCACAAGCTGCAAAATAATCTGTACACAATACACAATGCATTACATTTTATATTATCTGAGAGCTGTGAGATTTCTCGAATCTCAAAGCGGGTCTTGTTTATATATGCATTCATAAAAGAGTCTCTGCGGTTTGCTGCACTGTGTAAGGTTGCAGAGTGAGATGCACAGGGCAACCTGAACCTCCTGCAATGTTGCAGCCCACCCGTCAACCGCCCCTCCCCAAAACACTTCCCACACAAAAGCCAATGAGAGAAATTATTGCTCTACAAAGCAGTTGTACACTTTTATGGCTTTGATGCGGAGGCTACCTCCCGTCGGCCAGAGCATCTGCTTGACTGTAATCGCTCTCAAAGCAATAAAACGGACTAGCTCTCCTGTGCATCCCCCTGGAGCTCACTGCTGCTGCTCACGCTCCCATTTCTCATTCAGCGCCACTTACTCTCTCTCTCTCTCTCTCCGTTTTCATCTAGCCCTCCACCCTTCATCGTTCTAAATGAAAGTGCATAGTCTAAGTTGTTTATCCTGTAAATATTCAGGCTAAATACATCTCATATTTATTTTCCTCAGGACACATTCTACACATCAAAGTGAAGCTCTTGCAAATATGCAAACGTGTATGCAGCATATTTCAAAAATGGCTGTCAGATGGGCTGCCTGCAATGGAAGGAGGGAGGAATACATGTGACTAATGAATCTTCATTGCCGTTTAAAAAAAAAATGCTGCATTAATGTTCCATTGTAGCAATTTCAAAGGCATTTATCAAACTCTTGAGTTGTTTGCATCATCTGATTTTTGTTGTTTAGCCTCCTAATAAACCACACACATTTAAAGAGATGAATAACATGTAAATTAAATGTGTGCGTGTGTGTGTGTAAGACATGCTTCTGATCATTTAAATTAAAGTAACATGTATTTATATCAGAATCATTTATAAGTTAACATTAGAAATATAACACACTTCAATGGTAGGAAGGTATGTCTTCCTTCATTTTCATAAATATAATAAATTGGAATGTAAAATGTAGAGTCCATTTAGCTGTATTTCTCTCTTTAATATACTAAGACAGCTATGGTGCACTGCGTGAAAGCGAGACATATCCAAGGTGACAAAGAGTCAAATGGAACAATCCTTTTCACATTTCTACATCACGCAAACCCCTTCCTTAAATCTGAATTTTTTATTGTCTAAATGAAAGATTCAGTGCTCCTATTAGACATTTATATGATCTTCCTTTGAAAACCTGTAACGTTAAAGAATGAAGCAGCTTTCACAAACCCCCTCTCTCTTTCTTCCTCTCAACCATTTCAAATTAAGCCTCTTAAAAGTCATTTTCACCACCGACGCCCTATTAAACTTAATGATCATTTAACAACAATACAGAGCGCTCTGTTTTCACCCAGCCTCAGAGGTCTGTATGTCTCCTGTAGTTTGCTTATTACTCATTGTTAGAGTTTTCGGCTAATTGCAGGTGTAAATGGAGGTAGGGCACCATTCCTCACAGCTTATATTAGTTGAGACTTGTGGAATTATAGTTCATTTGGCAGTTTATTGCACAGCTCTCTGGAATACTTGATTCTGATTGGTCAATTGTGGCATTCTGCAGTCAAATATCACATTATATAACTGTATGGTTTTTGACCGCCCCTAGCAACACTTCTTGTTTCATCTCTTTTATCATAGCACCCTAATAAAAATCATTATGTGGTGAAGTAAATACTACAGAAAAAAAAACCCTGTAATTTCTACCTGAATAAGTTAGTGCAGGCAAGAATTTGAAAAACAAATTCTGTATATAAATTCTATATTATTACTCAATTTAAGCTTGTAGAAATTAAAGCGTAAGTACCAACATTATAAAATTAAGTAAAACCTACTCAACTTTCTGATACTGGTGTTCCCATCGGGCATGAATAATTAATAAGGTTACATTTTTCATTGTTTTCCAGCAGTATTTACACAGTTTTAACATTGCTTTTGTTGTTAGGTTGAGTAATTTACTGTTTTGTGACAGTCCATTTCCTACTCAAAATGACACATTCATACTCAAAAATTATCCAACGAATGTTACAGTTATTGTGTATTGTGTACCAAGTATTGAGTTCTCTGTGTTCTGGAGGGTCTATTAGTATTAGTATTATTACCACATTACTTCTATTATGTAGATCTGGGCTGGGTTTCCCGAAACCTTCTTAACGCTACGTCGTTCTTAAGTTACACCTTAAGCTGTACCTTATCGTTAATACGTGTTTCCCGAAACGTTCTTAGTTAAGTATACCTTCTGTAAGTCATACGTTCAGAAGGTTGGTCTGGGACCACTCTTAGCTTTACCTTATCACTGTTGCAGGTCTATACGAATATAATTCTTAATTCTTAAGTTTTAATACACCCAGACAGTGTTCAATTAGGCCAATTCAAGTGTTTTCATGCAAAGAATAAAATTGTCATTATATGGATTTTTGTTCGATTTTTAATTATATTATCCAAAGGTACATCAGCTGGCGAACCATTAAAGGCTTAAAAGTCTATTTAAAGGGAATGATTGTGGTGGGGAGTTTGCTCAAACTATGGCAGCGATACAGCGAATAGTTGTTCTAAAAGACGGCGCCATCCGCGGAGCGCTTTTAAAGGCCAGTGAAAGCATAGGCTACTGTCAGTTAAGTCCTATTCGGACGCTAAATGTTTATCATTGGCCCGTACGGTATTTTAAACATTTACAGGGGTAAGTTATTTTATTGCCGTCCGAATCCATAATGTCAGTGTTTTTTCTCACCCAACCCGCGTAATAAACCCTGGCCAAATAGTTTTTTGACAAACAGGTCGTGTGGGAATTTAATTGCCGTTTGAATCCACATCTCTGAGTTTACAAGAAGAGATTCAAAATCCACTGTTTAAATCCTTTTTGATCACTGCCGAGCACACTTTTGTAAGATGTACACTTTTATTACTGAAGTATTTACAAGAACAATATTTCATCGCAGCTCCACCTCAGCGAACAAAAATGGGAAAGAGAAGAAAGCACGTACATTTTTTAAATGGTTATTATGGCAGCAATATATGATACAATTAAAAAATATGTTGGCTAGGCTATTATAGTTTGGATTTTTTATAATATCCCATGAGTCCTAATAAATGCAATTTCAACTATTTCTTAAGTGCTTCTTTTATAAAGAACACCGCTTTCTCACATAATGCAGTGAAGCAGCCCCTGCGCGAGAGAATAATTGATTCTCGAGCCGTCGATATCAACCAATTCAGCACCATCGCCACAGACAGCACTGGGAAGGTATATCTTAAGCGGCTTCCTAAGGTATAGTTCGGGGAACACGCCTAGTAATGGTATACCTTTAGTTAAGTTATACCTTAAGAGTCTTCGTAGCGCGCTAAGAGACAACGTTATCGGGAAACCCAGCCATGTTGTCTACACAATATCTACTGTATTATTTACTTGTATGTAAAGCATACACTTTAAAAGCATGGCTTAATTCATTGTTATATTGCTTGAGTAAAATGTACTTGAAACAGAGTATTGAAAAGTAAACAAAGTTGAAATTACTCAACAAACTTCTATATTTCTAAAACCTTTATTTGTTTAAACTTATTTTCTTTGTTAATTTTACATAACTTAGTTAAGTAGATTTGACTTAATTCCATACATGACATTTACTTGCAGAAGAAAAATAATGTACATATAAAAAAATTTCAGTAAATCTTTCTTCTTACATATTAAAATAATTTCAGTACTTCAACACTTTGTCCATTTAGTTACTTATTTCATACAGCAAGTAGCCATGTAATCACCCTGACGGGGGTTTATTTTGCGATAATGATCGGCTGACTCTCCTAGTCCAAGGTTTTGTGCTAAAAAGTCTTAATTTAGTTTTACATGACTATATTCTCCTCTCAGACTTTTTTGCTACTGCACCTTTAAGGCATATATATATGTAAATTAACTCTTTATGATTGGTTAATCTTAGCATACCAGCATAGGGTTCATACCAGCACTGTCGTTCATCAGGGTGGTTCATCAAGTTGCTGAATACTGAATGGGAGTTAATGATGGTGATGTCACAATACATCAAACTCTTTTATTTGAAAACCGCATGAAAAGCCTGTTTTTTACATTTACATTTACATTTATTCATTTAGCTGACGCTTTTTATCCAAAGCGACTTACAATTGCTATATATGTCAGAGGTCGCACGCCTCTGGAGCAACTAGGGGTTAAGTGTCTTGCTCAGGGACACATTGGTGTCTCACAGTGGATTCGAACCCGGGTCTCTCACACCAAAGGCATGTGTCTTATCCACTGCGCCACTACCACCCCCTACATTTACATAATGATAGTTCCTTGTGTTATTTTAGTATTGTTTATATACTATTATAGTATTTTAAGTTTTTCATCTAATATTCGTTTTATTTTATTTCAGCATTATTTCAACAACAGCAATTTTCATTTTTATTTTTTGTCAATGATAAAAGTACTGTTCCAAACCCATTTAACTCTCTATATGTTTTCCGCACAGTGCCAGGCTTCCCATACCCAGCAGCCACGGCGGCAGCGGCGGCGTACAGAGGGGCACACTTAAGAGGAAGAGGGCGCACCGTCTACAATACGTTCCGGGCAGCTGCGCCTCCCCCACACATCCCAGCCTATGGAGGGTAAGTGGCAACACTCCCTTCTCAAATACACACACAAGTTCACCTTCTGACAAACGCTCCCCCTCGTCACCGGGCTGCTGTAACATGCATGCATCTCGACCTCACCACACAGAACCAGTGCAGCATGTAGCCCGTGCATCCTGCAAGTAATGATGACACTGAACAATCATGCCGTTCTGTCATGGTCGATGGCCTTAAGCGTTCCTTTTATGTAATGTAACATTATGTAAATCCTCTCAAACAACTGAATGCAGAAGGATTTTTGTGATCTCTGAGCAGTCAAATGATGATTCTGATTATTTTGGTTCTAATTTCATGTGCGTAACTTCAAGCAGATGATACTGAAGGAGATTTTGTGGAGTTTAGAAACAGGGGCTACTGACTAAATTCCACTTCCTACTGTCTTGACAAACATGAAAGTTAGAAGATTCACAAAAAAAAAAAATTATACATGTCATTTAAACTGGTATATAAATAAAGCTAAATTCAAAGGAAATATCGTTGATTGTTAGGCAGCAAAAGAAGAAATTTTGAGATTTTATAGTTTTTCAAGGAATTATCAGCATTTTAGAGCTTCAAATGTGGATCAGAAATGATTACATTTATGTAATTCAGTATGCAAATAAATTTAAGAAAAAAGACCAATCGCAATTCAATATGCAAATATTACAATGACATCATTGTCACCTTCAATAAAATGTTGAATGCCAGTGACAATAAGAGATTTGGTGTTACAGTGTAATTATATATTTAAGTAATGAGTAATATTAAGCAACTACATGTACTTACTATAGGGTTAGGGTAGGATTAGGATTTGGTTGAGGGTTAATTGCATGTAATTATGCATCATTTACTGTTATTACTATGGTAAGTACATGTAACATTATGTAACAAGGACACTGTAAAATAAAGTGTTACCAGAGATTTTCAAGATCTTCAGATCTTAAAAATGGGAAAAAATTATAAATAAATAAATAAATAAACTTGAAATTATCTGAAAATAAGTCTGTTTGATCTTGAATGTAATTAATTTTATTATTATTATTATTATTACATTAATTTATATAAAAAAAAAAATCTCAAATGTTACAAAAAATTCTTCATATATACTAAAAAATATATATAAAAAATTGTGCTAAAGACTAAAATATGATGCAAGTATGTTTCAGCTCTCTGTGGCCCCTCTGCAAAGTCTTTACTCCACATTCTCCTTCTAAAATGCTTCAGAAGTAATGAGTGCCTTTGGAAAGTATCTTATTCAATGCGTGTGTATTTCATATTCTGTTCCACTAACCCTGGCTAGAGGTGGGGTTGGTATTGCTTGCATGGGAACATGCACTAATATTGATGTGTTTTGTTTGGTGTTTGTCTGTGTGTGCGGGTGTGTTTGCATCTTTCCAGTGTTGTTTACCAGGACGGATTTTATGGTGCAGATATTTATGTAAGTATTCGCATGTCGTCCTTGAATGTTCATGTACATGCCCACACCCATTCATCCCTCCGACTGTAAACCGACCAGCTGATACATTGTTGTTTTTTTCATTTATCCTTCATTAATTGTGTCAAGAGACTTTCACACATGAGTAACAAATGAGTTTATTGCCAGTTAGGGTGAGACTCAGAGTGACCTAAGATTGAGCATTAGAGCATGGCATGCTGGGATTGTACAATGTGAAAACTTATATGTACCTGTACCTACATTATACACAGATTCATGATTATTTTGAGGGTAAATACATTTAAATAGGCAAATTGGAGCAGAAAGTAATACACTTTTATTGGTTACTGAGTATTATCACATTAGATATTGTATAATCAGTTTTATAATCTAAAATTATTCCAAAAGATTGATCTCTTAATATTTATGTAAATGTAATTTGAATGAGAAAAACTGATCATTGAAGGGTTGCATGTAAAATTTTAGGTTTTTAATGAATGGTGAACTATCAAATCTTCACCGCGTTCGTTGGCGATCTACGGGCATGTTTGCGTTTATCTGGAGCGTCGCGTTTTGAGATTAGCAGAAGCATCTGGAGCTGAGGTGGGGTAACTAGCAGGGACCGAAACCTTGTTCTCCTCAAGGCCATGTCTCATTGAGCCTGACACAGCCTGATGTATCTCCCCCAATTCGGCCTCCTCTGGGACGAAACAAATTGTACAGGGTACAAATGTGCGTGGAAATGACGGGAAGGCTGCTGTAACGCTTCCTCTGTTCCCTTGTCATTAGCACAGTGCCACAATGGCTGGGATTGATTGTTCCGCTGCGATAAGATCATCTAATATTCATTAGAAACTGTATTTGTTTATTACCAATCTTAATTTGCTGAGTGCTCTGCTAAATGTACTGAATGTTGGATAAGGTCTGAAAAATGAAGCTACACTAGCATAGAACAGACATCCTTAAGATGGGTTAAAAGTTAAACAAAGAAATACTGAGCACATACCACATGCAGGGGTGCAATAAAGCAGGAAGATCTACCAAATATAAATGACACAGCGTGTGTAATATCTCTCGATTTAATCTGTAATATAAAGTGCTTCACATTTGCCTCATGTGGCTGAGTTTTCATTTCTTGAAGATCCAGAAATGCCCAAAGCCACACTGTAACTAGCAAATCCATTTGCAACATCAGTAATGATTGGAAACATTTTTGCTAAAAAAAAAAAAAAAAAAGGTTTGTACGTTTTTTTTACTTACGAGCTATGGACATTTGATTCGTTTTTTTAAACTGCTGTTTGAACTGATGTAGCTACAACAATCTGTCGCACCACATTAAAGAGCATCAAAACTTTATTATTTTGAGAGGAAATAATAACATTTATTGAAAGCTGAGACTTCAAAAGTCTCAGAAATACAGATGAGCAAAATAAACTTAATTGTAATCGTGTTCCTCCGCAAACAGCTCATTGAAATGATAGAGCGTGTCGCTTAATAAGAATAAATCGGTTGAGTGAATGGTTAAAGTATAGTCTGGCAACTCACCGTTGGCAGGGCTCAATCCGAGGGCCGGGATAAACGGTTGTCTTTCAAATTCCCTCTGCATGCAATAGGATAGCGCTACAACCAACCAGAGCGTTTTCCCACCAGCGGAGCTAGTTGATAGATTAAACTTTTGCCGTATCTGGTCGGCAAAACTACAAACACATCTTCCTTTTTTAAGAATGACTTAAGTGCCGTTCTTTGTTCTTTTCTCAAAGAAAAGCTTAACTCCAAGTCCTCCAGAGTCGTGGCCGAAGCCGATTCGAAAGACCGCTGTTCGCCAGCAACAGCCGCCATTCTTTGTTTGAGAAATTTGACGAGAAATTCGTCATTATGTTAAGCCCGCCCACCGACTCTATACACGATTTGATTGGCCTGACTAGAGTTTGGTTTTTCCAGCTCGAAAGTCAACGGAGAGTTGCTAGACTACCCCTGGCTGCAAAATAAATTTTGCTGCCGCTAGGGTGCTCCTAGATTTCTAGGTTAGTTCAATTACTTACTCATAAAGACAGTCCCTTGTTTCTTTCACGGTTTTGAACAAATCGGTTGAATGAATGATTCAGTGATTCAATTCAATTAAATATGCACTATAACTTTTTTATTGAAGCCCTTATTCTGTATTATTTCCCACCTGTCAGCTCAGGCCATCAAGCGGTCGTGGCAGGCAAAAACACACACACTAGTAAAAGTATGAGAAAAGCACCATGTGCATCAATAACCATGATAAGCTCAGTATGTCCACATGCACTCCAGACAGATACGAGCAGTCAGGAGTCAGTGGAGCCCTATCTGTTCCTCTCTCTCTTCGTGAGTCATAATGATAAATTGTGGCTGCTCAACAGATGCGCATCTCAGCGTTAAAGTCCTGACCACTGCTCTCACCGCACCTGCACACCCTGTCAGTTTCCCCGAGGTTAGTTGACCAAGCCTAATGGAGCTTCAGAGACATGTAGATGCCCGCGGCCCCCGTCTGTCAGAGATGACAGCCCTGGTGACTAAGGGGCCCCGTTCGGCCGTCCCGCTCCGCAGCTCATCACGCCGGCTTTAAATAAAGCGCAGATGCATCACGGCAATGTGTCAGGCGTTGTGCGAGTAAATGAAATGGTTTGTTAAGGGGCCGGCCACGCAGTGGGAGTGTCGAATTACCCGGTGAGTCATTATGGAAGGAGTAAGAGGACGGAGGTGAGCAGCGTGGAAGTGGGAGGGTGAGGAACATGAAGAAGGTTGTGAGAAGGAACTGCTGTTATGTATGTGTGAGTGCAGGGAGAGGGAGGTTGGTAATTACTACAGCCTGAAGGCCTGGTGTGGAGAACAGCAGGGTCAGGAGACCAGTAAGCCCCGGAGAAACAGAGAAAGAGCAGAGGTGTACAGATGGACTTATCGGTTGGTGTTTTCTGTGGACTGCTAATGGGAGTGGTGAAGGAAGCTGTGCCTCCTCAAAAATAAAATGGATGAGAGAAGAATCAAGAGTACAAAAATACACCAAATATTAGGAAATATTACATTGCATTAAACAACATGCAAGAGTGCTGTTCTGAATATTTAGTAAAACAGCTCAATTGCGAGTGAATTATTGCTTTTAAACTACAGTTTTGTAAATAGGAATATATAGAGCAACTTGCATGTCAGACTAAATGTTTGTCAGTTTATTAGTTAGCTAAACAATGTCACCTGACCAATCAAATTAGAGCAGATATTCCCAACCATGGTTTGTTTATGATTATAGATTAGGTTTTAAGTTTTTCTTTCTTTCTTTCTTTCTTTTTTTCTTTCTTTCTTTCTTTCTTTCTTTCTTTCTTTCTTTCTTTCTTTCTTTCTTTCTTTCTTTCTTTCTTTCTTTCTTTCTTTCTTTCTTTCTTTCTTTCTTTCTTTCTTTCTTTCTTTCTTTCTTTCCTTCCTTCCTTCCTTCCTTCCTTCCTTCCTAACCACCTTTTTACAATTAATATGTGTAGGTGTTGCACCTAAAATTGGTATCAAATTGGTGCCAGTCACAACTCAACTTCCAGTGATTTGTTTTACTTTCATAATTACTAATGAAGAAAATCAAGCTCTGAAAAGTAAATCAAGTGTAAAATAAAATGAAAGACAAATTACAGAAATACTTTTGACAAGTTAAATGGATGAAAAATAAAGACAATTTAAATAAAGATTATTTATAATGATACAAATTGTTTGCGGTGCAAGTATGATAGTTTGTATTTTATGACACTGTGCATTTATTTAAAGATTTCAGACAGAGGCAGATATCTGGTTTAATGGGGCTGTGGGTTTAGATGGTTGACACTAAATTAAAAGACATGAATTAATTCTCATATGAGAAAAAAAAAGAAATCAAAAATGTCACCCAAAAAAAATTCCACAGCACAGCACTGACCGTGTGGGAGTATTTTAAGCAGGCAGCTCCATCTCGCACAGTGATTGACTATGAAAACAACACCGTTCAAATCAGCAGACATGTGCGCTTTTGACTGGATGTGTTTGTTTGGCCTTTTTGCCTTACTGAACATCAGATGTTACCGTTCCACATGTTGAAATTATTTCTTTCTCTGTTGTTGGCAAAAAGAAGTAGTGTAGTATGACAGCGCTACATAATTAATCCTCAGATGCATGCATGAGATGAATAAGAAACTAGGTTGACTCACACCAACATAAGGCTGCTGCTTTGTAATTAGATTATGCATATTTAATAGCTATGATTATGACATGTGCGTCCCCTCTTTTGGAGCATGCCGGCAATTGCGTGCGCCGATACCGTGAACTCCGAGTGAACGAATGCGACGTTGTCGCGTGCTGCTCTCCAAAAGCACTCCATGCCTCTTCATCTCCATGAGATTCAGTCGTACAGTCTCTGTCACAGCACATAACATCAAACCCAACTCCCCCCCTCCCCCCACCATCGCTGTTTTTTTTCTCACAAACAAATTTTATAAAAAAGTCCAAACATCTGTTGTCGACGTGCCCATGTGAGCGAGTGTGTGTGTTGTGTTTCTAGGGTGGTTACGCTGCCTACCGATACACTCAGCCTGCTACTGCTACCGCCGCTGCCTACAGTGACAGGTAAGACACACACCGCTGCCTGCACACCACTGACAACACCACCTTACCAGGCCCTCCGGCGGGGCCCTTAACACCCAACCCAGCCTCGTTCTCTCTCACCCTTACTCCTCTGAGGTCAAACTCTCTCCCTTCGTCACGAGCAGAGGCAGGCGTGCGCTCCAAAAAAAAAAAAAAAGGCCAGCCTGATTTATTAGCCTAATTCCCCTCGCCAGTGGTGATGGGGAATATCACGGTGCCCAGTGCAGTAATTGGCAAATTAAATCAAATGAGATGTCACTGCAAATGTAATGGTGAAGCGCATCCATGGTGGAGCAACTGTAACTGCAGAATGAAGTGGGATAGACCTGACAGTTCCTCAGAGATGAGACAAAAGCCCGTTTGGCAGGGCGACCAGAGGAAGTCGTCTTGGCTGATTTTGATTTCCTTTTCTTTTCTCTCTCTCTCTCTCTCTCTCTCTCTCTCTCTCTCTCTTTACCTCTCTTGTCAATTGTGAGTGTAAGCTTATTGCAGATGGCACGCAATCAAGAATAAAGCAAATTCGGAGCCTTGATGTGATTGTAAAACATTCGCATGACACAAAAGCATATCTGCTCATGACTGTTAATGCCAAATAATGATCGTAATGCTGTCATCCAACATGTAACAACTGATATTGTGCAGCCATAACTAGATGAAGCAACACTTGATTATCATGTCATCTTAGCAGTGCTGTCATAATCTGTCAACAGTGTCCCTGCATGCATGTTGAAAATTGTGTGCCGTGAATCACACCCGACTGGTTGTGCGTGGTGCTCATCATCATTACATCATGTTTATGTAATCATCTCGGGAGTGTTTGTGCGTATGCAGATCCTAGTGTCCGCGGCAAAGGCAGATCATTAGCCACGGATCGGGACGAAACGCACCCGAGCGCACTTTTGGATGTCTGCCGGCCGTGAGCTGCATGTGGTAGAGACTTTAGTGTTTGTAATTGTTGCCAGGCTGGGTGGTTTCATGATCAGTTCAATAACCACATGTGTCCTCCTCACATGCAGGGACTTCTCTGAAAAAATACAGTAGACTGTCCTCAGAGATTAGAGTAATACCGTCCTAAGAAACCACGTTATTGATTCCAAGGGCTCTTGTTGTGGTTCTGTGGCTTCTTGTTATGAGAAATCTTTTATGGTATAGCGGTAATCTGATTTTCTGTTGGTTCGATTACTCTCGGCTTAGGCAATCATGTAATCATGCAAAGATGCACTAGCTTGTCCAAGTTAAACATTCAAATTTATTTACTTATTTACCAATAAATGGAACAGAATCCATGTTAAATAAAAAAGAAGAAAAGAAGTATATCAAGAAGTACCATTCAAATGTTTGGGGTCAATACGATTTTTTTCCTGTTTTTGAAAGTTGCTTATTGCTTACCATAGCAAGTAAAAACAGTAATGTTGTGAAATTTAAAAAACAACTTTCTTTTGTAATATGTTTTAAAACATTAATGTATTTTGTTAACTGTATTTAATTTTTCAGCATCGTTACTCCAATCTTCAGTGTCACATGATCCATCAGAAATTCTAATATACTGATTTGCTGCTCAATAAACATTTCTTATTGTTATCAATGTTGAAAACAGTTGTGCCGCTTAATATTTTTTTGTGAAAACGTATATTTTTATCCTTAATATTATCCTTAATATTTTTAGGATTCTTTGATGAAGCCCTGTTCGAAAGAATAATCTTTTTATTGCATATTTGCTGAATATAATAATAATAATTATTATTATTTTAATTTACTGACCCTAAACTTTTTAATGGTAGATACAGTCAGGGACATTTCTAGTATAGCTTATAAGATAGTATAGCTTTTCACATTTACATTTACAAATTTTGCATTAAGTATACATTTAAATATTTGGAAGACTTATACTTAATACTTTAATAAATGTAAGAAGTTTTCCTACCTTGACATTTTCTGACCAACTACATCATTTCTGTTTGTATTTAACATGGATTCTGATCCATTTATTGGGAAATAGATAAATAAACGGTTGTGACACTACTGTACATCTTGTGACATCAGAGATTTTTTCTAAGCAAAGCATCAGTATTACTATTGCTCATACTTAGGGTATCAGACAGTATCAGATATCTGTGCACAGCTCGTCCTGCTACAGACATGAATGATGTGTTTCAGCAATTGCTTTAAGTGTTTTGTCACTAATACAGATCTTAGTCTCTCTTTTATTATGTTCTATGAACCCCCCAAAATTGCCTGTGGTTCAGTTTGTATTAAAAATGTAGTTATACTAGTAGACATAGTCATTGCTTTGCCAGTGGGCAGAGCTAATGCTAATGCTCAAACTGATTCAATTCAGAAAGTTTCCTTAATGTTGTTTCGCTCTCCGCTGCAGAAACCTGCTTGATTGATTATGCAAATGAAGAGGCCTCTCAATAACATTTGAATTATTTTGTTTACCTTTAGACACATTCTGAGAATAATAGCAGCTTTGGGAAATTGAAAGCGCAGCCCAACATACAAATTAGGTTTTCCGATACAAATTCTAGGTAAATGAGTTTGCATAAGACTAGTCTTTAATGATAGAACTTATAAATGATTGTTATTGAGAAGTCATTCATTTTTTACATGTTTCAGATTTAAACCGATTGAATTATTCATTTCCAATGTAAATGACTTATAATCTCTCTTCCCTCATAAAAAAAATTAATTATTCATATCTCAATGAGTAACGTTTTTTAGACCGTTGGAGTTTAATCGTTCAATCTGCCTCCATTAAAATAACCTCTCAGCGTTGTTAGATGTTATCACCTCGTGTGAAAGATATCATCTCTGATCTCCGCTAATCCTGCAAGTGTTTTGACTGCAGTTGATCTTTTGCCTTCTATGGTGGCGGATATCAATACCCCAAAAGCTTTATCTTAACACCCTGCCTTCCCGCAGCTGGTCTCATTAGCAGTTAGCCTCTGCATCTGGTTCCTGCTGTTTGTCAGAGCTTCACTCGCTCTCTGTCAGAAATGTCCAGGGCCGATGCTGCTCAAGGCTCGACCGCTCCCATATGAACAGCTGCGGGCCGGGGACACGTGGGTCAGGAGTACACGGTTTCCTACAACCCACCATGACCTCTGTCCCCGCGACGCTTGTGAGAGGAGAGGAGAGGTTGAGGTGGCCCGTTGTGCGTGTTTCTGGCGCTCCCTGGACTGACCTGAAACCCTCAGGGGTAACAGCTGTGCGGGAAGCTAAGACAACTCTTTAAACTCTTGTATCAAAGGCCATTCATTCAGTTTATTAGTAAATGATGCTGCTAACGCATACCAGGCATGCTCAGGGGTGTAAAAAGCACTGAGAAATGATACTGAAGTGACAGTGTGGGATTTCACATAATTAAAAAATCTGAATCAATGTATCATGCTAAAAATATACTTGAGTGAAAGTATTTCTAAGTAAAAAATCAACTTTTTCCTTAGAAAGTGTTGACACTTGAATGTTTTTATGTAAAGCCTCAAGTGTTTGTCGTCAAGAATGGTTATGATGTAATTAAACAGCTTTGCTTTGCTTTGCTTTGGATCAAAGATTATGTTGATATCTCTTCAAGGATGAATATATGACGAATACAGTAATGTGAGCAAATGACATTTTATTTAAACGATTCAAAGGGACATAATGAAGACCAACAAAAATATACACTATACCATAAAAAAATAAATGTTACAAAAGATTTCTATCTCAAATAAATGCTATTCTATTCATCAAATAATTCTAAAAATGTATCGTGGTTCCACACAACTGTTTTCAACATTGATGATAATAAGAAATGTTTCTTGAGTGGCAAATCATCATATTAGAATGATTTCTGAAGGATCATGTGACACTGAAGATTGGAGTAATGATGCTGAAAATTCAGTTTTGGCATCACTGGAATAAATTACATTTTTAAATATATTCAAATAGAAAACTTTACTAACATTATTATAATTTTATTTTTTTATTTTTTTTATAACTGACCCCAAACTTTTTTAAATTAAATTAAATTAATGTATAATATATATATTTTTTAATATAAGGAAAGATTTACACTTGTAAAATACGTCCTTTATACGTTAACTAAAAAGTATAATATTTTCATTAGAAATGTTATTGAGTAGAGTTACAAATGTTTCGTTTTTGGTAAAGTACATATTTCCAAAAATTATACTTTATTTTTATGAATGAAGTAGAATTACTCAAGTGCTTTACACCCCTGGATGTGTTGGCCAGATGTCTGCATTTTGCCTGGAAGTGCCATTGACCACTAATTGCTGATACAAAGAAGAGATGAAACATTATACAGTGTAGTCTAGTGTACCAATGCTCATATGAAGTGCTTGCGACTTTAGCGTCTTCATGAAGTGCATGTGTAGTCTTTAATGTGTATGATTGGAATCAATGGTCATATCTGAAGCCAATACATATCTAATTTTGTAAGGCACTATGAATTATAGAAAGTGCACCATTTAATGCATGTGTTCAAATGCATGTCTGCATTGAGCTTTACTCTCGTGTGTGTGTGTGTGTGTGTGTGTGTGTGTGTGTGTGTGTGTGTGTGTGTGTGTGTGTGTGTGTGTGTGTGTGTGTACGTGTACGTGTACGTGTGTGTGTGCGTACGTACGCGTGTGTGTGTGTGTGTGTGTGTGTGTGTGTGTGTGTGTGTGTGTGTACGTGTACGTGTGTGTGTGCGTACGTGTGTATGTTGCGTGCGTGTGTGTTTGCGCATTGGGACGGTCAATACTGTCATACAAAATAGAACATTGTATTCAAAACAAACCCCCTAACATGATTAAGAGGGCCGATTCAATCTGAATGCATAGCAGGAATAAATGATTCATTTAGTTATTAAACATAGCTCCAAGCGGCAATTAAAAATGGGCCTGGCAATATGGCGGCCAATGTCTCTAATTAGACGTGAGATTGAGCCATGACACATCATTTGTCACACCTGTGAAGTGACTCATGAAGCTTGTGTAATGTAACCAATAATATGACTCATGCTAGTCATGTTTGTTTACCCAGAGTGCACCATTTACCCTATTCCTGTTTGCAATTAAAGAGTTAATTTTATTTTATTTTTTATAACAAGGCTACTGTAGTCCTGTATACTGTTTCTGCTGACTTAAAGCTGTAAACAATAAATGTTGATTAAAATTAATCTAAATATATATTTCACAGTTCACAAGATTAAAGGTGCACTTATTAATTTTAAGTTTTTTTTTTTTTTTTTTGCACGTTTGGCTGTATGGCAGTCGTATTGAACTTACTGGCAACTAGTGGCACTTATGATTGAATTACACTGTATTCGCAGCACTACTGAATATAGTGCTGAAATTGTCTTGAATGGTCACCAAAAAAAAAGAGCTTTTTTTATTGTTCTTAATGAACGTAATACAATTTTCTTCCATAATCCAACTATTTCTGAGTGACAGAGGATATACTTTTTTTTCTTTTTTTTTTAAAGTAGGGCGAGATTTGCATATTTCCATTGGGAATCGATTGAACCAATGTTAGGTTTGTTAGTTAAAAAAAAAACTGTCTAAATAATTTGGCATTGGTCTTAAGTGACTTCATCAGGAAAAAAAAAGTAATTTCAGAAGAAGAGCATGTTATTACATTCTGATTAAAGATAATGAAAAACAAAAAATATTCATAACAAATTGGACTAATCAGTCATTCACAAGACGACCAGGAACATGCATTAAGAAAGTAAATATGGTCAGTTTTGACTTTTATGTTGACTAATACGATTTTTTTGAAAGAAGTCTCTTATGCTCACCAATTTATTTGCATTTAGGTAATGAATTGTTATTACAATTTAAAATAATAATTTATATTTGAATATATTTTAAAATGTATTCCTGTGAAGGAAATGCTTAGTTTTCAGCATCATTACAGCATCATTGTTGCACAAGAAACATTTCTTATTATTATCAATGTTGCAAACAGTTGTGCTGCTTAATATTTTTGTGGAAACCGTGATATGTTTTCCAGGATTCTTTGATGAATAGAAAGTATGCAAAAGAATAGCATTTATTTAAAATAGAAATCTTTTGTAATAATTATAAATGTCTTTTTTTGTCAATGTCAATTATTGACTGACACTTTTAATCAACTTAATGAGTTTTTGCTTAATAAAAATATAATTTTCTTTATTTTTAAATCGTACCTACCCCAAATATTTTTCAAAATGTACTATTTATTTAGTTATGTAAAACGTGTTTAATGAGTGCACCTAGTTATTTTGACATTTTAAAATATATCTAGCATAAATCTGTTCAGAATACAGAGGTAGTTTTCCTTTTCTTTCTCTTCTCGTCTCACTCCCGAGAACAGTTTAAGGTGTATGACATAAGCACTTTGATGTATAATATTATCTGCTTTGATTTCCAATATAATCCATGTATAATGGTCGCAGTCTCAGGTGTTTCTAACGGGCTCGACGACCGGCTTTTATGTGACCGATCAAGGCCATCCAGCGCTATTCAGTAATGCTGTGAATGCAGTTCCTTGACTTTTACTGAACAATAGTGATGGAGGGAGGGGGTTTACAGAGCAGAGGACGTTTAGAGCGGCGAAATCAAAAGCGTCTCGAGCACAGCTGCAGTTTCTATTGAATCGGTCCCCGTCCGAGGTTTTGATTTAGTCTCATCTCTGATATACTGTATATGTCTTTTTTTACCCCTCTTCTTTACTCCCGCATTTGCATCTCAGCATGCTTTTCCCTCTTCCTCCATGTTGATACCCGTGCAGTGTGCAGGGCCGCACACAGAGAGCTCTGGTTGTTTTTGCTTGTGAACTAAAACCCATTTATGCCAAGCACCCTCACCATCCGTCCCCTACCCCCTTTCCAATCCCTTAACCCCCCCCCCCCCCCCCCCCCCCCTACACCCCACCTCTCGTCCATCCAGCCAGTCAGCAGGCGGTATTGTAAATTTTATCTTCTCTTGCAGAAATCATTTCGTCTTCGTTGCAGCAGATGAAATTTCTTGTAACACCTCCTCAGGTAAAATAAATAACTATAAATGAATACCAAATCACCCTCACTTTCTCTATGCACCCATGAGGGAGCGAGCATTTACCCCCTTTTTTAATGCACCCTGACAGTGAGTGCTTCTATTGCCCGGCTGTCTCCTTATTTCTGCCCCCTTTGATTAGTAGATGTTACGTTTTTTTCTTACTACGTTTCTCTTGAATGCTCTTTTTTGGACGAGTGGGGTAGTTTTGGAGTACTGCATGAGGATAGCTGGAAGGCATCGCATTCATCGTTCTCGTCTTCTGTTTCTCTCTCCCATGGCATTGCTTGGAAGAGGCATGTGTTCCTTGAAGAGTGAAATGAACACGCTTGTCACGAGCTTGGAATCTGTGATTTTCCTTTTTTTTTCCTTTCTTAATCTTCCTTGTGTTCCATCGTTCCTTTGAGCTCTCCACCATCGCCCTTCCCTCTCCATTAGATCTGTATGTGTATGTGTGTGTGTGTGTGTGTGCGCTCGAGAGGGCTTTTTTTTTTTTTTTGGTTTGTTTGTTATTATTTTACAGGCGTGTAGTGCTAGTGATGTTGTCATTGTGGTATCAAGGTTGCTCATGTAGTGTATGGTGTCTTGCACATTGGCTATAGGTGGCTAGATCTTGGGAATGACACTAGTGTGATTGTTACTGGTTTGAGTTGCGGTATACCGAAAGGAGAATGGACTTGTCCATCCACACATTGATTTTGTGACAGCCCTATTTTTTCCCTAGCCTTTCTTCTTTTTCTTTATTCCCCGCCTCGACCAGGGAAAATGAATATGCTAACAAGGCTGTAATTTAGCAGACGGCACTTTCTTGAAGACATCAGCTGTTTTCTGTAAAACACAATTGAAATGTGTAATTTGGAGTCTGAAAAACTTGCAAATTATGGTCTAATTGTCCCAGTTCAATAATTGCTGATAACCCCGAAGGCCACACGTTCACAAACCAACGTAATCAGATAGTAAAGAGGAGAGGATCCGCAACTCGCATTAGAGCACCTAAAGTACAGCCCGGCATTGTTTAAAGAAATCATAGAAATGAGCTGTCCATGCGGTCTCCTGGTGGGAAAAGTCAATACATTTAGAGGAATGGCGCTGCTGGAGCACACATTTTCCAAAATAATGAGCATCAAGTCAATAATGCAGATATATCCCAGCCATCTGAGATTTATTAACCTGTATCTCAGGGCCCAGATCTAATTTAGCTGTATGTTATAGTCACTGGTGTTCATTAACAAACATAGAGCTTACCAGTCTCATAAATCAGGAGGTGAGGTGGGGGGTTGCCTTCAACCTGTCTCGATGGGCGGCAGGAAGAGTTTACTCTGACGGATCTTGGAAAGGAACAAACCGATAGTCACAAGGACGAGTTTAAGCTTAAATTTGTAGCACTGCTAGAAAAACAGACGAAAACACCAACAGTGTCCTTCAAACAAGCCATTAAAAGACCCAATTCTTGCATTTCAGGTTACTCATCCAATCAGCGTTTTCCCCTTACCTAATTCTTTAGGAATAATTCACCAGGTGCTATATCCTTAGGGGTCACCTTTTCAATCTTAGCTCCTGAAGAGCGCAGGCAGCCCTGGTTTGATCACTGCACTGCATACTCATTAAAACTAACCCCTGTAAACACAGATAACGCAGGTCAAACAAAATACTTGGCCGCGCATTGAAATATGAAGACAGAGCGACTGTGTAGTGAATAACAATGTCTGTACTAATTTGCAGTGGATTAACTTCTTAATCGCCAGGAGTGGCGGAATATGGAAATTGACTAAATTCTCTGCCTTTTGATCGTCTCTTGAGTTGGTCCAAAAACACCATGCATGCAAAACAATGCTCGAAGCAGCAGATATTCCAGGTTGTTTTAACTCGAATTTTGAGGGGGAACAACGTGAGATCTCAGGATAAAAGACACTTAAAGTACATTAAGCTCACATTCACATTAAACTGCAACATTTTCTTCAAGGATAATGAACAGATGTTTTGTTTTTTGGGCAAGTACTGTAAAACATTGATCTCTGGTCTGTTTGGGGTTTTTTTCTCCTGTGGTGTATTTTTTGCCTTTTTGATCAATATGCCTAAATTAAACTACGAAAAAATTGAAGGGTTTTTGTGCAAGTGCATTGAACTGGAAAAAAACTACTTGGATTTACTAAAGCTTGTATGTACACACGGATGTTGCCGTTAGCGCTGCCATCCCGTAATCACAGAATAAGAATGAGCAAGAGCATCTAATGATGTCTTGCACAACTTTCCCTTCAACTTTCAAACAGTGATGTCTTCCTCTGCCCTGTGCAGCATGACTGCAAGAGCCATGTGATCTTCTCCTCTCTGACTTCATTTGATAGTCATTTTCCAAACACTCTGAAATCATCACCATACAGTACGTAGTTGCTTCAGTCCGTGGTGTTGTATATTGACTGTATGACATTTGTGTTTGCATAGAAAAGGAGCGATTTTCAACTTGCCGGCACGATCTGACCGTCTCTTTGTTTCCACAGTTACGGACGAGTTTATGCTGCCGACCCCTACAACCACGCACTTGCTCCAGCAGCCACATACAGCGTTGGTGCCATGGTGAGCGTGACATTTTTTTTTTCTGTACCTGCCTCTTCCTCCTCGTTTCCTCTCTCTTTTTTCTCTTTCCTCATTACCCCTTTATTTATCCCTTCCCTGCTCTTTTCTCTGTGCACGCTTGTCATGTATGCTCATTCTTTTCCCTTTTCTTCCCACCTTTTCCTCCTGCATGGATTTTAGCACTGCTGACATCTCCTCACTTAAACTTAATTGAATTTGTCTCTTGTGCTAACGGCAGCTGAAATGCCACATTAATCCTCCCAGTAAACGTGATAAATGTCTTAATTTCTTGGCAGTGTAGTGCATGTTAGTTATTATATTTCTAATTTTGTGAATATCACCTAGCCGTGCTCTCCCCTTAATGGAATAATTAGTCATTTTGATAATTAAATCCATCACCTAAGTGGTGCTGTAGCAACAGCTAAAAGAGGGAGCGAGCAGAGGAGAGACGGATTGATGAAAGAGTGCAAGGAAGACCGTCAGGAGTCTCCGGGCGCCCACTGCGATGTGCGACTTGTTTGTAGATTTTTGATCGCAAAATGTCCACATTGCATACAAAACGCACACTGCAAAGATCAACTTCTTAATCTGTATTTTTGTCTAGTTTTCCAGTAAACTTGCTTAAAACTTCTGTGTAAATTAACACTCTTGTTTTCAGAGATTTTTTTTTTATATAAATTTAATTATTTGAAGGTTTATTTTTCTTACACCATTTGCAAAATAGTTTTTTCTTGTTTTAAGCATAAACCTCTCTAAAGGTGTGGTCACATATACCGTTGCTCAGCAAAGTTTTGCCGGTGAAATCTAATTGGGATTTTAGATTTTCGATAGGATTGGGAATTTCACGTAAGGGCGAAAGAATTGTCATGCTAATTCAACGCATTGACTAACAGAGGACTGCTGGTTTTGAAAGTGACGAGCATTATTTGTAGTTTTTGTTTTTTGTAGTTTTTTCTTTTCTTTCTTTATTGTATAGCACAGTGAAGATTAGACAGGAAGCTAATCTCAGTTCGCCTGATGTTGGAGTAGAGTACTTCCCACGAGGCTATATCACTTCTGACACTATTACCAAAATCTACACTTAGATTTGGTAATATCTACACTATTACCAAAATATTTCCTTTTTTTGCCTGCAAAACTGCTAAAAAAAATGTATGTGACCACAAAAAAAAAAAAAATGTTTTAACTTTTTTTTTTACTCGGATAAAAAAGTTTCTCAGATATATTTTATTTTATTTTTGGTAATTTACCAAATCTTTTCACAGATTTTTGCCTGAAGATAAGACGAAAATACAGGTTAAAGGGTTAGAAAATGAAATGTCTGTCATAAATTGTTCACCCTCATGTCGTTCCAGACCTGTAAGACCTTCGTTCGTCTTCGAAACACAAATGAAGATATTTTTTGATAAAATCCGGAGCTTTCTGACCCTTTCACAAGGCCCAGAAAGGAAGTAAAGATATCGTTTAAAAAGGTCATGTGGCTCCAGTGGTTCAAATGTTATGTTATGAGTGATGCAAATACATTTTGCGCAAAATAAATAAATAACAACTTTATTCAACAATTTCTTCTCTTCCATGTCAGTCTCTGACGCTGTTCACGTGAGCAACGCATGCGTGTGATACTGACGCAGGATCCAGCCAATACTGAGCCGCCGTTCTGACATCCGGAAGCACTGCACTGTGTTTACAACGTGAACAGAGTCAAATACTGACACGGAAGAGAATAAATTGTTGGATAAAGTTGGTTTTTGTTTTGTTTTGTTTTTTGCGCACACAAATATTCTTGTCGCTTCATCACATGGACTATTCTAACTATATCTTTACTAGCTTTCTGGGCCTTGAAAGTGGTAATTAAATTGCTGTTTATGGTGGGATCAGAGAGCTCTCAGATTTCATCAAAAATATCTTCATTTGTTTCCGAAGATGAACGAAAGTCTTAAAGGTTTGAAACGACATGAGGGTGAGTAATTAATCACAAAAATTTCATTTTTGGGTGAACTAACCCTTTAAGAAAATGATTTTGCAGAGTATGAAACTCTACATATGTTGCTCTATTATTTGCTCTGA
Organism: Leuciscus leuciscus; assembly: GCF_965113295.1. Taxonomy (NCBI): domain Eukaryota; kingdom Metazoa; phylum Chordata; class Actinopteri; order Cypriniformes; family Leuciscidae; genus Leuciscus; species Leuciscus leuciscus. The sequence continues at coordinate 55,185,631 of NC_138725.1, forward strand.
TAACTCATGTATTCTTTCATCCCTTTCACGTTTTTAAGTAGCTAAATGCATCTCTTCTGGCATGAGGTGTGTCGGTGTGCTTGCTGCATGATGGAACGTGATTGGTTTGCATCCGGGGGGTATGTACGGTAAATAGCCTGAATGCTAGCGGAGGTCCCCTCTGAGCTGTGTCAATTAAACGTGTCCAAACCCGTGGCTTCTCTTCCAGAATGCTTTCGCTCCCTTGACTGATGCCAAGACCAGAAGCCACGCCGATGATGTGGGTCTCGTTCTTTCTTCTTTGCAGGCTAGTATATACCGAGGTGGATACAGTCGTTTCGCGCCATACTAAAAAAAAAAAAAAACCTTTCAAAACCTATTGAGAATCTTCCTGTGGGGGTAAAGGAGGAGTAATTCAGAGGCCTGGGTATTGCAATACATGCAGTAGTGCATCATTTTAGCATCTCTTAAGAGAGAAGACAAAAACGGATATTTTTCATCTTATACCTCAGATATTTTGTGCTGTGTATTTTAATATTGTGGGTTTTTAATTTCTAAAGATTACATAGATTGTTGGCTGTAGAGGTTTCTGTGGTGATCTAGAGAGCTGCTAGATTTTAAAAAGATGAAAAAAAATAAATAAGAAGATACAAATTGTTAGGGCTTTATCATGTAAATGAGTTATGTATGATAAATATTGAAGTCACTTCGGGGTTATCATATTTTGTAAGAGTGTAAGTGACTAGAGTCGTCCAGTGGTTTACGCTTTCGTTGACATCGCCTTTCATCTTTCTTTTGGTTTCTTTTCGCTTCTGGGTTCTGTGCCGTAGAGGAAGAGTGCGCAAGGGGTTGTGGGTAGGCGTAGATACAGGCGTCTGCGTGGTGGGAAGACCGAAAGACCCGGGGGCTGGCAGTAAAGTCGGTGTAGTTCCCCGAGCGCAGAGAAGACAGAGCCGGTCAAAGAGACCACTGAGGTATCGATTATTTAAGCTGTCTTATATCAGTCATTACTCAAAGCCAAAGGTTATGTTCCTGGGGTGTTCAATGTGTATATTCAGACTATACATAGCAGCTCGTAGAAACTCCCCAAAAATTCATCATGACAGTCTTTTACTGTTTAACTATTATCTAGTCCTTAAGTCAGACCCTCGCTAGTTTAGGCCTACCACGAGTTGTTCTTTTTATATTACAGTACTTCCAGTACGTCGATTGATATAAATGCTGACTTTTATAATACGGGAGAGACGAAACACGAAAAAGAAAAAAAAAGATGGCGACGGTTGCGCCGGTTATATATATTTTTTTCTTGTTTTTCTTGTTTTTCTTTTTTCTTTTTTTTTCTCAGAAGTTAAGAAACTGATTATTTGTACAAGATGAGAGTGGGAAAAAATAAACAGTGTATTAAATTTGATCTGTGCAGTGAAAATGTTCTCTTATACGAAAAACACAACTGTATAATGTTTTAGATTTAGTGTGGTAGACCAACTGTTAGAGAAAGGTGTCTCATTTTTTATGGAATCATACACAGATTTATATCAACACTTTACAAGTAATGCAATCATTATGTAGATATAATCATAGTATTTTTGTCAACTGTACAATTTTGCACACACAACCTGCAATTTTTTCATCACCACTTCTTCTCACTTGTGAGACGTTCCGTTGTCCTTTTCTTTTGGTTCTCTGCTTCTTCCAAGTGTTTCGTTTTGATATCATTTTTAATGTGACATCCTTTGTACTATTATTTTCTAGAACACAGCCTTTACACTTTGAAACTGTTTGATTATCGAGAAACTGAGAAATATATGACTTGTGAAAAAGATATCTATATGTAAATAGGAATAATGATAACTATGTCATTTACAAGTGCTACACAAACAAGCTGTCAAGGTGTTCTTGAAGAGTCGCAGCTTGGCTGTGCATACGCGAAGACTTCCCTTCATGTTGTTTACAAGTATACCTAATTAGAGGTGTTTGTCACATATCTCATTTTTCTTTATTTTGTATTTATAAAAGTTTCAATTGCATTAAATACAAACAAAAGAGCAGCTTCAATTTATCCGGCTGCAAATATCCTCTTGTGTACTGTGTGCGTCACATCACACAACCTGGCAAAAATATCTTACCCACTGCTGTGATTCTGCTCTTTCTGCTTTAAGTACGTGTTGTGGACAGGCTTTCTCCTTGTCATTGTATGTGCATGCACTATGATCTGCATAACAATAACCATCAATAAAGTTTCTCAAGATAACGAGAATTTGTCTTGGAATTTCTTTGCACGATGCCGGGTGGATCTCATATTCAGATGATGGAGTGCGATTGTCCTCTGATCTGATTTCATTGTCTAAAATTGCATCGAATAGCTCAAGGCGAAGGGGAAACGATCATATCTGAGGAGGTTAAAAGGAATTGATGCTTCCAGGTCTGAGGTGGTCATCTATACGGCCTTAAGAAGAATCGAGATCGGATTCTTGCAGTCTGATTAGGTTATCCCTAACACTTTCAGGGTTATGAAACATCTCCGGACTGCAGATATTTCTACAAAAGAAAAGAATGACACACAATATGGACTTATTTTAGGGTGCAGTTAAAGTGGCGCAAAATCACAAATGGCTGTAGATTTTTCACAAAAGTTCTGAGGAACATCATTTGCATAACGGCCCTACAAATGACAATATTCTGAACATGGTATGAAGAACATTACTTTGGAGAATGATGAGGCCCTCTCGTCATCATCAAACCTGAACCTGTCTGCCCCTCGTAACTGTAAGTAGCAGATATTCATTATCTTTCTCTCATTTCGCCAAGGTATGATGGTATTTTATAAATTATGTATACTACAGATAGTTCTAATTGAAGAAAAGAAGAATTACCCCACATTCTCGATTTGATCAGTGTAATTGGAAAAACTTAGCCAGGGGTTCCTTGGAAAGATAAGCAATATAAATGTTTAAATGTGATGAAGGAGTCACATTATGCTAGGTAATTACAACACCTCTTCACAGAAATGGGTGATCAATAATTAACGTATCTTGGGTCACAAGTCTGGGACATAATTTAAAATTGGTTATTAATTCTATTATGAAAAATGTACATTCTCTTCAGATTATGTTGCCACGTCCACAGGGAGAGGTAAAGGAGGTCTGAAGGTTTTAATTCAGTCTCTCTCGCTCGGCTCGCCGCTCTGTCCCCCTTCCCACCGGCTCTATGAGAGCTGTCAGTAATGTGATGATTTATGTTTCTGAATTAAATCACGTATTAAATGAAGTAATTTGGGTCTCTTTGCTCAGTCTGATTGGCTGAATGAGTCTGGATTGATTATCATGCAGATTGGAGTGAGTGGACGCTGGCTTTCTCACCATCGCTCTCTCATAACACTGCAGACTTACAAATCACAGTTGTCACTAGGATTCAAACGCTTTGGATTCTATGTAAGACTGTACAAGAATTCAGATGTCTACAATGGTTTGGTGGTCCTATAGCTGCCTGGTCTAAACTGGTCATCCAGCCTATTCTTAACCTGGTCTTCCAACCTGTCTGAAAAGCTGAAAAGTGCCCAAAATTGCTCCATAACCAATCAACAGACCAGGCTGGAAGACCAACTGAGACTATAAAAGCATCTTATAACACCATAGTTTTTGACTCCAAAACTGTCTACAACAATATTAAAATGTAAAAAATGTTAAAACTCAAAATTATATTCACATAAATTAGAAGTGTTAAAAATTAAAATAAGTAATTAAGGCAAGAAGACCCCAGATGAATATATGGGTAAAATAATTAACTAATAGATATCACCATGCATCCCCAGTTGATTGATTACATTTAGAATAGCACAAAAAAGTTTTCTGAAATGTTGTTTAAATATGCAAAGGAGGCATTATCTAATTAAATATGCACTAATTTGCATATCTTTTTTAAATATACAGTATGCAGTTATATAAAGACAGACTCAAAATTATTGTTTAATATTTTTTTGTTGACATATTAGTCAAAGTTTTTACAGAGGGGATTTTGGATATCTCTTTTTATCACTCCATAAATCAATAAAATGCTATCAACAGCCAGAAAAAAATTAATACATTTAGGAGTAAAATGTATAAAATCAGGCAAATGATATATGAACAAACCCCTTTGTAAACCCCTTAAGAATATAGATAGGAATAAAACTGTAAAGTGTGGTGTATGTAAGTGCTGCTGAAGTGGAGATTTCTGACTCCGTGCTGGAGAGAAAAATCATTTAGAGAAAACGGCCTTTAGAGATATGTACTGTAATTGTGTAAAGTGCTATAAAAGATACACTTGAAAGTGTATTTTGGATGTTTTCTTTCCTCTAGTCTAAAAAAAACAACAAAAAACAACAACAACAAAAAACACTTTATGAAAAGCTAAAAAGCCCAAAATTTTGTCTGTAGTGTCTCGCCCTAAAATACACACAATTAAAATTATTACATTGAAGAATTCCAGTAGTTTGGGGAGGAGTTCAATTAAGAAATATCTTGATATTTTGTTGTTTTAGCTTTTTTTAAAGCTTATTTTGTCTTATTTTATTTTAAAAGCCTGTTCACACCAAGGACGTTAACTATAAAAGCTTTAATAATAATCTTTTCAATTTTATAATAGTGAAGTCTACACCACAGCTATAACAATAACGAAACAGAGGAACAGTTGATATCACTTTCAGAACTATTCTTTCCAGCTGATGAACGATAAAAACATTGACAGCCAATCAGAATCCACCCGACAGCTCGCGCATTTAAAGTGACAGATGACATAAATGCAGCATGCACTTATAATAAACAGAACATTTTTATACATTGGCGTGAACGCTAATATAGTAATCTTTCTTGGTATGAATTGGCCTTAGGATATCTTGAGGGCCTCTAGTGGATCCCGGCCACTGTTTTTAAATGTTATACAGGGATAGATTTTAAACGTAGCTATACGTGTTCATTAAAGAGACAGGAGGACTGGGCTCCTGGAGGAAAAGGCCAAAAGCCACGACACTCATAATTACAAAAACTGCCATCCTAATGCAGTTTACAATGTGTCTCTGAAGCCATTCGTCACGAGCGCGACCGGCACGATTTACTGTCATATCTAAGATTTGTGCACTGCACCTAGCAGCCTCTTGCCTGTGTGAGCTTTATCAGACACTTGCACTTAAATTGTCACCAGTCGGCTGGATTTCATGCAAACTTTCTCTGCGCTCGTGACACGGGCTGATACAGGAGGTGCACATTATGAATGAATGACTGAGTGAGCTGGAGGGAAGCAGGAGGCAGCAGGGCAGAAGCTAATCGCCTCTCCATCATATCTGTTCTGCTCTACTTTCTCCCGCAGAGTCTCTGATAATAGACATTTCATCAGAGATTAGGCACCAGGCCTCTAAACACTGCTGCAGGGGAACCCTTGCCTCGACTGCACGCCGCCGAGGGAAGCTCTTCGCCCTCCTCCTCTTCCTCCCGCAGCCCTGTCTTTATCCGGAGTCTCCAAATGACTCATCAGACCCGTAATGCAAATGAGAGCTATGTTGAGATGCCTGGGTCTTGTTTTCATTCGTCTGGAGCCCTGTGGAATTCACCAACGGCGTGATGCGACCTGCCGTTTTCAATTTCAAAAGGCCAAAGATTTCGTGTGTGCTAGATTCTGTTTTACTGGAGCTCTTGGAATGTTGTGCCGTTCACGTGAGGTGACGTGCAGTGGTGTTTGTCAGCCAGGGATGGAAATTAACTTTTTTGTCCACCGGCCACTGTGGCTGGTGGATTTCAAAATCTACCAGCCACTCAATGTTTTTACCAGCCACTTTCTTGTTTTTAACCGACAATGTGTAACTGCATGTGAAAATTAATACTACAAGATCTACAATACTTAAGCAGTTTATTTAATCTCAAGTCTCAATGAAATACTGACATTTTCTCTTTCTCTCTTATATATATTTCTCTTTTTTACCTGGATGTGGCATTTGAATGATTCGTGGTCTTTTATGGCTTCCAGTTTTAGGTTTTTAGTCCCAACAATGAAACTAGGGCTGGGCGATATGGACCAAAAGTCATATCCCGATTATTTAGGCTGAATATCGATATACGATATATATCCCGATATTTTTTCCGCAAAGTGAGAGCAAATGTTCAGTCAAAGTCAAAGCCAAATATGACATGTCACAAGTAGTTTTATTGAAACCGGCTATTTCCACACACACAAGTACTGTCCCCCTTTACTTAACATAAATTGTAAGAATATGACTAATAGTAAAGACTAGTACTAATAAATAAACATTAGGCCTATGCTAAAGCTATTAAATAGCAGTCCCAAACTAGTTTTTGTTAATACAATGTTGGTATGAGCCACTAGAGTCATTTAAAAAATATTAAAAATAACACAAAGAAAAATAAAGTGGCATTTTTGGGGTTAATATGGAAACGACAGTTGCCATGGTGAATACACAATATTAACAATAACTGTTAATGAACCATGGAAACTGCTCCTGGTGAACAGAATGAAAATCATACCTGCATTACTTTTATTTTGTGTAATTTACAACGTAACGGCGTTGCATGCTCGTAGTTTCTTGTGCACTTTATATACAGTGAGGCGATACACAGCGCGCGCCGCCGCATTTGCGCGTGCAATTGAAGAGTGTGCGCTCCGAGCACAGGATAACGGCTGACGTGACAGGACAAGAAAGTCCGTTTTTCTGAGGTGAAAGACTTTATTTCAGCGTACACTTATGTCCTCTAAAAGTGTCCGCCGTCTGTGTGAAACAGTATATTTTTATTTACCCGCCACGGTGGCCGGTAGGTGAAGCGAGTTTACCCGCCACAACACAAAATCACCCGCATTTGGCTGGTGGCGGGTGCTAATTTCCATCCCTGTTGTCAGCATTCCTGAGATGACATCGCCACTCTGCAGAAAGAGCTGATGTGAGTGTGATGTATGCAAACATTAATGCGCATCACTCGGTGTGAAGACATCAAACAGACAGTTCAACTGCTGAGGCACACTGTATCTTTCAGCTTTCTTCTGCCATTTGAATGCACTCATGAAAAACGGTAATCCTAGTTCTGGTTGGTTAATATAGCGTTCTAGCCATATGATGAAATACAAATTCATACCCCATACATGCTAAGCAAGGCAGTTTAGTTTACTTGTCAGTATTTGTGTACGCCCTTCAACATGATCAAACACTTGGAGCGTGATGACATATATACTATAGGCTACCATGCAAACGTTTGGGGTGTGTTTTTGAAAGAAATCTCTAATGCTCACCAAGGCTGCATTTATTTGATCAAAAATATTGTAAAAACTGTAATATTGTGAAACATTAATGCAATTTATATTTTAATATATTTAAAAATGTATTTTATTCCATGTAATTTATTATTGAGTGAAAAGCGTGTTTTTCAGGAGTCTTCAGTGTCACATGATCCTTCAGAAATCATTCGAATGTGATGATTAGTGCTCAGGAATCATTTCTTACTTGCAATCTTGAAAAGTTTTTTTAAGGATTCTTTGATGAATAGAAAGTTTAAAAAAAACTACTTAAAAAAATTGTAACAATGTAGAAGCCTTTACTGTCACTGGATTAAATGTTGATTAGTTAAATGCATCCTTCCTGAATAACAGTATACATTTTTTAATTTTTTTTATTATTAAAACTATGGTAATTTATTTTTAGGTATTTTTAATTCGTCCATTTCATATAATAAAATATCTGTTTTACATATCGAAATTAATATAATTTAAATGACACTTGTTGTTTAATAAAAAAAAAAATAATTAGATGGTTTAGATTAGATTAGATTAATTTGATGTGTTTTCTTAACTGTTATGTAGCCCATGGTTATGATAATTGCATTAGAACGATCGCTATTCACAATATAGCAGGAGTCTTATTGTTTTCGCAGAGCGCCTGAGCTATGATGAAGAAATATCAATTCTCTTTGCATCAAATGATTTAACGTATCCATATTGGGAAACAGAAAATGGCATTAGTTCAAAACCATAATATCGGTTATTAAATTGGCAAATGCCTGTGGTGGCAGAAACAAGTTTATCTTTATAAAGCTGAAGTGATAAAGGATTAGCTGAAACACCAAAGAGAGTCGTGACTCGTGTCTTCTCCAAAAAGAGCCTTCAGACATTTTGAACATCTGCAGTATAAAGCTGCACTAGGAAAGGCATATGGATATAATTGCATTAGCACAAAAAAAGTGCTATGTTTTTATTCAAACTGTTTGTATGCTCAGTTTGCAGTGTTGATAGTAGGCCAAATGTGCACACATGGGAACTGCTCTTACTGTAAACACAAGCATTATGAAGAATGACTCAGTATATACTACAGGGCCTCTAATAGTAAGAATGAACCTCCCTCTGAAGAACCATATTTTTAATCATGTCTCTGTGGTGTGCGTATTGAGATGCATATTTACATATATCTACAAGTTTTTCTATGAACCATCGCCATTACAGGGAGGTTATGTAACAGTGCCTTAGGAGCTGATGGAAGTGATGTGGCTTCTAATATGTCAAGTAGCGTCGGCTAGGCTGTTATTGATGGTGAAAATTACATTAATGCTGCAATATTAACCCTTAATGTCTAGCTGCCATTTTTCAGTATTCTTGACAAAAATGAAAATGTTGTAGACTTTATTCATCCAGTCCAGACATGTAATTTTCGTTGAAATTAAATCTATTAAATATAGATTCTGTCATTACTATGATCCATTACATAAAGGTACTTCATTTAAATACAGAGTTTACTACTCACATTTAGTTTGACTTCAGTATATATATATATATATATATATATATATAAATACTCATTGTTTTATTTCTGCTGTCACTCATTTTATTTGTAGAGTTCAAGAACATCTGTTCACATTTTCCCAAGGGCACTGAGCTGGTTTGGTTTAAACATTGTTGTCAATTATGGATTTACATGCAAAGTTGTGTGCCCTTTTAGTGGGCTACTTTTTAGAACACAACCCTCGAGACCTTCACGAAATCCCTTGCAGTGTGCCTTTGCTTATTTGTTTTGGCACATTTAGTTACAAATCATGGTCCTCACATGTCTAATAAAATCTCATGCATGGGATTTGCATCTGATTTGTGCAGTTCAGAATGTGAGCAGTGATTCCTTTGTTGAATGCATGGAATACATGAGCATGGAAAATCTGATTATCATGGTCTGATAATATGCAGACATTCGAGAAAATACTGTGTTTATTGAGTAATTTTTTTTCCCCTTCCATCCTCTTACCAAACCCTCCTTCTTAAACATTTCTTTTCGGAAACAAGACATTTTTTTTTTTTTTTTTACATTTTTTCTTTGTGTGTGCGCATTTCTCTTTCAATAAAAAAGCAACCTTTAGTTCCATGTGCATCACTCAGGATGCTTTTAGCAGCACAATATAATATAATTCTTATGTTTTTACAGGAACACATGTTATGCACAATTCAATGGCTCAATATCCCATAAATGCTCTCTCATGAAATATTACCAGTGTGAGATGAAACGCTGATTGGTTTTATTATCTATAGTGTTGTGGTGTCAGTTATATGAAAATAGTTTATTACCACTATTGTAATTTATTTTTGTTTTACTAGCTCTTCTCATTGACCCCTCTCACTCTTGTTCCACATAGCCTAGCTGAGAGCTGCGAACGTGCTCCACGTGCATTCTCAATGTTCTTCCTCCACCTGCCGGTCATATAGAGAATGACTGTTAAAAAACTGCAAGTGTTGAAGAATATCCACTATTCTCCACTTAAAAACTCGAGACGCAGGGCAGTGAAATAAAAGAAAAACTAAATACGCGTTGTTGTTGTTGTTGTTGTTGTTGTTTTTTAAGTTTAGCCAACTTATTTGAACTTGAGCGCCGCGCAATGCGCGAGACGTTGCAACCGACGCAAGCACAACGGTTTAGCGCGTTTATGTAGAAAAACAATGGGAAAGCAGCGCAGTGTGACGTAGGCATATGTCATAAGCAGCAGTGTCATAGTAGCATAAACACAGAAGTGATGCTTAGTAATGACAATAAATGAGGGCCGCTCCCTCCTCCTTCTGCTCCCCAGCCTCAATCCCATCAGTTCCAGACTCCTTTGCCCAAATAGTGTTGCTACTTCACAAGCCCCATCTCCATACCGTTGACATCTAGGTCGACTGAGGTTTGACATGGCAAGCGATCTAGCCTCTTTTTTCCTCCTCTCTGTCTCATTAACTCCCTCACGCGCACTCTTTCCCTCCATCTCTCGCACCACTCCTTCCCTTATTCTCCCTCCCTTATTCTCCCTCCCTATCTGCCTCACACCCACTCCTCTCTCTCTCTCTCTCTCTCTCTCTCTCTCTCTCTCTCTCTCTCTCTCTCTCTCTCTCTCTCCTCTCTTTCTACCTTGCTGTTGGCCTCCTCACACCCAGCACCTCCATATGCTGCTCTTTAATATTTGATCAGCTCCATCTTGTCTGCAGCATCAGCGACTTCATGGGATAAATAACGTCTGCCTGCATCTCATCGCCTCCCCGCATGCATCTGCAGTGCGTAATTACGCACAGAATTTATGAGAGGCAGCAGCTTTGTTTATTTGCAAACTGCTCGGCGTAACTGATGCCAGTGTGAAGTGCGGCTGCTTCTGGCCCTCGCGCGCAGACCCCGCGCACTTTTCATATATTTTTTTACGACAAAGCAGCTTGGCCGCTAGAGGTTGTGCTCTTGCAGCGTGGTAAATAATCATCTCTCAAAGCTACTGTCTTTAGGCTGCTTTATACGCAGGGTTTACTGTGAGGTGAGGGCCTGCCGCAGTAAGAGGAGACAACAGGGGAAGGCTGATGTGATGCACGCGGTGTTGTGTTGGGCTGGGCCTGAGCCGCCACCAGGTGGATTTTTGTGATTTTTTTTCTGTCAGGAATAATCCTTTAACTACACTGCAATAATTACAATAAATTCATTTGTAATATAATGGAAACCTTTGTTCCCCTCAACTGCTGATATTATTTATTTATTTATTTACTTGCTTGCTTGCTTATTTATCCTCCAAGTAAGGAATTGTGACACAAACACTATGACAGTAATTACCGTAATAAAGTACACTGCAATTTTTTTTTTCTTTTTTTTTCTCATTGTAGCCTACTGTACATTTTTTTAAACATCTTTAAACAATGTGCATTTACTTCAATTTAAATTGTTAATAAGGTTGTTTTTTTTGAGTAAACCTTGACTTAGAGGTACACTATATAACTTTGTTCAAAATTCATTTGAATAATGAATTAATATTTCTTCGAAAGCGTGTTTTTGTCTTGCCCTGATTCACTATGGTAAGCCTATTATAAGTGTTTATATTTTAGACCTGAATGGGTGGTTTTCATGGGAAATTGTGTATATGTGTCACTCTCCCATTCGTGTCTCGTCATATTCGTAAAAAAAAAAGCTATGACGCTTGTATGGTGTGGGAGCAGCATAGGTTAGTTGTCACAACGAGCGATGAAGGTTGACATGGAGAAGCTAAATCTCGAACCTCCGGGGAATCACCCGTTTGAAAAACCGCTGAACAGAGGAGAGTCTGCGGGCAAAAGAGAACGTGACAGATAAAACGAATGTCACGATCACCAGCTGGAGTGCCCTTGATATCCACCAGAGGGAACTCCCCTCTTGTTCATTGCCATTCACACATGGACTACACTTGGACACCAGAAGTCACTGCCCTCATTATCCCTGATTGCTGTCAGTGTATCGGTGCTTACAGCAATCAAGCATCATTAGCTCACCCTAAAGCCTGGTCAATTCAGTCATTCATTGCGAAGTCTAGTTTGTGTCACTACTGCATTTCTGAGCACTCTATTGAGTATCTGTTCCCTGGTTTTGACCCTGTTGCCTGTTTTCTGGATTGACCCTGTCTACCTGAGTTCCTGCCCTGGTGTATGTTTGAATTGTTTGCTTGTGTTTTGACCAGTGCCTGTTTTTGGACTTTGATTGTGGATTACCCTTTCAATAAATACTGCGTTTGGATCCTCAACCTTCGTGTCTCGGAGCAGTTCAGGACAACGAGAATCAACATTGGCTTGGCTTTTCGGAGATGACGAGAACTGAGGGATTTTAAATGTTGTAAAAGCGACGCAGAGATGGCGTTTTTATTATTCAACAGGTGAGTAAGGTGTTTTATTGAACAGATAAATTGCCATATGAAGCACTCTAACAGAGTTCATTGTAAAGCATTGTGAAGGGTCATTTCATTACCTTTGTTGTAGCGCTGTGCTGGTGTAACCGGTCCTACTGAACCCGCTCCAAGCGGGATTCGAACCGTGGTCTCTAAGTCCGGGCGCTTTAACAAGGAGGCTAAAGACCGCAGCCTATAGTGTCAGTCGCTAGAGCGCCTCTTGAGATCAGGGAAGTGAGGTTTACAGCTCTTACCTGGCCAATGACATTTACATTGGCATTTACTGTGTCTATTCATGAGTTTTCTGTTTTATGAGCAGTAGGATAACTATATTCATCCGCAGTGTCACGCAGAACCAAAGCACAAACAATTTTTAATCATTAATCACACCCTTATCGTGAAATTAGGCATACACCATTTATCTTGTTTAACACATTCATTTTGTCATTTGCTTTATAAACCTTCAGATTGAAGGGCGATTCTCACAATGTATTTTCTGCACTGTGAAACCAAATAACCAAATGATATAAGGAGTCCATATAATTAATGCATTTATGCACACCAAAAAGTGTGCCTGATGAAGACCTGATGGTCTAAACGTTGCACTACAAAATACTTTTTTTTTTGGAGCTGCTATTTTCAGTGTGCGGACTTCACGCTTCTTTTCTGCACATCAAAAAGCCAATGAAAAAAAAAAAACATACCGAAAACAGACTTTTCAGTGTATAATTTGTGTACAGTGCAACAGCAAAGAGCTTGTTTACATTAGACGATACCGGACAGGACCAAATGGAGATGCCAAAAAAAGCCTCTAAACCAGCCGCCTTGACCTGACTGCATATACCTACTACAGTAAATGGATCCATTCAGAATTACTAAACACAACAACATACACAACTGATAAAAACACTACCCTGTATGTGTATGGAAAAAACGCGATGCACTGAAATGTGTAAATGTGCATAAATACAATGTGCGATCAGTGTGTCGAGAGTGCACATACGGGTGTGTTTGTGCATCAGTATAACAGACTCACGCATGCTTACTTTACGATTCCTTTTGTTGTTCTTTAAAAGTAGAGGCTCTGTTCTTTCTTCTGATATATTGCATGTTCAGATATGTATACAACAAAATATTCTGTGGGCCATGAGAGTTTTCTGAAAATTATTAAAAAAATTCCAGTGGCTGGCAGGGGAAGAGTTAAACAGACAATCAGTGCTAATTTGGAGAGGCACAAACTAATAACAAAAGTGCTGGGCAGGGCTTGGGCCAGGATGAAAGATGCTTGGGACAGTTGAGGGTACTGTCTCAGTCCGGCCAGTGCTGCATCGTCACAAAAGTTGATCATTTGCGCATGTTTTTAAGTCTTGCCAATTTAAACATTTAAGCACAAGAAGAGCGAAAGAGAACTTACATGTGCTGTGAGAAGTTTTGAGTGCGCACACGGAAAGCTGTGTCTCAGACAGCATTCGAATATTAATTTGAGTGTGCTTTTAAGTCTTCTAGCGCTTGAACGGACGGACAGTCACACAAAAATTGTCAACATGCCTGTCTTGGCAAATACCCTGGTTATATCCCAAACATGGTTATGTCTTAAGTGAACGTAAACAGTCGAGAAAGACAAAGCATGTGTACAATATCGGTGTATTGAATCAGTGCATTATGTCCTAAAGTGACAGCTGCCTAATATTCCTGCTGCTGTCTGTTTTCACTGTTCAGCAAACAATAGACAAAGAAATCTCTCACTGCTCTTTTTTTTTGAATACTTTATTTTAAGGATTTTTCAATTTAAAACACAGAACAAACAACACTGGCTCGGACTGTACACACAAGAAAGAAGAAGAAATAAAAATAAAGGATTATTATTATTATTATTTATATTTTTTATAATAATATACATTGGGTCTAATATATAAAAGTGCATTAGTAAAACGCTGCATAACAGTCTAGGTGTCCAGAAGGGATATGCAGTTTAAACCTTAGAGAAGTCACTGGAGGCCGACTGAGTTGTCAACTTGTCCAAATGCCCGAGAAATGAACCCCAAACAGCAGAAAATCTTTCAATAGAATCAGTCCTCAAAAATCGAAGTCTTTCCATCTGTATGACAGAGATCATGTCCATAATTCACATCTGGAAGGAAGGGGGTGAGGATGATTTCCATTTCTTAAGCACAAGTCTCTTAGCCACGACCATGCCCAGCATTAGGGACTGTTGCAATGCACCTGAAAGGCAGGAAGTGCGCTGTGAGAAGCCGAAGATGGTGAGTTCAGCATCCGGTGAAAGAGGCTTACTGTAAGCCTTGGAGTACCAGTCAAAAATGCTTGACCAAAATCCAAACAATAAAGGGCAAAACCAGAAAGCATGAGAGGCTGTATCCTCTGCCACCTTACACCTGTCACGCATTGGTGAAAAAGAGGGGAAAATTTTATGCAATTCGGCTTTAGTGTAATGCAAGCGGTGGATAACTTTGAATTGGATCAGTTGGCGTTTGCTATTGACTGAACAGGCATGTATCGTAGCCAAGCACCTGTCCCACGTATCTTCGGAGAGTTCAACTCCTAGGTTTTCTTATCAAATTTAGAAATAAGATGCCTAGAGTCAGGAGGATTAAAAAGAACATCGAAAAAGACATGCTTCTCCGGGAGGAGTTCAAAATGACAAATTTTGGACCTAACATTCTGATTTGTAAATAGTGAAAAAAATGTGCGTGAGGCAAATTTCTCTCTTAACTGATCAAAAGATGCAAACCGCCCTTCAACATAAAGATCTTTAATGGAACCCTTCTTCCTCCAGACATGGTAAGTTATATTAGACCATGGGGGTAAAAAGGAATGATTGTAGCAAATTGGCATATGAACAGAGGTCTCCGGCAGGGACAAAAATGATTTTTACTGAATTTTTCAAAACAAAACTTAATTTATTCAACTCTTTAGGCTTATCCAATTTGGAGAACAGCAGTGCCATTAAGGAGGTGCCAACAGCCAAGTTATTCTCCATTTGTACCCACAAGGGGGCCTCAGGGGTCAGGTTACCCGGTGTCTCCTTCAGCCAGAACATTAAAGCCCTAATATTGGCAGCCCAATAATAATGTTTAAATACTTGCATACCCAGACCACCTGAAGACTTGGATTTTTGTAGATGACTTTTAGAAATCCAGTGGGTCTTATAATTCCAAACGTAGGACAAGATTATAGAATCCAGTTCCTTAAAGAAAGCAGAGGTAAGAAAAAGAGGGAGATTTTGACAAAGATATAGGAATCTAGGAAGATAAACCATTTTAATTGAATTTATACGGCCAATCATGGACAAAGGTAAAGTTTTCCAATTCCCTATATTACTTTTGAGTTTAGAAAGAAACTCCACAAAGTTTAACTTAAATATTAATTTGGGATCTTTGGGGATTGTCAGTCCGAGATACGTCAAATTGTCCCTAACTATCTTAAGCAGAATATTCTCCAAAAAAACAGGCCTGTAAAAGTATCAGAGAGAGGCATAAAGTTACTCTTTGACCAATTAATTGTATACCCCGATAGTCTCCCAAAAGAAGTCATTAAATTGAGGAGAATGGGAACTGATCTCTCAGAGTTCCGCAAATACAATATTATATCGTCAGCATACAGACTAATAAGCGCTTGCCCACCCCCCACTTCAAGACCTGTGATATCTGTATGACGCCTTATACTTAGGGCGAGAGGCTCTCCCTCACTGCTCTTGACTGAAGAACTTTAGTTGGCTAATTTTAAAGGGATAGTTCACCCAGCAATGAAAAATCTGTCATATACTCACCCTCAAGCTGTTCCAAACCTGTATGAATTTCTTTCTTCTGCTGAACACAAAAGAAGATATTTTGAAGAATGTCAGTAACCAAACCGCGGACTTATTTTTTTTCCATAGGCTACTATTAAAGTCAATGGGGCAAAAAAATACAGTAAAAACAGTAATATTGTGAAATATTATTACAAATAAAAAGAACTGTTTTCTAT
The DNA here is from genome assembly GCF_965113295.1 of Leuciscus leuciscus. NCBI lineage: Eukaryota > Metazoa > Chordata > Actinopteri > Cypriniformes > Leuciscidae > Leuciscus > Leuciscus leuciscus. Next base: position 55,201,746 of record NC_138725.1, read on the forward strand.
TTGAATATTTTTTTTATGTAATTTATTCCTGTGATGGTAATTTATTCAGTGTCACACGATCCTTCAGAAATTATTCTGACAATTTGCTGCTCAATATTTATTATTATAATCAATGTTGAAAACAGTTGAGCTGCTTAATATTTTTGTAGAAACAGTCAAACCGATTTTTCAGGATTCTTTAATGAATAGAAAGTTGAATGAACAGCATTTATTAAATTTATTTATTAAAGCATTTATTAAATGCTTAACATTATGAATGTCTTCGCTGTCACTTTTGATGAATTTAAAGGATAGTTAAAATATTAAAATCTAAAAAAGATAAATATATTCAAATAGAAAACAACTATTTTAAATTGGAATAATATTTCACAATGTTTCTGTTTTACTGTAAATGTAATGTTTTCATTAAATAAATGCAGCCTTGGTGAGCATAAGAGACTTCTTTCAAAAACCTAAAAAAAATTGTGGGAATAATTATAAAATTCAAAAGACACTGACGTCTGGCCACCAGCAGAGAGAGACAAAGATCGCATAATGTCAAATCACATAACGTAGAAAATGCCTCAGAAAAAAAAGAAAGAAAAAGAATGTGGCGCTTCTCATCTGTGAATACAATCAAAGCGTCTGCAGATAACGCTGTATTCAAGGTTGAATGACTCCACAGGAGATGAGTTCAAGGTCAACCTCAAAAAGCTAGCCCTTAAAATATTCAGAAGGAAGCTACTTGAATTGGAGCATTAGTTCTGCTCTGAAATAGCATTACTTTTTATGCTTGACCTGATATTTCTACTCATTGGATTGTCCTCAAAACAGTGCCTGGACGTGTTAAGATACTTGTTGTTGTTGTTGTTGTTTCAATGATTTCATGGCATATTGAAACTCTTCAAAGTACAAGTTTAACACTAAAGATACACTTCTAGGCAAAATGATGTTTTATACACACATATATTATAATAGTAATCATAATATAAAAATAATATAATATAAAATCTATTTCTGATTGTGTATTTATAGTAGGGTCCCTGTTTCATTCTGTTAACAAATGATTATAAATCTTTTTGCTAATTTTCCAGCCTGTCAAATTATCAGTTTATATTTTCAATGTCTCACTGTCTTGCAATACACTAAACTAAATATAAGTAAACATGTACATTGTTTAAGTACATTAACAGTAATATGCATTTAAATATTTACATGTGAGATTTAAGCTCAAGACATCCGTCTTTTTGTTTGCATTCATTGGGATTGTTTATTTGTTGTATTATTTCCAATCCTTCTCAAACAAGCCCAAAATCAATACTTCCCACCTCTCAGATCACGGAGATCAAAATATATGATGAAACCGCTGTAGCAAGAAACCTCCAGCCCTGACGGTAAGCATTAAATATCATAGGCCTGGTTTCACAGACAGGGCTTAGATTAAGCCAGGATTAGGTTTTAGTTTAGCATTTAAGTAGCTTTTATAAATGTGCCTTAGAAGCATTACTGGTGTGCATCTTAAGACAAAACAATGACTCTGACATATTTTAAGATATGCCACCGCAAGTTACTTTCAGTTAAAACAGCTCAAACATGCATTTTAGTCTGGGTCTTTAAGCCTTGTCTGTGAAACCATGCAATTGGGTCTTTTCTACAAGTCTCCTGAAACAGTAATTATGGAAATCAGACAGACAGATGAGATGCAGCAAGGCTGTTGCATGTATTTTGAAAAATTGCAGTATAATTTCCAAAATAGTGTCATGCTATCAGAAACCTACGTGTCTGTCGTCCATTTAAATAATGATTTTATAACAAACTTTATAACCAGCCATCTGGAGAAGGTGAAGCCTCTGCTTTCACTTCCTGATCTGAAGAGATTCAAGATTTTAGTATTGTATGAATATAAAATTATAACAGTAAATATTTATTCAGCTAGATCTAGATTCAAGTAACAAGGTCTGACTGTCATGTAGGCAAATTGGCGGTAATTAATTAGGAATGTATTTGCAATTACTGGCTGCTTTTTATTCGATTTTTAAATAAGCTTTAAAAATAAAACAAATACGAATGGTTCATGTTGACTGTGCTGCAAGAACTTTTATCCTCTGGAAATATTCAAAATACATGAATCCCTTTAAAATGACAAAGTAAAGTGGCAAAACTGATCTTTTATTGTGATTTGAAAAAATGCAGAGAGACGCAGAGTAATAAATAGACAAAATGAACATTAATAACTTACTTAAAAACAATAAGCAAATGCAAGTTTTAAAAATTCGGTTGGAATGGTCGACAAATGTGTTTCTAATACATCAAGGATTCCCTTTATTTTTTCGTTTGCTGAACCCCCTTAATTATTTACTTGAGGATATTTTTAGTGTTAATACATTCTTCAAAATGTTTACTTGTATATTTAACATTTTGACATGTTTTTTATTGTTATTGTTTTTGTAATTATTATTATTATGTTTTAATTTTATTAATTTAGAATTGGCATTTCTGTCACAAACATAAAACAAAACTCTGCAGTTCCCAGAGGAACCCCTACTGTATAAAAAAAAGTTGCTGCTTTTTTTTCCACTCCAAAATGAGTGGAATCTTGTATAACTTATAAAACAAATTGGAAATTTCTTAACTTATTTTGATGAGTTAAAGCGATGTAAAAACACATGTTGTCATAACTCATGTATTATGACCTTGTCCTTGAAATGTATGAGATGGAACTGTACTGAAAATTTCATTTTTCCCATAAAAAAATATGAAAATGTAAACATCAATTTAATTTTCAGTGTTTATGTCATGTTCATGCCTTCACGTGGTGCAGTTCTCTCCTGTCCTTAGAACAATCCTAATTCAGATCATGTCACATCATTATTCATCTTCTTCCTGGTTGGTCAGCTGGCTCACTCTGGCTGAGGCAAGTAGGAATGCCATGGCAGTACAGAGTTCTCCAACAAAAGAAACAGAGGCCAGAACCAGAGACCAGCCAAAGTAAATCTCTATGTCCTCCAGGGTTTTGTGGCCAGAGATACCCACAGCCTCTTTGAAGGCGGCCGCAGAGTACGCCATGTAGACGCAGATTCCAGCCAATGAGAGCACAGCTGTAAGGAACAGAGCAAGAGGACAGGCGCTTGTAAGACATTCTTAAGTGCTAGTAAACCGTAATCACTAAATTAATACATTGTACTGATAATAGACAGTATTCACATCCCATTAAGGATACAGTGATTATTATTATTATTACTGTTGTTATATTTCACAACCAGTCAAAAGTTAACTATGCTAAAATAAGATATTTTTATACAAAACTCATATTTTAATTTTACAACATTTTTGTAGATAGTCTAAAAGTTTCTGATGGTTTAAAAAGCATTGCAAGTTTAGTTTTTACTTTTTTTTTTTACTTTAACATTCCTCTACAATGTGTAAAATGGTTAAAAAAAAATGTAAAAGAAAAGTACAAATAAAGCAGAAGGTCTTTCTATTGACAGGCAGTGGAATTTCTTTCTCATTGGAAACATATTTTGTAAATGAACCACCACATCTTCTGTTCCACCATCTATGGAGCAAATGATAGTCTAACACAACTCTGCACAATAGGGGCCATTGTAGCTGAAAGCAAGTCATTGATGCTGGTGCTCTTTTTACTTTAAAAAGCCCATGACTTTAGAGAACCAACATCACAATCAGAGCCTATCAGTTCCTGCAGGTAATTTAAAGAAGATGCTCCAAGGAATTGAGTCATTTAATGGTTGTGATCTATAATCTGATGACATTTAGGGGCATGTACTTTACAATGATTCGATGTTTTGATGTCAGTCTGATTAAGTACAGAGTCCATGTTGCATTTAGTTGTTTCCATGGCGTCCACAATGCAACACAAGGCTTTTTTCCTGAGAGGGATTTCAAGTGAACCTGTATTTTCTTACAAATTATGTGGGTTGGTATTTCATTAAGTTAAATTGGGCCAAAAAGAAATGTATTCCATTGTCAGTGCTCAAAGTTATATCATAAATAGGATATTGAAAAACATGGTGACCTGTACAAATAACTCAAAAACAAACCTGGACTAACTAACACCAGCATTTTAAACATAACTTAAAATCAGGTTTGTTGTGAGCATTACTAGAAGAGAGCACAAGTTTAACACAACCGTAGTTGATCCAAAGTGCTGTAAAGACCACCCATTGGCCCAATGACGGAGTCCAACGGCCTGGGCGAAGGTATAATGCGTGTATGTCTTTTCAGCGCTCCAGTGAAGTTCACTTAATTTATTAGAATTTTAGTTTCAATATTACTTTAGCTCTACGATTAATTTGACTCCAATTTCAAATGATAATCAAATTTAGATCTTGTTTCTTATTAGAAAATAGTCATAATATAAATTATGAATTAATTTAGATCTTTGATTATTCAGAGTATCTCATAATTTCACATTTTCGTTCATTAAGGACCCGGTGTCGCTTTAAGACGTCACGTCGCGAATGTGCGCTCCCGATCACAAACTAGCCAGTCCTGAAATAGTCAGAGGGTGCAGTGCAACTATTTTACCCTAAGCGGCCGCTCACTGCTGACTCATAACAAAGGTGTAATTTTTTTAATTGTTGCGAGCTTGCAACGTGCTAATAGTAGGAAATCGAAAGGTCTCCTTAATGATGTGCTCCATGCTCCATTCATAGTGCCTTCGGTTTGATCTATCCTGGACAGATTTGCGGAAACACCAGACTGCACTTTAATCTACTAGTAATAATGATTTCTGAAAAATGCAGAATAAATCAAGATGTAACATTTATTTGTCAGGTAAAATGTATCATGCCAATTACACAAGTGATTAAAAGCCAATTCAGAAATAATAAATACATGACATCATTTACTCAAAGATGACTCTAAAAGTAAGCAATGCATTCCTGGCAGAGACATACAGTGTGTGAGTGTTTTCCAATGGGAAAACACTGACACAGCACTCTATGGGGGTTGTTCCTGGTTACAGGCTTCCCAAAGACTGCTCTGTTACCTAGCCTTAAATACCCAGACCAGAACAAAAGGGTTATACAAATATTGTTTAGAGTTTTTGGGTCAATCCATGTACCCCAGGGGGTAGCACCTGGTGTTGGGGGAGAGTCGAGAATTATCAGATATCTTGAAGAGACATCACCCAAAGAGGAGAACAGAATTTTCCCAAGGTTTCAGTCTTTCTCATACTACCAATGACTGCAATGAAATTAAGACCATTTTACCAATCACACTGAGATATTTAAAATGATACCAAACATGAAAAGGAAAAACAATAGATTCACAAGATACATCATATGTGATATATAGACAATCTCAGTGAACTTTTAGTGACTTGAGGAGGGAGAGGGGGATCCATGTATAAACAAGGAGATAAGTTTGGACAAGACAATGCCCTGTGCTCTCGATCTTCTGTCCAGGGTGCGTTTTATTGCTTTATTGCAGGGTGAGTTTTGTCTTAGCAGGAAAATCAGTTCTTACAGTGCTTTACAGTGCTATCAAATGAATCAATAAAAATAAAATAAAGAGAAAAAGAGTACAAAAAAGGAGATAAAAATCAAGTATCAAAATCATTTAATGTATATACATAACGTAGAACAGCAACTAATTTAAAATACATACACAACATCACTCTGAGAGGCCCTGATGTTTTAAAGGTAAACTGTTCCAGAGCTTTGGGGCAACTATAGAGAAAGTTCGATCACCTTTTGATTTACAACGAGAACGAGGGACAGATAAAAGTAACTGATCACAAGATAGTGACATCACAAATATAATCTGGGGCCGAACTGTGTAGTGGCTTGTATGCAAAAAGAAGGATCTTAAAGTCGAGTAGAAAAAAAGCCACTCTTAACAACTGCATTTACATGCTTGTCAAATTGGAGAAGAGGATCAAATAGACTCCAAGATTTTTTGCCTGATTGTGTAGGTTGTTACATAAAGGGTTAGTTCACCCAAAAATGAAAATTCTGTCAGTAATTATTCACCCTCATGTTGTTCCTCTGAGTGAGTCCACGTAGTGTAACAGTGCAGCGCTTCTGTGTTGTACGTCACACGCATCACACACATGACCAGCGTCAGCCAATAGTGAGCCTACGTGCTGACATACAACACAGAAGCACTGCGCTGTTACACTACGTCAACTCACTCAAGCCGCCTTTCCACTGCAAACGACAAACGACAGCCGTCGGACCGGAAGTCATTCATTTCCTATGGAGAGACGTACGGGAGCTGCGGGGAGTTCCGATCATATGCGTATGCGGAAATTTCGGATCCGATTTGAGCTTCGGATGCGTTGAAATATCTGAACTTCTGCGGCTAGACCGTATGTGACCGATCGACCGGATGTGATGTATTCTAATCAAAACTATGAGCGCGAAGCTAGAATTACCAATATTTTAATACTTTAATGTAAACGCTATTCCTGCAAAATGACGGTTATTAATAATTATGGCTGAAAAAAATATTTGTATCATATTAAATCAATATTTATATTGATTAGCTCTATAAAATCGACTGTTTTTTATATATAAGATGTATTGAGGGTCATTTGTTTTGTGTGGATATATTCATGCATGCATTACATTCATTAGAATCATTAATTTTACCATTGTGAATAGCCGAGGGTAACGGTTGCATCACGACCAATTTCAAAGTTCCGTGCGACTGACACCAGGGGGCGAAATGCGACAATCGAATGCGAATGTCGTGTGTAGTGGAAAGGCGGCTTCAGAGGCCCACACAGAAGAAAATTAATAGTTGAATAAAGTCATTCTTTTTGTTTGTTTTTGCGCACAAAAAGTATTCTCGTCGCTTGATAAACTTAAGATTGAGCCACTGTAGTCACTTGGACTATTTAAAAAATTGTCTTTACTAACTTTCTGGGCCGGCAAGTTTCGATCCCATAGAAGCCTATGAAGTAGTGATCCAGCTCTCATATTTAATCAGAAATATCTTAATTTGTGTTCCGAAGATGAACGAAAGTCTTACGGGGTTGGAACAACATGAGGGTGAGTAATTACTAATAAAAATTTGTTCATTTTTAGGTGAACTAACCCTTTAAGGAACCTAGATGTGGTTTAATGGAGTTGTTGGTAGCAGCAGGACCCAGTAGAAGCACTTCGGTTTTATCTTCATTCAGTTGCAGTGAGTTATTTGTCATCCAGGTCTTGACTTCATCAAGGCATGTGAAGAGATTATGAAAATGAAAAGTCATAAAGTCATTTCCTGGTTTGATTGGAAGATATAGTTGGAGGTTGTCAGCGTAACAGTAAAAATGTATGTTATATTTCTTGAATATTGAGTCTAAAGGTAAACAAAAGAGGGCCAAGAATGGATCCATGTGGAACACCACAATGGATCGGCGCTGAGGGTGAAGTGAATGACCCGATAATTACAGAGATGGTCCTTCCCTTTAAATATGAGGCGAACCACTGTAAAGCAAGGCCCTCGACTCCAACAACACACTCAAGTCGTTTCAGAAGAATATTATGACCAATAGTGTCATTATGCAGCACTCAAATCTAAAAGTATCAGGATAACAGAATACCCAGAATCAATGGACAACAGAATGTCATTTGTAACATTCAGCAGTGTTGACTCAGAGTGTTGATGCAGCACTCTAAAACCAGATTGAAATGGGTCTAGAATATTAAAAGTATGCAGGTATGAGGTAAACTGTAAGAGTGCAGCTTTTTCCAAAATCTTTGAAATGAATGGGAGTTTAGAGATAGGTCGGTAGTTTTTATGCACGGTGTGGTCAAGGTGAGGTCCTTTCAGTAGGGGCTGTACAATAGCATGTTTAAAACTTTCTGGAAAAACCCCATTTATTAAAGAGCTATTTATTATAGCTAAGAGGATGGGACAGATTGTGTCTAAAACCTCTCTAAACAGACGACCAGGCAATACATCTGATTGACAGAATGTGAATTTTATCTGAGAAATTATTTTAAGTAATTGAGATGAAGACACTGGTTGAAAGTTTGTAAAGCTACTGGATGTAAGGACCAATTTAGAGTGATCTATGTAAAGAAGAGAGAGGTGTGATCTAATTTCCTGTTTTTTCTGAACAAAAAATTCAGAAAATTGTGTGCACCTCTCAAGATTCACATCAGGAACTGGACAAACCACAGGATTAAGAACCGAATTTATAGTTTTGAAGAGAACTTTGGGCCTATTGGCATTTTTGACGCATCGATTGGCATCGATTGACATTCACATCAAGTTTGAAAAATATTTAAATTTGCCTCACTAACAGAGTGCTGATAGACTGTTAAGCAGTCTTTCAAAATTTGGTAGGAGACTTGAAGCCCATCCTTTTTCCACCTGCGCTCAGCCCTCCTGCACTCTTGTCTAAGAGTAAGGGTAGATGCATTTAACCAGAGCTGAGGACTAGATCTGACCTTCCACTTCTTACGCTTAAGTGGAGAAACATGAAGGAGGGAACGGAGGACGTAGTCGACGTCGACTGAATGGGCATCGCGCTTATGGAGCCTGTCTTCTTCGTACTACTATTTAATCAAGCCAATTCAACATTGGCGTGGGTGATTACACGCTCCGCCCCACAGCGCGGGTATAAACACGGAAGTGGACGCACGCACCAGTTGCTTTTTCACTGAGGAGCTGAGCGGCCACCGGAGTCCAGCGGTGGTCCAGCAGTAGTGGTGAGGGGACTACATCCTCTGTTCAATCCTTCAGGGAACGGTGGGTTACATACGCAACCAGGACTTTCCCTTTCAGTCGAGAACGTCAGACGTAGACGACGTCGACTGAATGGGGATCTATTGAAAACGCCACCAGTGCTGCCACCTTCCAGTGCCTAGACAGAAGCCTCCCCGCGATTTAAAGGACAAATCCAGTGAAAAATGAACCTAGGGGTAATAAACACATGGTTACCGAGTCGATCGTTCCCTGGGGTGCGTTTTCATGATAATCGAATGTAAAGAGTTTTATTTATAAAAACAGATTAGCTCATAACACTAGTATAACACTAGCTGCTTTGATACAATCTGTATTGTGAAAAGCGCTATACAAATAAACTTGACTTGACTTGACTAGTATATGGGGCAGAGAGTAAGTAAAAACACATCGCAAGTTAATACCACTAACAAGGCTCAAAATAGCCTCACACTAACACGGTATCATGATGAGGGTCCATACATGCAAACCGAAGCATTGAGAACTTTGTAAGTGTACAGACAGTTTAATAAGAAGATACTTTATAAAGACAGTACATTACGCGTTTACATGCAAGATCCATTTTGGAAAACAGTCTCGACTAATCGAGTCACGAACGCCGTGCTACGTTAGATTTCACTATGCGTAATTCCTATCGACCAGCTCACTTAGCGCGGCGTTCGTTGCTCGACTAGTCGAGACTGTTTTCCAAGATGGATCCTGCATGTAAACGCGTAATGTACTGTCTTTATAAAGTATCTTCTTATTAAACTGTCTGTACACTTACAAAGTTCTCAATGCTTCGGTTTGCATGTATGGACCCTCATCATGATACCGTGTTAGTGTGAGGCTATTTTGAGCCTTGTTAGTGGTATTAACTTGCGATGTGTTTTTACTTACTCTCTGCCCCATATACTAGTGTTATGAGCTAATCTGTTTTTATAAATAAAACTCTTTACATTCGATTATCATGAAAACGCACCCCAGGGAACGATCGACTCGGTAACCATGTGTTAATTACCCCTAGGGTCATTTTTCACTGGATTTGTCCTTTAAGGCAGAGAAGGGACAGGGTTTTAGGCCAGGGAAGTCGTTCCCTGTACATGGAAGGAAGGGACGCTGCGGAAGCCACATCCTAGGGCTGTGCAATTAATTGAATTTCGATTTCGATTTCGATTTTTGCTCCCAACGATCACCAAAATAGTATAATCGAGTAAAAAACGATTATTTTGCCATGTTCTGTTTTGAAAGAACGCTCTTATTTTGTCTTGTGTTCTGAATGACGCGCGCACGCGCACGCGCACATCCGCCCCTCCCGATGCCATAAACTCTCTCAGCTTGAATGTTTAAACTGATAAAACTTAAAACGAAGTAAAAATTATCAACTTTAGTTACGATGCAATGCTGGCCCGATTGTGCAAGTGACAATTCCATCATGTCCCGACTCCTGAACGCGAATGTGTAGTTTGACGCTTGCCTTGTCCAGCGCATTTTGAGAGACAGAGAGAGAGAAGACGCATCACCGCTGAACACTCACGCGGTTTGTGAAATTGCGTCTTGGAGAAAGTTTTAAAATTATTGATTTGATTTTATAATCTGTGTGGATTCATTTAGGCTACTCATACAATCTACATGCTAAAGTGAATTAATGTTTGCGGGGGAATTTCCCGCATTAGGCTATAAGTGGTAGACCTGCGGGAATATATTAAAATACTATATTATTTATTATAGCTCAAAAAGTACAATCAATGTTCAAATTTCGATTTTTTAAGAATTGTTGAAAGGTGTCTTTGGTAACACTTTACAATAAGGTTCATTAATTAGCATTAGTTAACAATAATGAACAATACTTCTACAGCATTTACTAATCTTAGTTAATATTAATTTCACCACTTACTAATACGTTATTAAAATGAAAGGTTGTATTTGTTAACATTAGTTAATGCACTGTAAACTTAACATAAACAAACAATGAACAGCTGTATTTTTATTAACTAACATTAAAAAAGATTAATAAATACTGTAACAAATGTATTTCTCATTGTTAGTTCATGTTAGTTAATACATTAACTAATGTTAACGAATTAACATTATTGTAAAGTGTTACCGTGTCTTTTTAATAAATGCAACACGTTCCCAAAGTCATGTGACTTTGTCGTGTTACATAATCGTGATTTCAATACTGACCAAAATAATCGTGATTATGATTTTTTCCATAATCGAGCAGCCCTACCACATCCTGCCCACAGGGAGGTAACGTGGAGAATACACATATGAACTGGGCGAATTGACGGGCAGTACAACATATGGAATGTCACTGGGGAGGCTCCAGCCTATAACAGGGGGGAGCTACTAACCAGACAGTGACGGCAGAAAGCTCTGCCAAGGGAAGACACGGGCTCGCCGCAGGAAGCCATATCGTGGAAGAATACACATATGGGATCACCATAGGGATCGCAACATATGAACCCAGCCTAGCACAAGTTCCACCAGTGCATACGAGTGGTAGGCCTGGCTTCGTACGCTCCGCCGCATCCGTCGCCGGAGGTTGTGGAGGAACTCAACAGGTTTGGTTTAAGAAGGAACTCTACTGGAGCAAGAATTGCACACGTATCCAGTCCAAAGGAGGGGAATGGCGCAGCAAGCCGACACTTCGAACCGGGCTCAAGTGAAACTGGCTTCATGAGAAGGGAGCCCACGGGAGCAGCGGTTCGACTTTAGGTGTCGCTCAGCCCCCAACTCTAGAATATCTGTCAGCAAAGCACGCTGTGTCAACGCCCAGGCGGGAGCACACACTCACTTCAGAGGAACTCACCACCTAGGTGGACACGTGCATCTTGGGATTTTCACCAAGATGAAGGCAGCCACCATTTCAGTACAGCCTTCCCTTTCTGCTGATTTCCTTAACAGACAAGAGCTGGTCTGAGGTCCTAAGGCTTGCGTTCTGTGCACGTATAACCGCAATGAAGCGGACGGACAGAGAAAGCCAGGGCTGGGTCTGCCTCCTCTGTGGCAGTGCTTGCAGGCTCACCAACTGGTCCCACTTTAGGGAGAGGTAGGAACCTTGGGCACATATCCAGGCCGGGGTCTCAGCTCGTGAGAGTTAGCCGGCCCGAATTCCAGGCACAACTCGTTGACCAAAAGCGAGCAAGTCCCTACCCTCTAGTAGAGACCACGCGAGCAGGAGAACTGTTTCTTTAAAAACTGAATTTTTAACTCACTGCCTGCAGTGGCTCAGGGGTGGTCTCTGCAGTGCAGTAGCACCAGAGATAAGGCCCAAGAGGATAAAGAGGGGCGCAAGGCAGATTCATTTTCCTTGTTCCCTCAGGAACCTGACTATCAGGACATGCTTCCCATGCTACTGCATCTTGATGTGCGTAAAAAAATAGAAGCATCCTCATTTTGAGGGTGGAGGACACAGCCCTTACTCCAACCCATCTTGCAGGAAAGAGAGCACTGAAATGACCGAACGCCTTCAGGATCTCCTCACGGAGAGAAGACTCACTCAACGAATAGGTTCCACTTCTATTTAGAAGTTTTGGACTATTTCTTCTACTTTGGAAGTTACACTTCTATTTTACTAAGTGATGGTGACTACCACATAATCCTGCGGTAGCTACCTGAACCTCCGTGTCCATTTTTAGGACCGGCCTGGAATCCCTCCAGGGGTCTGAACGCGGGTGCCATCATGCCCCGTCCCTGAGAATGTATTCGGGGGGGAAATTCAGGAAGGGCTGTCGAGGGGAGCAAGTACAAGAGAACTAGGTCTGGTTGGGTCAATAAGGGGCAACTATCAAGACCTGCTCCACTCCTGACCTAGCACAGTACGTGCAAGCGACATGCGCGCACAAGACAGGAGCACTGCTCAACACTACGTGTTATGAAAATCACTGAACTTGAGCGGGCGCCAAGCGACAATGAATCGCATAGCCGTTTTTTTTAGAAGGCTCACTGGGGAACGCATTTCTGCGGGGCCCCGGGGCCAGCTGAGAGATAGTGTCTGTCCAAGGGTTGTCCGCTCAGACACAACTGGCAGAGGAACGAATCCAGAGAGGCAAACAGATTTAACTGTGCTGCCCCGAAGTGGTCCCTGCCCAGCTGGGCCGCCTGGGGATGGATTCTCCACTCTCCCTGGCCATAGGCTGTCGTAAGGCTCGTCAGCGGCACGACTGAGCAGGACGGAAGAAATAGTGGAATGAAGCGACCTCAGAAGATTCTGACTCCAAGGAGGAGGTGACGGGCGAGTTGTCACATGCGAGGGAAGCTTAGTGCAACGGTCGCGATGCTGTCTTTTCAGACCAGTACCAGCTCGCTGGGCAGTGGTGACTCAAAGCGAGGTGAACTGCAACAACTCAAGGCAATGAATGCCAATGCAGTCGGAGGTTGCCCAGGCCTCCGTTAAAGCATGCCCTTTGCACATGGTCCCTCAGTCGGTGTTAGTGGACCTCGTTCTAGGAGCGGTTGGCCCGGAGAAACGAAAGGTCTGATCAAGGGCTGAGGGTTTAGTGGCAGCCTGGGTTGATCTGTTGTCCCACAGGGTGTGCCGCTCTGCCACGGTCACCTCGGGACTCGACCATGAAGCCAGTGCTGAAGCATTCTTCATATGAAGGAAGCCATACGGCTGCGTCTGCCATATGCCCCAGGAGCCTCTGAAAGTTATTTCAGTGGGACCCTTTCTCACTTCTGTATAGCACCGACCGGACACACTCTCTTCTTGAAGAGGCGTGTTGGACCGAGTCCACCTCCATACCGGAAAAGAGATCCTCAGCCCGTGGCCGGGAATACTCCAACCTCTCCCAGTTGACCTGAAGACCCAACTGGCTATGGAGCACTCGAAGGGTAGGACTCTGTACTGATACTGTACCATCAAATGCAACACGCAGGATGGCCTGTGGTGCGGAAGGTTAGAGATCTGAAGTACATGTTGTTCAGGTCAAACGCTGCAGACCAAGCTTGGGGGCGGGGCATTATGAAAAATGCCTCTCTGTGTTAGCCACTTTGACGGAGGCTTTCGAGAAAGGGCCCGTTTCAAGTGACACAGGTCCAAGATGGTCACCACCCATCACATGCTAGGTACCATGAAGAACGAGTTTATAAAAACTGGCCTTCATATCGGCTGGAGGGAGCGGCTATATCGCGTCCTTCGCCAGTAGGACAGCGACATGCGCACCCAAGACAGGAGCACTGCTCAACACTAGATGTGATGAATATCACTGAGCTTCAGGAGCATATCTGCTCAACACCTGAGTGTGATGACTATCACTAAACTTGAGCGGATGCAAGGCTATGCAGGGTCACAAACCGCCAGACTGGCCCTCTTGGGGTCCAGGAATAGGGAAGTTTGCTCTTTTTCTGAGAATGTGGGTACCGCTGACCCTGCTTTTACGGGAGCCAGCGGCGGAACAAACACACACATAACCAAAAAAGCTCCAACCAGCCCTCCACCGGTTGGAGGGAGTGGATCGGTGGCCACTCTAAGAGCAATTTCCCCATCCCTGGGTGGCCCGTCCAGGTTCAACGTTTCCGCTGTCGCCCACCACCTGGCTTGGCAGCGCCTGGAACGGGCTGGGCGGCCCTTCTGCGGCCGGCTCCATGTCGAGACCTGGGTGGAGGCTGCTGCGATGGTCCGGCAGGAGCGGAGGCGTCTGCAGGCAGATGCCCTCGGCGACAGGCAGGGGGAGGATCTGCCCCCGGTGGACAGGTCAAGGCAGCAGCGGGCCGCTGGGTAACCGAATAACCCAACCTGTGAAATGGGAGAGTCCAGGAATCGAACCTTGTCCACTTCTCTCATATCAGCCAGGTTGAGCCAGAGATGGTGCTCCTGGACCACAAGGGTGGACATCGCTGTACCGATCGCGCAAGCTGCAACCTTCGTGCCCTGGAGGGCGAGGTCAGTTGCAGTGCGGAGCCGCTGGGGCAGGATGTGCCAGATGGCCTCCGTCTGCCTCTGGGCGGCAGAGAACTGTTGGGTGAAATTCTCCACCGCGTCGCCGAATAACCCAACCTGTGAAATGGGAGAGTCCAGGAATCGAACCTTGTCCACTTCTCTCATATCAGCCAGGTTGAGCCAGAGATGGTGCTCCTGGACCACAAGGGTGGACATTGCCGTACCGATCGCGCAAGCTGCAACCTTCGTGCCCTGGAGGGCGAGGTCAGTTGCAGTGCGGAGCTCACCCATGAGCTCACGGTCCAGACTACCCTTGTGCATGTTCCTGAGTGCCTGGGCCTGGTGGACCTGAAGCAACGCCATGGCATGCAGAAAGAAAGCGGCTTGCCCACAGGCTTTGTAAGCCTTGCCCGTAAGAACGGACGAGAACTTACAGGCCTTAGAGGGGTGACGAGGATCACCTCTCCATGAGGCAGCGGCCGCCGGACACAGTTGCATCGCGACAGACCGCTCCACTGGAGGGATGGCCTCGTAACCCTTCACCGCTCCCCCATCAATGGTAGTGAGGGGGGAGGAGCTACTTAGGTGGTTTCTGGCAGAGAAAGGTGCCGTCCATGCCTTTGTAAGCTCCTCATGCACTCCAGGAAAGAAAGGCACCTATATAGAGAAACCTATCATCCAACCGAGACGGTTCGGGACACGGTGGAGGGTTCCACACGAGTCCTACCGCCTCGGCGGCCTTTTTCAGCATAGCTGTAATCTCTGGATCTGGCTTGGGCTCCCAGAGGGAGGCAGCGCAGCTGAGTCGTCATCTCCAGAGCCCAGCTCCCCTTCTGACATCCTGTCCTCTGGAGGGGCCCCGAATGAAACGGCTGGTCGGTCCACTACAGAGGGACCAGCACGCTCATCGGGGAGCTCCACCGGTTCGGTGTTAAAGAGGAGTAAGGGATCCACGGGGCTTTGCCAGGCGGATTACCCCTCACTGTAATCCTCAGATCACCCAGCCCAGACGGCACCCCAGCCCTGTTCTGGGAAGGTAGCCCAGAAGAAAGACTAGTGCAGGGCCTGGAGGTGGGGACTGCACCCTCGCTTTTGGCAAAGGCAAGTCTCGATTTCAACACTGAGATGGTCATATTCCCACAATGGGAACATGAGTCATCCACGAGAACTGCCTCAGCGTGCCGTAAGCCCAAACACGTGATACAGCTCTCGTGACCATCAGAGGTGGACAGAGCCCTACCGCACCCAGAAATCCACGGATGGAATGGCATCTTGAGAAAGACGCACTCTCACCCGTGTTGCTCTTTTAGGAAATGGGACCATCACCAATGCCGGAGCACACAGGAAATGACCACGGCAACACTGAATCAGCGAACTGAAACAGTACACTCACTTCTCGCCCTCTAACCAACCATCAAACACACAAAAAAATTGAAATTTGATGCTGTTAAAACAGCAGTTGAGAGCTTGAGAAGCTCGCGATCACCGCTGCACTCGCGCTGTAGAAACACCAACACTGTGAGGTGAACGTAGTCGAACTGAAAGGGAACTGTGTTTAGAGCAGTACAACAGGCGGAGTTGAAAGTTTCAACCAGGTTATTATAAGGCCTATTTGTTTGATTCATTTGCATTGATATAGTCAGATATTTTCTTTCAGCTGCCTTCTCAAATGTTCACTGCAGCAGCAGTGTTTATTCCTGCCATGTAAATGCACTTAATTTCATGATATTTTTTTCAAAATGATCTCTTAATCTTCAGCAGAGAAGTGAATTGAGCTGGCTCTCTCGTGTCACATTTTCATAGGCAATCGCTTCAGAGCTAATTGAAAACTCTGAAATAAATCTGAGTTGACAAAACGTTTATACAGAGCGTTGTGAGCCTGTTAAACAGGATTGAATTTATATGGATTTGTCAACTCTAAACCTACTCTTAACTAGCTTTAAGCAACAGGCCTCAGATCTGGGTGTACTGGTTGTTCTGTTTGTGTTTTGCTTCTTTTGGTATCCTTAGTGTTTTGTTTCTTTGAGTTTGTATTTTAATAAACGAACTGCTGCGTTTAGATCTTGCTCATATCATTCCATGCAGCAACCAAGTGTGACAATTTGAGAGTCAGTTCCAAAGGTTGGAGTCGATTTCACTCCAGGGGCCCAGTCACAGAGCTACACTCTGTTCCCCGTGTTCCCCTCCTACATGAACACATACTTGGGTTTTTCAAAAATCTCTTTATTTACCTTGATGTGTCAGCAAAGTGGATTAAACACACACACAAATACACACCCACAACTAGATTGTTGTGTCTCAGATTTGCCACCAGTGGACATTTAAGCTATATTGCTCATAAACTGTTGACTATCACTTGGATCAGGATACATGGTGGCGGCTAGTAATATGATGTTTGGAACCGAGGCTTCGAAGCTTGTCAAAAAAAAGAAACATCTCACAGTAAAGTGAGATAGTTTTTGCACAAAACCACGTGACTGCTTCGTATAGAGTGGTGCAGGTATGACGTCACTTTGTAGGCCAATCATTGTTAGCATCACACTGGTACCCTCCAGAAAAACCTAATAGGATTTTCCCATAGGCTTTTGAATTATCGCTAAAAACAAGCTCTGTGATCAACAAAAGTTTATTATACTTGCACGTTTTGTCCATCAAGATAATTATCACAGATGATCACAACTTTTATGAATTTTGAAGCCTAAAGGTAGTCGCCAGAAGTAATAAGCTAAAAGTAGGCTATAAATGAACTACACCACGGTCGCTCGACTTTAACGTCACCATCACTAAGCTTCCGACAACTTTTTCAGTTTTTATCTAAAAACGTTTGAGTTAGAATAGTTTATAAAAGCACATTTATAAGCACAATGAGGCTGTAATAGCGGACTGAGTTTACTTGTTCGGCATGATGATGTCAAATCTCCTCGACAGCTTCTGTAGTCCCATTTAACCACTTGTTAGCAACCGCTTTTTCAAGACATGTAACAGCTTTTAAAAAAATCACGAGTGGGGTAATACTAATGTATTTCATGTCGAAGAATAAAACGTGAAAGTGTCTTGAGCTTGTGTTCCCCACAGACCTTATTTCAGCCATTTAAATCCCATTAAAAAAAAACATTGACTTCGGGACGATGGAACCGGAAGTGCTAAAATGCTAACTCGTTTCCACGTTTTGGCCTACAATGTCATGCCTGCACCACTCTATTCTGTTTCAAAAATAGCGCCAACCCCTTGCGCAGGTTTTGAGAGTCCCTCGCTTCTTTGATAAGAATAAATCATAATACAAGTAAATATTTACATGTGTAGTTTTGTGCATGCTCAATTTGTAATCCCTAGTTCAAAAGCACTTCAACTGACCATTCCACAATAATCTTCATTTATTTTGATCATATTATGCCAACACGAACCTTGCCTATGAACTAATAGGTTTAGGACTAAGGCAAAAGCTTACATGAATAAGACTGCATGTGTTGATCGAAGCAGATTCATAGAAACAACACCAATGTACATCACTACAGCACACAAGTAAATTTTTCCCATAATTTTTTTACATTTTATTCTCAGACTCATTTATTCATACAGTTGAGGGGAAAACAGGAGGGGTGAATCAGACGTTATGTCACTTGGTTATTGAAAAATAACAGATACGAAAAAGGTATAATAATTGCGTCTTGGCCAAAGGAAGATTCAGATGTTCTGCAGGCATTTCTGCTTTGTTGCTTTGTTCAGTGAAGTCTTATTTTGACTTCTGGAACCCTGAATCTCTCAAGCTTTATTTGCATGAAAGAGATGACTTTTCTCCACAACATCTCATGAAACAATTTTGAAAGTTGTTTTTGAAATGACATGTGATCTAGGACCTTTTCATGCCAAATCTATACCTCACAGTCTCATTTTCATCAACATAAAAATGCGATATGGTGTATGCTATATTCTGACAATGATTTATATTAGAAGTGCTAATCTAGTCTATAATAGAACGTATTTATTTTCACCATGGAAACAAGTCATGGGTAGTGTATAGGTGAAATGAAAACAAAAACATCTTAGCAGCTGTTCTTTGCATTCAGAATTGAGTATTTTTAAGATAGAAAATGTTTTGTCAAGCGTAACTTGGGTAGAATTAATATTCATGCTGCAAGTGGCTCAATCAGAGGTGAAAGCGAAGGTGGTACTCACCGCTGAACAGAAGCAGGACTCCGGTCAGAAGCAGCAGCAGGTAGGATCTTGCCAACATACTGATGAAGCCCAGCATTCCACCAACAAATAATACAATCACGCTGAGAGGCAGCAGGACGATGAATGTTCCTTGCATGTCTGGAGAGAGAAGAGGTCTGGATGTGTCAGTGGGGATGCTCGCAATTCCAGCCAATTCTTGCAGATTCTTTTCAATTGTGGGTCCAATCTTTGTCATGCTAATTGGACTAATTTGGAAAAGGTTATTTCCATGGTTGGCATAGCAATAAAATTGTGTTTCTGTCCGTTAAGTTGGAATTGTTCCAATTATGTGTTTTTAATTAATCTGTCTATTTTTGCGAAAACATTTGTGCTCTTGAAAATGTTTTATTTATTCATTCTGAATGGAAATCAATAAAGCTATTCAGGATCATTTTGAAGAGCTTATGAAATTAAGTTTTTTCCCCATTGTGTTGATCATGATGAGAGACATTGTATGACGTTGCAGTTTGTGCTAGAGTTTCCAGATGCATTTAGCATATGGCACATTTTATAACATTTAGCAGTTTTGATAGCAGCCTATTAAAAATATGATGTCGCATATCAATGTATACATGTAGAATAAGAGCGACCCAGCCCTGGTCCATCATTAGAATTAGTCTATCATTATTAAAGGAAACTGATGGAGCCAGCCTAGGAGATGCAGGTGAGTGAATGTGAAAAGCTATTTGGCTTTCTTTGTGTTGGCTGGGGAGGTTAAAGCTCAGCTCTTGAGACTTTGTAAGTACTGAACTATTCCCTTAATTATCCTACGTCTTTATGCCAGGCACAGTCTTTAGCTGTAGTTTAGAGTAGCTGACATTTCACATCTTCCACTTGTGATTTCATATAAACGTACTACTTAAATATTAATTAAGTAAGGCATTTAAATGATGTAAATGAAGACATTTACAATGTCACAAAATAATATAATTTACTAAATATTTATATTTCACATAATATAGTTCTTTTGAGCTTTCTATATATTCAAAGAGTCCTGAAAAAAAAAATTAAATAGCACAACTGTTTTCAACATTGATAATAATAATAATAAATGTTCCTTGAGCATAAAATCTTCATATTAGAATGATTTCTGAAGGATCACACGTGACACTGAAGACTGGAGTAATGATACTGAAAATTCACAAGAAATCATCACAAGAAATGCAAGAAATAAATTACTTTTTATTCAACTAGAATTTTTTTTAATTGTTGTAATATTTCACAATATTACTGTTTTTACTGTATATATATATATATATATATATATATATATATATATATTAGTACAATTTAAATGTAACATTTCCTTATATTTTTTATTTGCTATAAAAATTCCCTATGTTCAGTAAATAAAAAATCATTGTATATTTATGTGTATTCATAATTTATGTAAATGCACACACTCTATTTTTTATACTGTCGGACATGCCTGCCAGCAGAATTAGAGACCCAAGAGTTTGTACTATTGCTATTGAGCATTAAGATTAAAGATGATTCAGCATGTTCAAGGATGTGTATTTTCTTTAATGGCTTCACTATGAACCAAAAAAGGATATTAGTAATGATGGGAGGTGAAGGAGACAAGAAAGACTGAAATTTGTGTTTGCTGAAATAAGATATATGAATTTTAATGCCCTAATACCAATGGACACAGACATGTAATTGTTTCACTTTAGTGAATTTTTGTATCGACTTGACTTCTAATGTTAATGCAAAGCCCAATTTATCAGTCATTTTAAGTTGCTGGGTCCATATTGATATATCCATATTGGGGGGCATTTAGCTTTGTGCAGCAGTGGCTACTATCTAATCAAAGCAACACCCTGAAAACCCAGACTTATTGAGTCTATTGTTCAAAGCAGAACAGATACTAAATCCAATTTGAGCCAGTTTAGGGGTCTTGAATCTGAGATAATCTTGCTTTTACAACCTCATTACAGTCTCTTGAGGCAGGTACAGATAATGTTTCAGGTGTAGACAGAGCATGTGAATTTAAAAATCTCATTCAGTCCTACACAAGTGCCTCGAATGGCTCAGACAAGAATATAATTTTTTCATAGTATATGATGGATGGGATGGATAAGAAGACTTTTTTTCGGTTAGATACATTTTGCCAGTTTCTTTTATCTTTTGCTTTTCTTCTCAATGGCTTTTGTACAGTTATCAAAATATTAAGACACTTTGAAAGTGGCAATAATTGTAATTCTACATTTTTGGCTCATTTTAAAAGTAAAACAAAATTATAGCTGGTGATTGTTTGGCACTAAAAAGATGAATAAATTGGAGTGATGTTGCACATTAATTATAGGTTATGGCCAACAGACATTATTGAGACTATAAAAAAAAAAAAAGGAAAACAGGAAAATAATGTTGCAGGATCTGTTTGCAGGTGGCCTCGCAATATTAGCAGTGTAACATGCCATGATTCACTGTGTGGTGCACTTGTTACAGCTGTGTTTCTCCCACAGCTGCCCTCTAATTGAAGAGTGTTTCCATGACAATACAAATATAAAAGGACAATCAAAGGAATTTGTATGATGGGATTCAGATTAAAATGGCCTTAAAACACCTTTTCTGTTCTGAAGCATGCAGCCCATATGCAACAATCATAGATGTGTTCAAAATTACTTACATTTAAATATTGTTTTTAAAAATATTGAGTAAAAAAAAAATATATATATATATATATATAAAATGTTGTCATATTGTCACAATATCTTGAGATGAAATTATAAGGCTTTATATTGTGAAACAGTGATTTTGCACCTGTTTCTGTAGTGCTAACAGATAATAAGCTGTATGTGTGGCTTCCTGTTGATATGTCAAGTTTCCCCCTCTGCCAGTTGTAAATGAAAGTGTTTTCTGGTTTGTTCTACTGAGATACATCAGACTATACAATCTTTCTTGAATCACAGTAGTTCATATTACAAAAAAAAAAATCCTTGTAAATGACCAAATAGTGAATACATGAATACAGCAAACATAACATTCAGTCTCAGTATAAAGCAAAACCAAATCTAAATAGACCACATACTTCCACAACAAGTTTTTGTATCCCTTAGATGGCATACATGAATGATTTTAAGAATTTGGTTTTGTCTGCTGAGTGAAACTTATCACAAGATCATGAGATATGAGGATGATACGAGGATATGATGACACACAGATCTTACTTAGTATCTGCCTTTGTGAATCTGATAGGTTTCTTCCTGCTCCAAAAGGATTCATGAATGGCCAGCACTGGTTATGAACTGTAAGAGAGAACGATTTCGTCTGGTATTATTTATTTTTTGGTATACTATAATTATTATTATTTTTTATTATTTATCTATCCACATAAAAACCTAAAAATCACACAAACAGAACGTCAAACACAAACATGTAATGTGACTTACAGTTACAAGTCCGCCACAGTCCAGAATGTGAGCTCAGGGACACTGATGAGCTGTTTTCTCTCTTAGAAGTGTCAATGATGTACCAAAAATCGGTTCCAATTGCCAGAACGAGACCTACAAAACTGAGGACACAAAAGGTGGCCACAAAACTGGCCAAACCCGTGAAAGTGACTTTTATTTTGTCTGAATGCAGCTTTCTAATCTACAGTGCTTGAAGAGAAACTCCTCCCTTGAGTGTGTTCCTTTCCCTCAGCGTCGCTGCCCATCTGGAAGCCCTTCGCTGGATGCTGTGCTGTTTATCCATTAACATATAGGCTACTGTAGCACGATTTCACTGAAAGAGGGCAGTATGCTCCGCTTTCAGATGCTCGCTCTCTCGTCTTTGATTGACCGTGAATTAGTCTGTGGCACAGATGAATTACCGCTGGTGATTATTAAAAACCACAAACATGATTAGATACAGACGTAATTGCAACATACAATTCCCCCTCTAATATGAAAACCTTTGTTTGTTTGTATTAGATTATTACCACAGGGTTCTCTGAACTAATTTATTGGTACAGTACATTATTTCAGCCTTTCAATCCAGTCAGTTGTCAGGCTGGCTTCTCTTCCTCTCTATACGATCAGAAAACTAATATCAGTTTTTACAAATTTGTAATCATTTTAGTTCAAACATAACAAATTGGTTTGTTTATAAATGTGCCAAATAATAAAATAATATGGCAACACCTTATTTTAATGTGTCCTTGTTACACATGTATTTACTAATTATGACAAAAAAATTGGCATAATTGCATCTAACCCTAAACCAAACCCTAATCCTACCCTAACTCTATCGTAAGTACATGCAGTTCATTAAAATTACTCAGTACTTAAATGTAGCCTATATTTACACTGCAACAGGGACACATTAAAATAAAGTGTAGCCATACTAATAAAAACGAATTGAAAATATAGGGTCATATTTGCATATACATAAGTATCTTACCATTAATTTATAATAATATGAATAATAAACGTTTTATTAATAACAAGTAGCCTATTATTATATCAATATATTCAACAATAATTAATTATTATAGCCTAATAACTAATAAACATGGTAAAAAAAGAGTTGATAATTAAATATTTCAGATTATAAATGTGCCAAATAATAAAATAATATTAATAAAAATGAAATTGACATATGAAGTCATGCAGTAATTTAATTTAATTCATACCATTATAAATTACAAGTGCGTTCTGTTGTGGAACTGTTTTCAGAAGGGTTTTACACACACGGTCTGCTTTTATTGTAACACTAATGCAAGTCTAACCTCTTGTAAGCTAAGCTGCAATATAATCTTTATCTACAGTATCTCATCATATTATTACGCTTATATTTTAGTATGATCTAATGCACTTGACTAAACTCCTCCTCGTCAAAACTCGGTAAATATAAACTACTCTCTTTTTAGCTTCCTGGTTAACCCAAAAAATTAAGGGAACGGTTAGAAAGAAAGTGGCTTTAGTTTGAGAGTCTTTCTTGAACGCATGGTCACGCCCACTTTAAAATATTTCTAGAAAAGAATAATCGCTTTCAATCGAGCCCAAACAAAAGCTCCAAAAGTCTCAAGTGGTCTGAATCCTTCACCAGACCACTTGCTTATTGCCTTTAAAGTAGAACTGTCTGAAAATAGTCTTAAAATAGTTTTCCATTCGTGTAGAATTCCTTAGAATTCCCTAGAATTTATAATCTCTCCGACTGCATGTAGGGGATGATGAGGTATTTGATTGAAATTGCCTTGTTCCCCAGAATTCGACCTTGATAGGGTGACATGCAGGGGTGGTCATGGACCAGGTCACATTTAGAAGTGACACTGTTCTGTCTGATGTGCACCTGCTGTTACCAAACGCTTGTCATCTCATGAAGAGACTCAACGGCGTAGGACAGCCAGGTAAGGAGAGCTGGGAGACATCTGGGCGTTTTATTGTAGGAATTGTCATTTTTTACATACATCAATCTCCCAAATTTGATCTTCCTTGTCTGAGGGACGCCCATCCTAAGACTTAAAAGACAGCTAGGCCTATATATTTTATGATTTATAAAGACCAAATCAGCATAATATAATGATTTCTGAAGGATAATGTGGTGAGTCTTCCCAGCTATATCATGCATGCTATATTTAATATGCATACTGTGCACAGTACACACCAAGTAGAACATCCTTGTTGATCCTGGAACAACATTCCAGTCAACCAATGAGATAGCACATAGTGTTTTTCAACTGCAGGGTCACAAACCAAAAATGAGTTGCAGGTCTGTGGTGGGTCTTCCTGGTATTTCATGCGTACTGTGCACAATATACACACTAAATACTACATGTGTAACACATACTAACATACACCGTTAGTATGCTATTCTGAGCCTAGCTATAGCAATTTCCTTCACACCGTGTTTTGTTTTGTTTTCTTGCTATTTCTTGCTTTTCTTTCTGTTTTTTCCACCACTTGACACTTATTTTTGGCATGATTACAGATAACATAATTTCCGTGCTCTGTATTACATGTATGGGAGTTTATCTTAACCGACTGTAACCTTTTGTGTTAATAGCCTTGACCCCTGTCTATTTGGTTTCCATGTGTGCCTTAAGTATTTACGCACTGACTGTTAACCAATCCCTGTATACACAGGTTTACCTTTAGAAAGTTATTAGACTATGAACTTAAGAATGACCAGCAGGCACTCAATTCAGACTTATAATCACACACACACACATACACACATAAAGTAGGACTGCTAAGTTAATGCCAGAGCTCTCAACATTTATCACTGCAAGGTTCTGTTATTTTTATTACTGTGCATTTACAGCATTCCTGGGTGGCCTATTCTGGCCTTTAAACTCCAAATGTGAACATGAGCACAGTTGCATAGGCTGAGATTCATTATCCTCACCAAAGCAGCTAGGCTCAAATAAAGCTGAAATTATACTGTATACAACCTATCACTTTTCTTAGAAAAATAAAAAGAGCCTGATTTCGAACAGCAGAGATGAGATGACTTTACAACGCTAGACTGGAGCTGACCAGCTGACACTGTAAAACCGAGCTTTATGGTTCTGCTCTTGAATAATAAGATGCATGCTGTGCGAACTCCATCAACCAGAAAGCTCAATTTTAAACGTTTGACACTAAGTTCTGTGCCCTTAATTTCTCTATCAATCTCACTTTTAAACATAGTAGATTAGTAATTAAAAATAATCCAGATTGAGTTTTAAGATTCACTCTTTCCCATCCAAAGTTTCATTTTTAAACGCCACATTTTGTCATTGGTCCAAACCCTCTAGAACTCATTTCTAATATTTTTACTCTAGACCTCTTTAATATGTCTGTGCTTTTGTTCTCATATCCCATTCAAGTCTCTGTTTGTCTGTATTAGAGTACATTTGAATGCAGTATTCTTTGATTTAGTGTTGTTCAACTGCAGGGTTGCAGACTCAAAAACGAGTTGTAGGTCTGTTCTAATCGTGAACTGCAGGGAAAACAATTCTAAATGCAGATAATAAAATGCAATAATAATATAATTTTACATTGCCATTCAAAAGTTTGGGATCAACAAGTAATCTACTTAAAATAAATGCTCTTTTTTTGAGTTTTCTATTAATCAAAGAATCCTGAAAAAAAAAAATTATCTCTGTTTTCACAAAAATATTAAGCAGTACGACTGTTTTTAACATTGATGGTAATAATAAATGTTTCTTGATCACCAAATCATCATATTAGAATGATTTTTGAAGGATCCTGTGACACTGAAAACTGGAGAAATGATGCTGAAAATTGCCATCAACTGAATAAATTACATTTTAAAATATATTAAAATAGAAAAGTTATTTGAAGTTACTAATATTTCAAAATATAGTTTTTACTGTATTTTACATCAAATAAGTGCAGTTTTGGTGAGTACAAGAGACTTCTTTCAAAAACGTCTTTCAAAAAAAGCCCAAACTTTTGAACAGTAGCATACAAACAAAATAAACCTTTAAATGTACAATAGTCAAAAATTCTTTAAAGGCCAAACAATGTTTTTTGTTTTTTTATAATTAAGTCAGTTTGGTTTCAAGAAATCTTGACTAACCTTAAATGGACCTAAGATTTAAAAATGTATGTGTCTTTCAGTTGTGAATGTAGAACAAGGTACAGTCTCTTCGGAAAAGCATACAAACTAATCAGTTTAATCAATACCTTTTGTCTTTTTTGTCACTACTACATAAAAATCCATCTAAATGATGTAGAGACTCTTTTCTTAGAACTGGGTTGATCGATGGCCCAGTCAAATGGCACCAGACAGACTCATACATGGTTTTTACCACTGCAGAAAAGGCAGAAATCACATATCTGCTCAGTGCAAAAGGCCTCTGTCATTCTGTCTGCCACAGCCAGAGTTCATTAGCTCACCATAATGTAGCTGTTGCATCTGTTGTAGCTGAGGCTGGTGTGACTGTTCTAAGCCAGTTATGAGTTCACACCTTTTGTATATTAACTAAAAATGGATTTGCATTTGTATGTCTAGTCTTCACTTCAAAGTTTAGGATTCTGCGGGATAACAATGGGAAGGACTCAAGCTGTGATTCACCTGTCCATGAGAACTCAGATGCATCAAACGTTCCTCTGGATGAAGATGGGGACCTGGATGTGGTGAGAAGGCCCAGATACCCCACCTGTAACAGGGATGCAGTGTGTCCAGTTATCCTCAGTCAATCTGCAGTGACATTGACCGACCAGGATGAAGATTCTGAGGAGGAGGAGGAGGAGGATGGTGCCTGTGACATCATTAAGATTGGTGAGGGTTGCATTAGAGATTTATGTGATTTAATGGATTGTTTTGTCATATTGTATGACACCTTGCATCTTTTTAAATGTGTTCTAAACAGAGCATACTATGGCGACGTCTCTGGAGGATGTAGGGAAACAGGTGAGGACAGCGACGAATGGGTAATTGTGCAGTACGTCTACTCTACTGCACTGTTCAAAGTTGTTGTTTTTCATTGCAGATCTGGCGTGGTGCTTTCCTATTGGCTGATTTCATCCTGGCACAAACAAGCATGTTCAAAGGCGCTACTGTCCTTGAGCTTGGAGCTGGAACGGGACTGACCAGCATTGTCATGGCAATGGTGGCTAAAACGGTGTACTGCACAGGTGGTGATGTAATTGAGTTGATTTAGTAGTTTAAATAAAAAAGTGCATTTTAAAACGAGCAAAAGTAGAGAATAATTAATGCTGATCCCCTAATTCCAACATACTGCTCAAGAAGTTTCAAACGATTTGAATGATCACTTTTGTTTAGACTGCACTAAGGTCCAAAAGAACCAGAATGTCATCCAAATCAATACTCCGTATCAGATCATTCAACACTTTCCAAAGAGCAAATTCTGTGCAGTACTGTGCTCTAAAACCTGTCTAATTTTTTAATGATGACAATAATTAGTTCAAATTAGTAATGGGCAGAGATTAGCCTTTTTTTAAGGACTGGTTGTATCACTGCATGTTTAAAACAGGATGGAACACAGCCATTAATAAGACAACTATTAATTGTACTGTATACACGGACCAATAGTGTCCAGCACTTCCACCATAAGAGATGGAGGAAGAGGGTCCAAAGAACATGATACAGGTTTTATTTGACAGATTATGTCAGTTAAGAGGGAAAGGGACAACCAGAATAGTCAGTCAGAATACAAGGATCACAATAATTGCAACAAACAACAAAATGTATCATTTTTATTTCAAAATTAAATAATTGCAAATGGATAATATTTTTGGATAATACCCCCCCCCCCCCCCCCCCCCCCCAAAAAGTACATTTGTCAGTAGTGTGAAAGCAGTGATTACCATGTTTTTTTTTCTGATGATTGGATTGATGTTCTCAGACCAGTTGAAGTAGATGGAGCCGTCATTTTAAAGAGCTTGGAAAGGCTTGGTGTTGACAATAAACAACAGCATTATCTTCAAAGAGTCTCCAAGATTGCAGAACAAATCACACACAGACACGTTGTAGATTTTATTCCCAGATGTTATTCTCGACAGACTTTTGTGTCAAGTTTATATTAGTAGGGTATGGACAAAAGCTGTTCTTAGGTTTGTGACAACAAGACCTTTTTAATTTTCATTTCATTAAAAAAATAATGGATGATGCCAATTTGCTGATTATTTTTATGTCATGGCCAACAATCAATTAATGACCAATACCAAAATGCTGAAATATTTTGTCTCAAGAAATAAAAAATAAAACTCTTAAAGTGAAATATAAAGTCAGTCGTGTGAATCCGATGTGAATTTACATTATAACATAAATGTACAATATTAAAAATGTATATTAATTTTGAGATTTGCTTATAATTACATCTACATGTATATTAATATATGATTTTTTTTTCATTCAAATTTGTTTTAATGACCTTTAAGTGGCCGTTTGATGATGACAAAGGTAATCTACATGTAAAAATATGTGAAATGAGCATGCACAATAAAATATTCAATATAATTTTTAAATTAATTAAAAAAAATCTCTCATTTGTCTGATGACTGATATGTAACTTGTATATTGTGCATCCCTATTGGCCACTAAATAGAAATGTAAGTAATGTACATAACTCATTTACTCATGTCCACACATTGCCTATTGGACTTTATTAAACCTTTTTATTTTTTCTCTCTTTAATTTTACACCAATAGTACGTGGATACATTAGCATATCAGTGTAATGTAACTATCATTATACTGTATAATAAGACACTAATTTGTTTTCTCCTTTTTCAGTCTCATTTAGTATAATAGTCTCATCTTTCTTTTTAGTAGTCTTTTATACTGCGCCAATGTGTGGAATTAGTCACCGCACATTTCAAAGATAAATAGCTTGTTATGATGGATGAAGGTTTTTTAGCTCACTAAATGAGAGCCTCTTTGTGTTTTGCAGATGTTGGTGAAGACCTTCTGAACATGTGTCAGAGAAATGTGACTTTGAACAAGCTGCACTTTGAACCCCAAGGTAAACATTAACACCATACCAGGATTTCAAGCAGCGTTCTCTCATTAACGACAGCTTTTCACATTGATAATGTGTAATAAGGAAGGAGTACTTCCTCTGGCAGAGCGCCTGTGCCATGTGCTCCTCAGTTTTGTGCCTCTGTAATCGTGTAAACAAATCATGCCAGTTCTTTAGTGAAATACAGCACAAGTAACACTGTGCAACACACACGGCAAATACAGATCGGTTTCATGCTGAAGCTAATTCATTCACATAATGTTCTGTCTTAAGTGTAAATGTCAACATCATCATATGTGTAAAGGATAGAGTCTGTCAGGTAAAACATGAGTTCATTGATGTAATCCAATTGGTCTGCCATTTTATTCAAACCATCACTCCTCGTATAGGTGGCTTCCATAAATAGCTCAAGTATAATTTTTTTTAAATGTATTTCATAATTTTTTTTTCTTTCCTTCATCTTGATTTCCCTTCTAAACATCCATCAGAGAGTGAAATAAAGGTGCGGCAGCTGGACTGGATGGCAGATGATTTCTGCACAGGTAAGAACTCAAGGAACATCAGGTGTGAGATGCTAATTGGTGTGGATCAGAGCCAGAACTGCGATCGTAACATGACCAGTTACGTCTATTAGAGCTGTGCAGTCTCCTCACCTTCTGTAGAATCCATTTCTAAGTGGGAAGTATAGTCTATCTATGGGTGGTTGACACAGTATAATTCACAGGGCTTTCTCACACTCATAATACCAGTGATGCTGACCTGTGAAATAGGACTTCTGAAAGTCAACATGTGGTTGTCATCTCATTTTACCTCATATTTCAACTCTCCCCAGATGCTGATTTGGAGTTCTGCTGGACTGACGCAGAAGTAGCAGACTTGCATGATAATACCACGGTTTTGATTGCAGCAGATGGTACATTTGCAAGGAGTGCTTTTCATAATTAACAATGAATTCATTACCTTAATACAAACTGGAGAGAGTATTAACATAATGATAGGCGCTCTCAGTGAGCATGATAAAAGCCTGATTGATGGTCATTTGTTATTTGTTAAGAATGTTTTGTACTTCCCCTTCAGTGTGCTATGATGACGATCTTACAGACGCTCTGTTCAGAATACTATATAGACTTTCCAGCAACATGCGGCACCCCAGCACATCCTACATCTCCATAGAAAAGAGGTTAGAATGGCCTGTTACCAAGACATCACTTGTAGCTCATTTTTTTTCCATTCACATTCATCATTGTAACTGTCAGCAGTAATACATTTAATTTAAATAAAATAATTAGTACATAATTATTATTATAACTTAAGGGTAAATCATTTAGCTATTATATATTTAGCTTAAAGTATGTTACTTTTAAATAAAATAATGAATACATAATCAAATAAATTGAACAATTAGTATACTTTAGGAAAATCATTATTTTAATGAAATATTTGCTATTGATTATTTAGTCATCCAATGGAGAAAGATGATTTTGGGCTCCAGATTGGTGTAGTTATGGCATTTATCAGCAGTGGCTAACAGGGCCATGCTAACCAAGAAAAACCTAGACCTCTTGTTCTGTTTTGAATGGTTTCTGTATTTCCGCAGATTGAACTTCACTCTTCGACACATGGACGTGGCTTGTGAAGCTTATGATCACTTCCGTCACTGCCTAGACCAGTTACAGCAGATGACAGATGGAAAGATGAATTTCACGGTTGAGCCTGTGAAGATCTCCTTTTCACAGTTCTTTCAGTATGAAAGGGTGGACCAGCTGGTGAGAAGCGCTTGTCTGTATTTATAATTATAAATAATTCAATTGTTTGTTTGTTTTTAAATATCAATCAATAATTGTATCTATAAAGCACAATAAAAACAATGGTGGTTGACCATTTGGGCCATTAGAGGGAGCTGTTCATGCTTGTAGTAAAATGTATTTCATTAAGGATTCTGTCCTCTGCTCCTCTGCAGGAACTTTGGAAGGTGACAGCAGAAAGACTTTAATATGTAACACAACGGGTTTTTAAGTTTCCTTTTAACACCATGTTTGCAGAATGAGTCTGTCTTTGTAATTCCTATTTTCCTTATAATTTGAAATTCAAAGTATTTGGTTTGATAATTTGCTCTTAAATTTGTTAATTAAAAACTACAATTATAAAGGAATGTCATTTCAGACGAGAATGTTGGTGCTTATGCATGTTATACTGTGACCAGCTTTGATTTTTAGAGTTGGTTTGGGGCAAGTTTTTCAAAGGATCATTGGGAGAGTTTATGAAAATTCTATTGACGTATTTGATGAAATGTTGAAACCAATTCAAAATATTACTACCTATGCCAAATATAGATTTTAAGATACTGAAGAGCATCATGCAAATATATTATTTATTCATTTTATCACCTAAACTGTAGATATTTGTAAATCTTTGCATTTGCATCCAATACATTAAAAAAATATGCATCATATGTTGGTGTGTGTGTGTGTATGTCTGTCTGTGTATGTATACACACAAGCGCGCGTTTAAAGTCGTTTCATGCAAATATACAGCAACACAGAGGTAAAGTGCCAGTGTTATTGTTGTTGTTCCTTCTTTGAACACTAGAGGTTACATGAGTTGAAAGGACTCGTAAAGCAGATGATTACGAATTCATACCTATCAGGTCTAACCATTTTTCTTGCTTTGGCTAATTGTTCATGGAGCCATTCTATTTATAAATCGTTTGAATTTAATTGTTTATGGTGTTTCAATGCACAGTTGAAAGGTAGAGAGAGCCTGAATTAGCACTTGAAATGTATTTAATGTTGCTACCTTTAAAGTTTCCTTTAAAGGTGAACTAAGTAACTTTTTTTACCTTAACTGAACAGCTTCGGAGTCATTGGAATGGTTATATTACTTATTTCGGGTTGAATGGTGGTCGTTTCGCACCCCCCTGGTGCCCGTGAGCGGAAAATACGCACTTGCAACTTTGAGCCGGCGGGCCGCCGGCCGCTGCGTCAGGATGTCTCGTGTGATATCAGGTCTCGCGATGTAAACAATTGCTTTACGGCCAAAAGAAATCTGCTAAAATGCTGTCATTATTGCGCTCCCTCACGCTGTCCGAACCCGAATGAAGAAGACGTTTTAAAGAACGTCCCATCTGCTTTGATGTCGTTGATCTATAGCCTCTGGTGTCTGAGAATCAACAACGAGTTTTTACGACAGTGTTGTCAAATATCTATTCCGAAGCTGTGGGGGGAGCTCTAGAGAGAAACCTGCGAGCAAAAAGCGAGAATACAGCGAAGAAGTCCCGAAGCTACTGAGTGCAGAGCCCGGCCCTGTCCCAAATGGCACACTCCGGACTTGTGGACTTCCTCAGAGTCCACACTTTGGTGACGTCATGTAGTGCAGACCTATAGGGCCCTTGGCGCGAGTCCACGAGGGCGCATTGAGAGGTATTTTTGGGACAGACTCGATCGGCATGCCGGAAATAACGGTCTGGTTGTTGTTGGACAGGAGAAATCGCATTTTTGCGCTCCGACGTCTTATCTGCATGTCCACTACACAGCCTAATTTTACAGTTCTATATTTTGATATTATGCATATCACCTGGGTATTAGACAATAGATAAATCATGCTTATTTAAATGATGTACAGTTGTACATAATAATACATAATGTTCCATTTGAACTAAGATTACAATTTTAAAACATAATTTAAACATATTTTTTTCAATTTACAGGTTTCAATATTCATACTATGTTTACATATGACTCAGTAAAGCCCTGCCATTCGGTTCTATTTATTTAATGAATCATAATGCGATCGTATTATTAAACACGCTATTATTATGTTTGAGACATCAACCACTGGTCGATGACCATAATGTTTGTATAAACTGTAGGTAACAACTGGTAAAATGTACATTTAGGTCATAAAAACAGTAATATTTTCTTCACAGCCATGTCAACAATTATCCGTGAGTGAAATCTCCTCCCATCTGTTGTCTGATTGGCCTTTCGCAAGGATTCCTGGGTAGTTAAAGTGCGTGGAGCCTGCATCTATGCGGGCTTCGTGGAAGACCGCTTCAAGGGTACAAAGGGGGCGCTGCTGAGCACACTTCAGAGCGGTAAAATGCTGAATGGGACGGCCTACGGACTCGTAGACTCAGCGAGCACGCGCAATTCAAGTCCACGAGACCGAAAGTCCGTGTCGGTACACGATCCGTTCCACCTGCACGATCCGTTTCACGCATGCGTAGTAGACGCAGTAGAAAACGCACATGCGCAAATGATAATTCTGTTTTGCGACGATTTACGACACTGCACGATCTGTTCCACGTAGTTCTTTCTTCATGTAAGTGCAGATTGTCTAGGCAGAAATGCATATTATGTTCCTTATTGTCTTCTGTAAACAACATTGAAGGGATCATTTTCCTCATTTAGATTATATAGACCCATACCATACTAATACAAAATTACTCAACTTAAAAGTTAACTAATATTAGCAGCTTTTAATAATAAAAAAACGACACAAACCGTCTTTGACAATACTACTGACCTCAGACCAAAACACGGCAAGTTAAGCCTAATACCATACAGCAGTGAATCGCAAAGGAGAGTAGCCTATGGAGGAAACTGATCATGTATGTTAATGTAACAACATTTTTGGATTGGCAACCACGTAAACACATCGTAATGCATAGCGTAAGCTACATTTAAAAGCATCAAAATAGACCCGCTGTGAAATGTTAAACACAATACAACGTTACACAAATATGCCGCAAGTTGTGCCATCGCATGCGTGGTTCCGATAGTGTAGGAAAACCGTGACGTTTTCTACAACGTAATTACGCGCATGCGTGTACGGATCGTGCAGGTGGAACGGATCGTGTACCGACAGTCCGCATGAAGTGCGCCATTTGGGACAGGGCCCCCGTCTACGGAGAGCCTTGGCACTTCCTATTAGCCCCATTGTGTCGATCTTGGTTGCAGTTCCATTAGAATTCCACTGGAGGTGATCGCGGGCGAGTGCAGACTGAATGGGAGTCAATGGGGCTAGACGGCTAAATTTGTCTCTTTCACCCGATTGCCGTTGAGAAATCTCAGATTTTATTGTAGGTTTTGCAAGTTCAACATGGGTTATAGGTCGAAAGTTGAATGAACGAGTACTTATTTCTTTTCGATTTCTTACAGGTTGAGTTGTATGGAGCTTATAATATGACAAAATGATTTGAATTTGAATTGTGTAAATTTGAATTATTTGCAAGTGTAATCTAACTAAATTGAATTTTAGGTGGTAGTTTAAATAGTTCTGAATTTGTTTTTTTTAAACGAATATTGAACGTTTGAAATTTAACAAATTGAAATGTTTTTATGGCTGAATTTTATAGACATGTATTTTCAAACAGCTAGTTTTTTTGTTCTGAATTCGTATAGTGCAAATATTCAGTTTAAAAAAATACAGATTCAAGTTTTCAAGATGAAGAAATTCGGAACTTCAAATTCAGTTTTCTAAAATTCAAGTTCAAAAATTCAAGTTCAAAAATTCAGATCTTACAGAAAGTAGGTCACAGGTCATCCTCAGGGAAGAGTAAAGGATCTCAGATAAGTCGAACAGAGCATTTTGGCTGCACTGCAGTAGTTTTCTGCCGCAAACGCGGTGGTGGTTCAAGAGAATCCGTGTATCTTTCGTTCAGTCGTTTTTTTATTTAATATTAAGAGTAGAAAAATGAGAAAACACAAACAGCTTGAGTATTAGATTGCTTCTAATATTCTAGTAATAATAGTCCGCTGCAGCAGTTGCACGGAGCTTACAAAACGCGTGTATTGCAACTATAGGCTACATTTAATTTTCTCATCAAACAACTAGACTAACGAATTGCTCGGCACAACAGAAGAGCTTAGACAGGGCTTTCTCTCTGTGTAGACCAGCAGTTGGTCTGAATTTGCTATAACCTATAGCCTATTTTCTCGACAGTATAGGCTAAGTCACGTTTTATCATGAAACACGCTGTGATTTATTCCAAAGTGACTCAGGCATATATAATGCATTTAACGTTAAATAATCTAAATGTTGACTTTCAAAAGTAGGCGCGCCAAGAAGGCTATTCTCTGTATTTTGGTTCATTTTTGGTGAGCGCCAGAAAGATCTAAAGAGACCGAGACGCGCTAAAGCAGCGCATCATGTTGTTTTATTTATTTTTCAATGACATGATATTTTGTAGTCATTTTTAATGTACAAAAATAAAAATATACATTTTACTGTTTCGGATGATGTCATATTATCTGTATGACTAAATAACAAAGTATTAAGTTATTTCCCAGCAGTGGAACAAATCCAAGTGATGGCGCTCGCGCATCGCGCTCTCACACAACATAGTAGGCTATCAGTTCTGGCGTTGCT
The DNA here is from genome assembly GCF_965113295.1 of Leuciscus leuciscus. Taxonomy (NCBI): domain Eukaryota; kingdom Metazoa; phylum Chordata; class Actinopteri; order Cypriniformes; family Leuciscidae; genus Leuciscus; species Leuciscus leuciscus. Next base: position 55,237,300 of record NC_138725.1, read on the forward strand.
TCATATCGCAGACTGTTCATTATCAAAATGAAACACAGTCAACCAAACATATAAAAAGTTATTCTGCATAATTTAATTGGTCTGTTGTACGATATAAAGGGAAGCTGTGCCACACACAGTCCTACTCCAAACATTTCCCTTGCTGTGAAGACGCTGATTTAGCCTATAGGCCAACGTGTATTTTGGGACTCGACTGAAGTATGAAGCCTTCTTTATATTAATAGTTAGCATCCACATGTTACATTGCAATGAAAACTTTTGACTGAATGAGAGATGCGCGACCGTTTCGATTTAAATAAATTTGTTTAGGCTTGGCGTTTATAAAGGGCACAATATAGGCTATTTTTATAGTCTGTAGCCTATATATTATTTTATTATAGCCTAGCCTACATACTTATTTTTCATTCTTGTTGTTTTTTGCATTCATTTGTCATAAGGGAAAGTAAAATAGGCAACACATAGCCTACATGTTAATAGTGTTTATCATGTAAATGCTGTATTTTATTTACAGGTCTTTTACACTATTGCTGAATAGGCTAATATAAAAAAAATACAAATAATTATGACGCCTTTCTCTCTCAACATGATCCGGTGTGACTTGCACTCATGTGCATGTGACTTATTTTCTGGCAAATACGGTCAGTTAAAAAATGTTGCTGTATTATTACAAAATGCATAGAGTGGAGACCATTTGGGCAAAAAAAACAAAAAAACAAAAAAAACATATTGTGTTCATTACCCCCACCCACATTTGGGCTTAATCACTGTTATTATTAGGAAATGTATTTAGGTGTAGACAAAATCAGTTATGTTTATTTATAAATATGAACGTAGCCTACCTCGCATTTCCCGGACACTAGCCGTTAGTCTACATCTTTGGCCTATTTTTTTTAGCTGGCCAGTTCTCAAAATCTGTGTGGAAAAGCTGCGGAGCGAGGAGAGAACGCACAATGGCTTTGCTTTGGAAGTTTTTTTTATTTTATTTTATTTTATTTTAAGTTTAGTTGCCAGAGAAAATAACACACCGTTTTGTTTAACATCAATTGATACTCAATATTAATTAAATAAATAAATATAATGTCAGAGAATGCACAAAGCGCATCCTTTTGAGATGTAAATTATAATAGGCTACATTTTAATAAAACTCAGAAGATTATGTATTTTAATATATTATATTATAATACAAATAAAAAAGGCTTCATACTTCAGTCGAGTCCCAAAATACACGAATAGGCTAAATCAGCGTCTTTACAGCAAGGGAAATGTTTGGAATAACTAGGACTGTGTGCGGCACAGCTTGCCCTTCATATTGTACAACAGACCAATTAAATTATGCAGAATAACTTTTTATATGTTTGGTTGACTGTGTTTCATTTTGATAATGAACAGTCTGCGATATGAAGCAACGCCAGAACTGATATCCTACTATGTTGTGTGAGAGCTCGATGCGCGAGCGCCATCACTTGGATTTGTTCCACTGCTGGGAAATAACTTAATACTTTGTTATCTAGTCATACAGATAATATGACATCATCCGAAACAGTAAAATGTATATTTTTATTTTTGTACATTAAAAATGACTACAAAATATCATGTCATTGAAAAATAAATAAAACAACATGATGCGCTGCTTTAGCGCGTCTCGGTCTCTTTAGATCTTTCTGGCGCTCACCAAAAATGAACCAAAATACAGAGAATAGCCTTCTTGGCGCGCCTACTTTTGAAAGTCAACATTTAGATTATTTAACGTTAAATGCATTATATATGCCTGAGTCACTTTGGAATAAATCACAGCGTGTTTCATGATAAAACGTGACTTAGCCTATACAGTCGAGAAAATAGGCTATAGGTTATAGCAAATTCAGACCAACTGCTGGTCTACACAGAGAGAAAGCCCTGTCTAAGCTCTTCTGTTGTGCCGAGCCATTCGTTAGTCTAGTTTGATGAGAAAATTAAATGTAGCCTATAGTTGCAATACACGCGTTTTGTAAGCTCCGTGCAACTGCTGCAGCGGACTATTATTACTAGAATATTAGAAGCAATCTAATACTCAAGCTGTTTTCTCATTTTTCTACTCTTAATATTAAATAAAAAAACGACTGAACGAAAGATACACGGATTCTCTTGAACCACCACCGCGTTTGCGGCAGAAAACTACTGCAGTGCAGCCAAAATGCTCTGTTCGACTTATCTGAGATCCTTTACTCTTCCCTGAGGATGACCTGTGACCTACTTTCTGTAAGATCTGAATTTTTGAACTTGAATTTTTGAACTTGAATTTTAGAAAACTGAATTTGAAGTTCCGAATTTCTTCATCTTGAAAACTTGAATCTGTATTTTTTTAAACTGAATATTTGCACTATACGAATTCAGAACAAAAAAACTAGCTGTTTGAAAATACATGTCTATAAAATTCAGCCATAAAAACATTTCAATTTGTTAAATTTCAAACGTTCAATATTCGTTTAAAAAAAATCAAATTCAGAACTATTTAAACTACCACCTAAAATTCAATTTAGTTAGATTACACTTGCAAATAATTCAAATTTACACAATTCAAATTCAAATCATTTTGTCATATTATAAGCTCCATAGAGTTGTTGTTGCCCATAACACGCTAGCATTCTGCTAATGACGTCAGCATTCTGACGTCATTGACATTTTAAAAGACTTTTTAAACCAAATAAGTGACTCTAAAAAATCTAACACCCAGCAATGTGTAATTTCTTTGCATCTCCTTTCGAATACAACATTCAAATTACTAGACAAAAAAATTATATCCTGAGAAAAGTGGATTTTGAGGGTTTTTCGCCATAGACCTCCATTCATTCTGCACTCGCCTGCGAGCGCCCCCGCATGGACAGAGACGTGTTACTGCAGCCAGTCCAGAAACCGGAAGTAAGCAGAGAGTGCCAATTCTCTTCCTATTAGACATTCTCTGCTGAGTGCTGCTTTAAATCTTAATCATGTACATATTCTATAGTTTTTGTAATGATGTGTGCACTCTGAATGTAGCATTGGCATTGGATACAATATGGGAAATGTGTATTTTTGACAAAACGCTAATATATCTTTCATGGAATTGGTGTTTTTGAGCAGATCTTCTAATTCAGTGGTTTTCAAACTGTGGGTCACACAGTGAGAAAAGGTGGGTCGCACAAAGGCACTTAGCTGCAGCTAAATTTACGTTACGATGAGTGAAACAAAACCAGTCCGATTAATGACCAAACGACTATGAGTTTTAGCGCCCGCCAAAGTGTTATTTGATCGCTGAGTAATGTAGATGAACTGCTGCGCTTGTGACAGAGTCACAGTGCATGTTTAACTGAAAGAACGAGCAGAGAGAGTACTCGGTCGCGCGCGCGCGCTCTCTCTCTCTCTTCGGAGCCAGGCGAAAGTGTAAAAAAGACTTCACCGTCTCCAAACTAAGCGCTGTCCTGCTCTCTCTCCCTCGCACATATTAATCAAAATAAATCGACACGGTGGTAAAAGGTCGGAAGACCAAAGTTTCATGTGGAGCATTCGGAGATTTTTTTTTTCTTCCTCAATTACCGCTGGGTGTGAATTGTGCTAAATAAGTTGTTGCCTTATCTTCTCTGAAAAGCGTCCCAGACATTCAGCTGACATAAAACAACACTTTAATTAAACGAAAAAAAACTATCCAGTGATTAAATGTTTTCTGTGTTGACACAATGTCTATGTCCTAACTGCTGGGATAATCACACAACGCGCACGACATGTCCAATTCGCGAACTAATGACTCCTTTGAACGATTCATTTTAATGAATGGACAACTGATCTTTCCAACAGTGAACTCAGGAGACGTTTGAATCAGTAACACTTTACAATAAAGTTCTGTTTATTACATAAATTACATAAAGAGTACAGTTTGCTTACTCAAGCTTTAAAATAAATAAAACCCCTTGTTTTGTTTTTTTTGAAAACCATATGACTACATTTTTCCACACAGTGCTATCAAGAATCGATAAGAGAATCGTTAAAGAATCGGATCGATAATCAGAATCGTCAGTAGCATTATTATTATTGATAAAATCTTATCATTTCCCAGACGGTAAAATTATAATCAAACATTAAAGAACATACAGTACATGTTTTTTAAAAGTTTTTTTAAGTGTTAAAAGTTTAAAATATTTTGCTAACATGAAGGCTTGTCACTGTCAGTCTTTTTACATCAGTGCAAAACTAGGGAATGCAGATTAAGACCATCAGCATGCATTGATTAAGCCATTGCATGTAGAAAAAAAAATGTGCGACCAAATCATGCTGGTGCGACCAACTGAGAAAGTTGGTAGCACCAGTGCAAGTGGGTCTTGAGATTGATTATACTTGTCTAGGTGGGTCCTAGAACGAAAAAGTTTGGGAACCCCTGTTCTAATTGAATGAATCGTTCATTTTGATGGACCCATTTCGCTGACTCCTGAGACTGACCATTGGACGAACCAATAGCACTAGAGTGCGGGCTGTTAAAACGCATTTAATTGGTTGAGGCCTACCCACTGAACGAAAACGACCCCGTTCGAGTCTAAACGAATCATAAATAACAAAATGAACGAAAGAAGTGGGATATGAGAAGTTCAGTTTTTTATTATGGTTTTATGTTTTTTTTTTTTTTTTGTGATCAATATTTTTATTTATAAAGTTATCATACCAGAAACATATCAAAGCTCACTGAACTATATACAGACAGATGCCATGAAACTGTCCATATATAAACAGAAAAAAAAAAGAAAAAGGATTACAGAGAGAGGGAGATGTAAGATGTCAAAATCTCAGTTTATCTAACAGAATGTCCGCGATTTTTGTCCAGCTCTGAATAGTATTGTCCTTTGCGCCATTGACCTTGGCAGTGGTACCTTCCAGCAATACAATGTCTCTGAAATAAGATAGCCAAATGAAAGTTGTTGGTATGGATGGCTCTATCCATAGCTTTAAAATGGTATTTTTGGCAGCAGTACTTGCTGTCAGTAAGATCCTTTTTTGATGAGCATTCAACTGAAGAGCGGAATCATCTAAAAGTAGAAATAGCAATGGGTCTTGAGGAATATCCAAATGTAGGATTTCCGAAAGGGCAGTACTTACAAAGGTCCAAAAAGGAACCACCGTTGGGCATTCCCAAAACATGTGCAAATAAGAACCTACTGTAGATGTGTTGCATAGATGACAGTATGGATCAGATCTAACCTTCATCCTATATAATACACTAGGAGTAATATAAGCTCTATTAATACATTTATAATGAATCATCTGGTGAGCCAGGTTCTTAGATGCAGTGAAACATCTGGCCCATACCACATCCCAATCAGGTTTAGCTAAACCATCCCTTTCCCAGGACTGGACAGCTGGAATATATGAGTATTGCAAAACAAGAATTGAATTATCTTAGAAACTAAGCCACTAGAGGAGGTATTAGGGTCCAGCCAATTCCACAATGGATGTGGTAAAATGTTGGTGGTCCAAGGAACGCCATATGCTTTCAGGGCTGACCTCAGTCTCAAATATATAAAAAATAAATAAAATCCAGGTAAAGAAAATTCTGAGCTTAATTCCTGAAACGATTTGATGCCTTTTTTACAGAAAATGTCCTTCAAGGTATAAATACCAGCACCAGACCAAAGCTTTAAAGACAAAAGGTTTGTTACCAGTACACAGACAAGTATTGTGCCACAATGGTGTTATTTTGGTGTATAAGAAGGGGCCACCCATACTTTTCTCAACCTTTTTCCATACCTCAAGGGAGTACTCAATGATTGGTCCATAATTTTTCTTAGAACATTTCGAAACACCTGCAAAGGGTAGATCTTGTAGGCGAACCGGGTGGGTGATATTCACTTCTAAATCTCGCCATGGAACCCGGGAATCAGGATTAACCCAGGTTTGGATTGTTCTTGTTTGGAAGGCTAGATTATAAATCTTAAAATCAGGGAATGAAAGACCTCCATCAAGTTTCTTACGCTGCATCGTCTTAAGTCGGATTCTGGGTTTTTTCTTAATCCAGATAAATCTAGAAATAGCCGTGTTGAGTTCTTTGAAAAAAAAATTCAGGTGGTGCTAGCGGTAACATAGAGAACAAAAAAATTACCCTTGGAAGTACATTCATTTTAATAGTAGATATTCTTCCATGAAGAGCTAAACATAAGGGGGACCACCTATCTAAATCTTCCTTGATCTTATTCAGGAGAGTTTGATAGTTAGATTTTGGGATGAGATGAATTGAAGGGGATATAATGATGCCCAAATATGTTAACTGTTTAACTATGGGGATCAGAGGAGGTAAGCTACTGGATTCCTGCTTCGCTGCGTCATTAAGGGGCATTAATGCTGATTTATTCCAATTAATTTTGTAACCCGAGAGAGTACCAAATAAATTAAAAAGATTTAAACATTCAGGAACAGACTCTGAAATATTGGAAACATAGAGCAAGATATCGTCTGCATAAAGAGAGATTTTGTGCGAGGTATCTACACAGATAATGGGTTGTATAGTTGATGACTGACGTACTGCTTGAGCCAAGGGCTCCACTGATAAAGTAAAAAGCAAAGGCGATAATGGACAGCCTTGGCGAGTACCCCGACCAAGAGAAAAGGGTAAGGACATTTAGGATCCCGTAAGAACACGAGCTGAGCAGCTATTGTAGAGTGTTTTAACCGTTTTAATAAATCCTTGTCCGACCCCTACATATTCAAGGACCGCCCAGAGAAAGCTCCATTCAATTCTATCAAAGGCCTTCTCCGCGTCCAGTGAGATAACTACGGAGGAGGCTGGATAAGAATCGGATCTATGAATGATATGTAATAGTCACCTGATATTATCGGACGCCAATCGGCCTTTGAGAAAACCGGACTGATCAAAGTGAACGATACTGTCTATGCATTTATTCAGTCTAAGAGTTAGAGCTTTGGCGAAAAGTTTAGCATCGGTGGTGATTAAACTAATAGGACGGTAGCTAGCACATTCTGAGGGATCTTTTCCTTTTTTAAGTAAAAGGGTTATCAGAGCTGTGTTTTGGTCCCTATGTAGGGCTCCATTTTCAACTGCAAAATTAAATGAGTTTAAAATAAGTGGTGATACTATATCCCAAATAACAGAGATTAATTCAGGGGGAATTCCGTCAATTCCTGGTGATTTTTTCTTTGGCATAGAGTCCAAGGCCAACTTCAATTCTTCAAGCGTCAAGGGACAGTTTAACATCTCCTGATGATGTTTATCAATTTTAGGAAGATGAAGCTGTTGAAGAAAGGATGTATGTTGCTGGTAACTTGAAGAATTCAAAGTGTATAGTTGTTCATAGTAAGTTTTAAAAGTCTGATTTATATCTTCGGGTTGGGTGCATAAAGTGTCTTCATTCTTTATAGCATGTATGATTGCTCTAGATTCCATCTGCTTGATTCGTAAAGCTAATAATTTACTTGGTCTCTCACCGTTGAAATAATAAGATTGCCTAGTTCGATGCATAATGAATTCAGCTCTGTGCACAAGCAATCCTTTTAGCTCATATTTAATTGCACAAAGTTCTTCCTCCTTCCGTTTTTATGTATTTTTTATGTATTTGTAAAGTTGTTTTGCAAGGAATCGGTTGAACGAATGATTCAATAACTCATAACGCCACCTACTGGCAACTGGCATACAGAACACTAAATTAATCAGTGAACGAATCTTTTGGTGAACCGCGTCCTTGATTCAAAAGATTCGAGTGACGGAAATGAATCAAAACCTACTAGACTGGAAATATGAATTGCTGACTACACAGCTGTGCTCAGTGTGAGGGAGCTGACATTTCCGGGAGCTGCAGCTCTCTTTCTCTCTCTCTCTATTGGCTGAAGTCGACGGATCCCCCAGCAAAACCCTCCTCTCGGGAAAAGGGCCAGACTTCTAATGATGTTTTAAAATCTGCTTGTGTTCCTCACTCCTGCACTCTTGTCTTACTTTTTCGTCCTTCCACCAAGAACCTGCTAGATTCCACCTCCCGTACAGCGAATACACATAAAGGTGAGTCTTTAAATGTCATTAAGTATCATTACAGCAGCAGCGAACAGTGTAGCGAAATAGAGACGCTGCAGCGCTTTCGACGCAGAGCGTAAGCACGCGGTTTGATTTTGTAATTCATAATCATAAGTTTATCGTGCATTAGCGGTATCGCTTGCAGGAACGCCTCGCTGTGCGTTGATGGTGATGCAATAGCTGTCTTGTTTTTTAACAGCCGCGTTTCTTATGAAACATTGCAGCGTTGCGAGACAGTAGACTGGTGGACTGCTGCATCGACTCGATTCTCTCCATACGTCTCTCTCGCAGAACCGTTTGACAGGTCAGATCCAGTCGGAACCGGATACTGTTGCTTCTCCGTTCCACCAGCTGCTTTGTGACTGATTCTGACAAAAACAACACTAGCCACCTGTCATCCAAATGCACTCGTGTATTGTCCCTCATATCAACTTTAAAAAAAATTGTTTACTGTTTTTTTTATTTTTGTTATCCTTAGTGAGTGTGTCCATAACCGCATGTTTACCCTGTTTTGCAGTATAAAAATGTTCTCGAGAAACAAAATTGCAAAGAATAAGTTATTCTGTTAGATTTAAACTTGCTTTCATCCAGAAAAAAAAATTTTTAATTTAAATGTGAATATATTTAAATAAATACATTTAAAATTAATTCAAGATATATTTTCTTATGCATCTTGTTTGCATCTGTTTTAATGTCTAAATATTTTAATGGAAAACAGGAAAGAATACTGATTTAAAAAAAAAAAAAAAAAAAATGTATTGATGACCTGTAGTTGAACCATAATACATTAATATGGGACTATAGAACCATTTTGTTTAGCAGAAACTCTGTTAAGACTTATCAGAGAATTCTGTTTTTTAAAACTATATTCAGTCATATTCAGTAAGATTATTTAAAGCTTTACATATTGTGTTGCAAGAAACTCCATTTTGTTCATAATCAAATATATTGACATAGTATACACTAGCTGTTGAGTTTCTTTTAAAATTGTGTTTCCAAAACATCCATGTGAAATGTTGTTTACATGTTCATCTGCTCTGGGTCATTCAGTATCCAGTATCATAATCTCTCCTGCAATAATTTCCTTGCTTTGCACACTGAATAAAAAGGATGATATATCTTACACTGTAAAAAATCTGTTTAATTTTCACAAAAAACAACAACAACAAAACTGGTAACTGTGGTTGCAAGAATTCTGACAATATTTCTGGTATTATGGGATGGCATATTGGTGACTGTATATTTAATAACTCCTAGCCTTATGTTTCATTAATGTTAATTTACCAGTCTACTTGAAATACCAAAATCACCTTTTTAGCATAAAAAATGGTACACTAGACTAGACAACCCTAATGTACATGAAATACTGTAAAAATATTAAACAAAATGATTTATATATAATATAATCCAATGTGATGTGTCATTCAGGGAATTCTGGGAATGTACTTTTACTGTTTTTACCAAAAATTAAGGTAATTCATGTTTTTTTACTTACAAAAACTATTAATTTAGAGTAAAACAGCGTAATGCATAGACCTGCTTAAGCATTTGATTGTGGAGCAGGTTTTCAGGAATGCTGAATGTTTTTGAAGTCCCCTTATGGATGACAGATTGATTTGTCTGTACATGTACAGTATGTGGGACTTGTTATTCATAGCATCTTCCCATCTGATGTTGAGCGCTTCACATGTTTCTGTCCAATTTTGAGGATGCATTTGTTGGGATTAGCCCTGCAACACTCTCGATGTCATGCTTTGTTTTAAATGAATACGCCATGCAATTATTTTCTCGAGGTACTGATGCATAAAACCTGGCCTATTGCTTCTTAACCAAGATTCATCCTCTTAATAGCACCACAGTTTTTCCCTACAGAGGTTGATCTGTCGTCCAGACAAGAAAGACAGCCAGTTGTACAATTGTTTTCCTCCTTGGTTCCCTTGGCAACTGTCTTGCAGTATTTGTCAGATGTTTTACCTCCTCAATCCCACTGAATGTCCCCTTTTTCATGTACCATTCCTACAGAGACTGCTTAACGACTCTTAATGTCTATTTCAACTACATAACCTCTCAGATTTTGACTGAATATTTTTATTAGTCCTCTTTTCATTGAGCTTTCATATGCAGTATTAGAGTCTAGATTCTTATCTTTTTAATGAAATAGAGGGAAATCCTGTGAATATATTTCTTCACCACATTCGTATGAGTGAGTGTAGCAAAGAATGACTTGTGCATGACCTAATAGACTGTTTAAATCATGCAGAGGGGAATTGGTGTAATGAAGTTTACCAATAGGCTTTAACAGGGTTAGCTGAGTAGCTATTGTGCGCAATGAACCGTGCTCATATTCTTCACTGACAGCTCAGTGTCTTTAGTGAGCTCAATGTTATCGCTAGCCAACGATCAAAGTTCCTTTGCTGGTGATCAGGATTATGATGATTATTTCCCAGAGTGCAAACCCAAATAATCTCTCTGCTATCTTTATGGTCACTATGATCAGTTAAAAATCAGTTAATCACAATTTGTCATCTCTGAAGTTTAAAAATTAGCTTCACATATTTGTATTGAGGATGTATTCTGTAGACTCTTTCATGTCTTGTTGCTTACTTCTACTGATGTCATCTTGCTCCTTTTCCGAGGGGAGCTGCTCCCAAAAATGGTGTTACGTAACTTAAGGAATAATTTGCATTTTAAAAATGGCTCCGCGTTTGGTGCGGTTGGTCATTGCTCTCGTGGAGCGCTGGCTTTAGTTCACACTCTGAGCTGAGAGGATGAGGAGCAGAGGAAGTGGCTCGGAGTTGTGTAATCCAGCACAGGCGGCTATTGTTCACTTTGAAATGTTCCCCCAGCACAGCGCCCATGCAGAGACCCCTGATGAATATTGATTAGCTGAGAGAGAATCAGATGTCATGTGATGTGAACAAAGAGTGCTGAATTTTGATGCTGAAAATGAGCAGATACATGACTCTGGGGCTTGTGGCATTTTGGTTTTGTTAGATCTTAATGCTGCATTCGATACCATATGTCACAGCATATTGGACAGATTGCATATGTTGAGCGGTCTGTCTGGAACTGTGTTAAACTAGCTTAAATCTTACCTCTCAGATTTGTCTACCTGGGTACTAACAGATCTCAGACTGTGCCTCTGTGTCATGGTGTCCCTCAGGGGTCAGTTTTGGGTCCTGTTTTATTTAGTGTTTATATGCTGCCTCTTGGGCAGATCATTCAGAAGTATGGCCTGAGCTATCACTGTTATGTGGATGACACCCAGATTTATATCAGCTTTCAGCCTGATCTCTATTCAACTTTCTGACTGTTTGTTGGAAATCAAAGCGTGGATGAAACTCAACTTTCTAAAACTAAATTGCTCCAAAACTGAAATCGTATTAATTGGCACTCCATCCAATGTCAGTAAATGTAATGTTTTTAAACTTTCAGTAAACAATACCCTAATTGTCCCCTTCTGGCCAGGTGGGTAATGGACGTGATTTTTGATGCTCAGCTAACTTTTAATCCTCATTTTAAAAACATAACGAAGGTTGCTTTTTTCCATCTGAGGAACATTGCTCGTATTAGACCCTTTCTCTCTAGGCCTGATGCCTTCATCATGTCAAGGCCTGATTATTGTAATTCTCTCTTTGCAAGTTTACCAGCAAATTACATTAAGAGGTTGCAATATATACAAAACTATGTACAAAACGTGTTTTGACTTATACATCCTCACCCCATCACATTACTCCCGCGCTCCAGCAACTGCATTGGCTTCCAGTTCAGCCATAGACTGGGTAAACCCAGCCCGATCTGCCGGCAATTTGATTTTGCCCTGCAGCTCAGACTGGAAACCTGTACATTCTTCTATCCTGCTTCCGTTACAAATTTGCGGGGACCAATCACAAACTGGCTTATCCACCTGGCGCACTATTGGCGGGTTTAATCAAATCGAATTCCTTTTAACCTCTAACCTGCTCAATAGCTTATTTAGTTTAGCTAACAAATCGCTAGAGTGGGTGTAAATAGCACTCACTTTCATGTTTTTTTTTGCACAACCTGCAAAAATCGCTCGATGCCATTGCTGGTTCTGGAAACCGCTGATCAATGCTCCAAACCAACACGTTTGTTGACACGTTTCCTGCCTGGAGTTTTTGCTGCAAAGTACGTCACCTGGATCATCGGTCTGATTGGTTGAAGGACTATTGTACAGAGTACAGAGTCAATTGAACTATGCCCATATATGTACAGTATATATATATATATATATATATATTTATATATATATATATATACAGTACTGTGCAAAAGTCTTCGCATAATATTAATATTAATATCAACATGCCTAAGACTTTTGCACAGTACTGTGTATTTATTTTTTTGTTCTGTACATTCTGTAGCGCTTTGAGTCTGAGAAAGGCGCATTACAAATATAATTTATTATTATTATTATTATTATTATTATGTATCCACACTCCTCTTCCCATCAGCATTCCCTCATCTCTTCGCTCTCTATCAGTCAATGAAATGAAATTAGTCTCTTTCACTCGAGAAAGGAAAATCAGTTCCATCAGTCAAGTTGTTGCCCCCCAGCCGTCAAACTAGTTTAACCCATTTTGCTTGCTGCATCCTCACAGGCGCATGACAACAGGCTTGTGTAACACACATTTTCAGAACCGGTTCTATCCGGTCGATGAGCCGTCTGGTTGGAGTGCTTCTGAGAGACGGAGCGTCTGGATTTTTCTTGCTTCTGCCGCCTCAATTGCGTAAGCGTCCTATAGCACAACAGAGATGCACTTTCTGCTTCTCGTCTCCTGCGCATTAATAAAGATGCTATGGTTCTCCCCTCTGAATTGATTCCTTTGGACAAGCAAATGTATAAGACTAGCTTCCTTTCAATAGAGCAGGAGGACTGATTCACAGGTTTTCAATGTCCAGACTAGAAATATGATAGAAACATATGCCTATGACATTTAAACTGAGCAGGAACAATATTCCTTCAGAAACATGGTGTTTATTCCAGTTAAGAACATTTTGTGCATAATAATTGCGTATCGTCACCTTGCTTTTCCTTCCCTAAGCATATGCTCACTCATTATAATAGCTGAAGATATGTCGGGATTCCCTCAGGCATCAGCTTTTCCCTTAGGCAGGACTATTCTTCCCAGTTAATCTTAACGCCAAAGTGTGACCGAGTGGTGCTCGAGTTCCCTGAACCCTGTGCCTGTTGGGAAGGTTTAGCGGTACTCGAAAGTCACGCCGTTAGTCACTTGTCTCCGTCCCAAGAAATGGCTGTGATGGTTCTGCAGTGCAAAAAGATCATCCGAGGGCTGGTGAGTGTCTAAGCCATGTTGTAATTAACACCAATCAACCATGCTTTAATTAAGTGGCATGAGGGCCAACTGTCAGGACCATTGTTATAGGACAGGATTGATGAGCATGGCTGAACCTGCTGCTCAGGGAGAGAGGAACTGTCTGTGAAGCATGATCCCAGGACGACAGCAGACTGTAAGATTTGCACCGATATGGTTGTTAATCAGTTTCTGATAAAAAATAGATATGCAACTATTTTTAGAGACAAGCTGTTTGTAGGTTGATTTCTCTGAAAATTGTGAACATTTTGGCTTTGGGGTGCTTTCTGAATATTCCTCAGTTTGTTTGAGCCAGGATTAAACTAAAGCCATTGTGAACTAAAACTAAACTGAATAAAACAAGGAATATTAAAAACATTTCTGTTTACTGAAATAAAGTAAAATATCAACATACAGTTGTGGTCAGAATTATTGGCACCCCTGGTAAATATGATCAAAGATCGCTGTAAAAATAAATCTGCATTGTTAATCCTTTTGATCTTTCATTCAAACATTCTAAAAAATCTAACCTTTTATTGAAGTAAAATAATTGAAAATGGGGGGTACATCACATTATGTAATAAATGCTCTTCTCCAAAACACATTGGCCATAATTAGTTTTCTCCTATAATGCCTGATGAGTTTGGAGAACACCTGACAAGAGATCAGAGACCATTCCTCCATATAGAATCTCTCCAGATCCTTCAGATTCCCAGACCCATGTTGGCACTTCTTCCCTTCAGTTCAGCCCACTCATTTGTTATAGGGTCCAGGTCAGGGGACTGGGATGGTCATGGCAGAAGCTTCATTTTGTGCCCAGTGACACATTTTTGTGTTGATTTTGATGTTTGTTTTTTCTGTTAAGATTTCTAGCATATGTCGTCAGGTTTAGATTTTTTATCTGTTGGTATTTGCTAGAATCCATGATACCATGTATCTGAACAAGATGTCCAGGACTTCCAGGAAAAAATAGGCCCACAACATTAACGATGCAGCGGTATAATTAACCGTGGGCATGGGGTACTTTTTATCCCTGTTTGGGATTAAGACTGGGACAGGGGCTCCAAGAGCCATTAAAGACAAAGGGTGAGAGTCTCAGTAATCTGACTCATTTAACTTACAATAGAGAGAACAGGACTGGCAGGAATATCTTGCTTAACAGCTGATATCATCATCATAACCTTAAATACTAAATTCAAAGTACTCTACCTTAGTTTTTAACTACCTTAGTTTTACATTTGTTATGTAAGGACATAAGATCAGCAGATCTTAAACAGATTCTTAAATTTGTTACCCCACACCTATATTGGCCTCTCACTCCCTGTAACCTATCTCTTTCATTGTTTTTCCCCAGGTGAAGTAAAAGGAAGGTGAAAGGCAGGCAGTGTGCTGTCTCTCTCTCTCTCTCTCTCACTCTTCATCTCTGCCTTCGTGAGTACTACACATGGCTTCCTCACTCCTGACCCGCCAGCTGGCTGTCTCCCTTCATCAAAACTTGCGTCTAGCCGCTCCAGGTAAAAAAAAAGAAAACATGCTGAGATGGAAGACTATGATACCCTGTAGTCTTAAAAGCTTGTTTAACTATAATGTTCTCAACCTACTAGTGACCATCAAAAAGACTGTAGCTGTCAAAGAGACTTTATCAGAGTGATTAAACTCCATGCTCGGCTTAGTAAGTGAGAGGCTTCCTTTAAAATGATAATGATGTGAGGATAGATAGAGAGCCGAATGTCGAGAGGGACACAGTTCAAAGTTACTTAACCATGTAAATGAGTTACAGGGATCTGGTTCTGTCCAGCTTTGGCTGGTGAATTCTGCATGTATAGAGAAGTTGTTTGTGTCTTGTCCTTCAGTGTCTGGTCACATTGTCCCAATCCTGTCAGCGTCCTAAATTAATCAGTAGCTGAGTTATGAGTTCACTTCTGTAAACTTATGTAGCCCCTCAAGTGCACATGGGTACTACTGCTCAAAAATGGCTAAAAGGCATTTTGTGGCATTTATTCTTTATATGTATTTGCTGGCCACTGTTCAGATATACAACAAAAGTACAAAAGGTCTTACAGTGTTCAGTTGGTTAATTACTTTGAGATGTCAGATAAACATCCAAATTGCAATGCTAAGCATTTTTAGGAAGTTATCTTCACTGAAACTGAGGCAACCTGTCATAATTCAAGAGGAAATTAAAGGATGAATGAATGACTCTTTCCTGTTATGCAGCACTTTTTGAACTCTGTAACTTTTTATGAAAGTGAATTTCTATAAAAGGGGACCAGATTTGATCATTTACACAACTGCAAGAAATTAATAATTAAAACAGTTTGTGCACAGCAGTCGGGATATGGAATAAATGGTAACATCCGCTCAAATCAAAATAGTAAAATTACATACAATTAATTCCCATGGTCAGCTAAATGTGATATTCATTTTCTTCTTGTAATATGATTTATATTTTTAGAAACTGTGAATTCAAAATCTCATCCAACATATTACGTAACTATGGGAAATATGTACTGCATAGTAAGAGTGGCTGAAATTATTAAGTATGTGGTCTTATTTAAGTTTTTATTCTATTTTTGTTGTATTAGGATCCAGATATGTCAGCAAAACTGCAACAAAAACTATTTCAGAGTTTGAATATGACACCCCATCCATGAAGACCGCTGTGCCAGGTCCAAAGTCCCAGGTTCAGTCTCAGCATTTTTACTCTTTTACCATGAGATTGATCACCAGATTGTTTTGTGATATGTCTCTGCAGGACATATAAGATTTTTTAGAGAGAATATAAGATATATTTATATATGTATGTATGTATGTGTGTGTATGTATATAAACAAATCAAGCATTACAATCATAAGAAAAATAATGTGTGTCCAATATTTGTATGATTAAAGCTGACAAAAATATATTTTGATAACTCTGCAGAGCAGAATGACTAATAGATTAATTTCTCTCATTCAACAGGAGCTGATGAGACAACTCGGAGAGATTCAGGTGAGACAAACTTTGGCGTTTGCTCAGTTTATACACGCATAACTGTACCTTAAACTTGCGTTATGCAATAAGATAGAAATCTTCCATACTCTGACACTGGTTTTCAAATATCTCCATGTACAATCACATGAGGTGCAGTTCTCTTAGTTTGTACTTAGATAATGATTTAATTATATGAGTCACTTTTTCAGACAGTGCCATTCAAAACAAAACAATATGATTAACAGCAGTAAAGCTAAAGTGTGACTGCCCTAGATCAGCAATGTCACTTCTGATGTGACGTCCAGCCATATTTCAGCCTGTCTGGATGTCTTCAGCGTATTGAGTGATGAATGTATCTCAGGCAGTAATTTATCTGCTGTCTGGTCCAGCTTCTTGAGAGCAGTCACAGTCATCTTTTGACCGCTTTGCTGTGGGTGAGCAGATAGATGTGAGCTGACAGGCTTTGATGAAGCTAATATCACAGATTCGCTTCGCCGCAGCTCCTGTGCGTGTCTGTTGGTCGCTGTCTGTCTCCCGTGCACAATAAGCAGACATAAGAAGAGTCATAACCTATTCATCAGACGTGCTAAAAATAGATGCTGCATCAGGTTCAAAGCCACAGAGACGGAAAAGCCAATTTCAGTAGATAAAGCAGCGTTGCTCACAATCAATTTTGTGGTAATGAGTCACGGTCTGAAACTTGACATCTGCGTTATCAGTTGTACAGTACATGTGAATTAATTAAAGGGAATATATTTGACTTTTGTAGCATTTATTTTTTCCTGATGTTCACTTTTTATATTTCTATTTTATAAATTCTTGTGCCAATAACCATTTAATTGTACAATCACCACTTATACATATGTAACATCAGTGCAAATAGATGTTGTGAGAGCTTGCGGGTTTCTTATTAGCCATTCACTGACATGAAGCTGAAGCTCTGCCAAGAAAAAGAAAAAAATTTGGTGTACAGATGAATCACAATTCACTTTAATAGCAACATTCAACTCTACTTCTCTCTTGGTTTGCAGAATGTTGGAGCGATTCATTTCTTTTGCAACTATGAGGAGAGCAGGGGGAACTACCTGGTGGACGTGGACGGTAACCGAATGCTGGACGTGTACACACAAATCTCCTCCATCCCCATTGGTGAGCTCCGTCAGTAAGCTGGTCTCTGTTACAACACATTCATTGCTCTGCAGACCACTGACACATGAATGACAGGAAATAAGACAACTTTGAATTAAAGTTGGCATGAAAGGGAAGTTGCGTGACGTATATCCAAGTGAAACAGCCTCTCGGACAAGAAAAAATGTAGGACTGGACAGGATTTTTTTCCAATGGTAATTGATTGGATGGTTGTGGTTTGTTGTTGCTGTGATGTCATGTGAGTGACAGGTTGTCCCGCCCTCATGCCAGTAAACACGTTGTAAGGCCCGATATATTGGTCCAACGCCGGTTCGCCAATACACGGGGAAGGTTATCACGTGTTCTGTCCTCGCTCATGCAAAGTATTGGTTAGTTAAATTTGCAATACATTAATCATATATTTACTCGTTATTTCATCTGACTCCATAATGAAAGGTTTTAATAACATCTGTGCCTCACTAAAAGTGAGCGAATGTTTGACTATTCCTTTTAACCATTAAATGAACAATGTCAAAATCAGTTAGAACATTCACATGTAACAATTTAATATTTCAGATATCAGAGATCAATTCCACAATCAATTCAAATATCTAGAACATGGTTATACATTGGTTACACCAAATACTCACTTTGAGACATTTCAAATGACACCAAAAACATAAGTCAATGATAAACATTCACATTAAACCATGTTCTTGTGTGAGTTCTTAGCTGTTTCTGAGAGGAAGTGAGTATGGGGAGGTCGAATGTTAATTAGCCAGCAGGGCCCTTTTGTCTCATAAATCAGGCCTCAACCAGTATTTTCAGTCTTACAACGTCATCGGAGAAGAGAAGATACTTTGATTAGAGTTTATGAGGGCACATGAATTAAAAAAAAAGAATGATGTGCAGTGCACAGATAAATCACTTATAATATAATAAAATACTGCAATATTTCTTAAGAATTATCTAGAGATTATCTTAATTCTAATTCTAATTATCTTAGAATTAATTAGTCGGCTATTTAAATAAAATTTAAATGAATCTCATACATTTTATGAGATTTATTTTGAGATTAAATATTTTCTTTGATTGTAATTAAACACTAGCAGCAATGTTTTTATCTAATATTTATATACTGTATTTATGTATTTTTCATTTTATTTCAATTAATGAATTTTTTTTAAAGTTTTAGTTAACAATAACAACACTGCACTAGAGTTGGAAAGGATCTTACAATCCAACATACAGTGTTGTCACTGTGGCCAGTGTGTTGTTCTTGCTCAGTAAATGTGAGAGGCGTCCTGTGGCTTTGCCTGAGGCGACTGTTGGTGCGGATGATTAAATGTGAGCGACAGGAACTCAGGACTTTCTTTGAGGTTTGCCTGTACAGATACGACAGACTGACCTGAGAGGCAGAAAGAGCACCTTTCCTCTGTCTGCATCTCATTCGTTTGGTCCGTTAGCTTACTTGCATTTAATCAGCCTCAACAAATTGAGTGAAGCTACTGTCTCTCGCTCTCAGATGTGCCTTCAGGTGGTGACTCCGATTTAATGAGCTTTGATTTCCCTTGCACTTACTTCTCCTGTTTCATTTGAACAGAAGTGTATTATGGGATATTGTTGTTGCATCATTGTACAACCCCCACTCACCCAAAACATTCACAATGACAGACACATGCATGCACAAGGGCAACACACACCACACTCCACTAGTTTTCTTACTTAATGTGTTGCACACCCGTATCCTGTGTGTTTAAGTAAGAGCGAGGCTTTATTCATCCTGTGGCCTGTTCTTTACATGTGTCATTCTCTACATTATGACTTCATCTAACGCTTTCTGTGATCCTGGATCAGCCGCTGGACAGATTCAACCATCAGTCAGCAAAATAGATAACTCTACCTCTTTGATGCTTTTTTAATTTTATTTTTTATGTGCTTGAGCATCCCCTTTTCAGATTTTCATAATTAATTTGATCAAGATATCAAAACATTTGTTGCTGTAAATAACAGAAACAGTGGGTGGAGTGTTGTATAGTAGTCTGTACTGGCTTGTCTAGAGTTCATGAGGTACATTCTTGTTTTGCAGTACATCCTGTACTCTGTATAGGTTTTAGAAGTAAATGTACTTGTGGTGTAATTTAAGGAAGTATTTCTATGAAACAATATACAAGACTTTCAGAAATGTGCTCTGGTCAAGCTCAGTCAATCAAGTATTATTAATTCTGACTCGATTATTTACGCTATGGCAAGAAAGTCAAGACAGATCTCAGCATGATGGAAATAAGAAAAGAAAAAAGTTCATTGGATCAGTGCAAGTTCTTTTTGAGTATGTGTATTTTTATAGGCATTTTGGAAGTTTTGATAATATAATACTTCAGTAAGAGTCCAGTAAATTTATCTAACTTGACATCATTAAATATAATAGAACAATGCACAATTAAATGTATACAAAGTGTAGACAAATATTTGGGGGAAAAAATCAGAAGTCCAGTAGGACTCAACTATAAAGAACAATAATAAAAGTAAAAGTATTTTTGAGTTGTTTGTTAAACACCATAGTAAATACAAAAAGCTAAATAGCTGTTTTTTTTTTTGTTTGTTTTTTTTTGCCCAATGTGTACACTTTTAAGTGGTTAATAGAAATCAAGCTAATGTGAATTAAAAAAATCTAAACAATTCGGATAAGTTGCTTAGAATTATCCAGTATTTTGAAGTGCCCACAATAACAATTCCACTCATTACCGCAATATACCATATTACCGAATACTGACACATGTCTGTTTGTGATTATTATAAAGGAAACTAATATGATTTAATCTTTAAGAATTGTAATTGTAAAAAAAAAATGTATCCAAAAAATATGATGGGGACATGAAAATGTACTGTATTACAGGAATGACCCATGTGGTAACAGCTGGTGTTTTCACATAAAGGCAGCCACTTGCATGGATAAATGCTTGTTTCAGTTGACTTCACAGGACTGAAAGAGCCAGATGCAGCGTTTAGAACAGAATGAACTCCTCAGCAATCAGACTGAGGTCAAACTAGTTCTGTTTCTACTCCTAGTGAGCTGTAGGCATGCCGTTTTAAAAGCTAGTCATCTTGATTAAGCTGCTGTGCTAGATTTTCCTTTACGCACCTGACTTAAGTTAAAGGGGCGTCTCCTCTTCGACACCTGCTTCTAGTCGGACGATGCCTGTCCCTTTTTAACACTATCACTTGGGAATAAGATCTCGTGTTCCACTAAACACAATCACTCGGGAATGGAAGTAAGAGCTCTAGTGTCAAGCCTGTCACACAGCATTAATCAGACGGACCTCCAGACAATGCCTTCGAATGTGCTTTAATCACGGCCGTGAAGACCTTGTATCAATCACGGAGAATCCCCTCGACAAAATGAGAACCACATTTGTTAGAGAATAGGAGTGTGGCAAAGGTGACATGATTCATTCTCCAATATGATTGGTTCTTCATATGTATAATTCTCTGTAACTAGGTAAAAGCAAATTTGGATTCCTAAATACTTCAGATTGTTGCTAGGGTTATGAGGTTATGCGACATTTAGTGTTCAAACGCATATAAATGTTAGTCCTGCAAGAAAAATAAATGTTAGTTATTATTAATTAAAAAAAAATCCTTGACAATGCCTTTAAAGATGCTTAATTTTAAGAGATATGTTGATAAAAAAAGAAGAAATAAAATTAATTCTTCTTTTTATATGCTGACATGCTGAATATCAGGATACTTATTTGTCAGTTGTAGCTTCACAATATGCAAGAGCTCTCTGCTGGTGGTAGCTGGAATTGCTATGCACAATTTTATGTAATGTCAGCTTTGAAAAAACAAAGGAAAACACACTGAAAATGGTTTGTGCTTACATTTAGGGCAGGGCACATGTTCATGAGAAACTTGTTCTGGGCATGTCTTGTTCTGCAGACATAACAGATCAGTTCTTCCCTTTTTTGGGGATCAGCCCTAACTGCTAAATTTGAAGTTGTAAGAAAAAAAAATTGTAGTGAATTTACAGGCCATAACAAACGAAATTACAGTAAATTCTGTTACTTTATTATTATTAATCTGTTAATTAAGATTGATTAATCTCAATTAATTGTCTCTACCTCTACATACAGTTTGTCTCATCAAGGTGCACAGAGTCAGAGACCTCAAAAAGTCACTTATACCAAATAAATAACCAAATTATAACCAAATAAATGTCATTATGCAAAAATATTAAACCATTGTTTAAGTTACTTCTCAAAAATTTCACAAAATTATGTTTGTTAGCTTGTAAATCATAGACAGTAGATGTGCTGTTCAAAATAAAGACATTTGAACATTTTCTTGAAAGGAATCGACTTCATGCATCTACACTACAAATGACTTTGGGACCAAGAAAAACTCTAGCATGATTTTCCACTTGGCTTGTACTTTTGTGTATTGCAATGACTTTCATACATATTTAATTGTGGCTTAAGTGTCCTAATGTTTTTGGGTGCTTTGTGTAAGAGTAGTAGTATCAGAGAGTTGTTTTCTTGTTTCATTTCTGCAGCTGTAGTCATAGAGAGCAACTATATCAATGATCCACCTCAACTCACTAGCGTGCCAATACATTTTGTTGCCTTCAGCTTCAATTGTGACAAATTCAATTCAATTGCTGTTTGTTTTGGTGTGTTTTCACTGTCTCAAATCTTCAGATATCGCACTGCATGTATAATGAATAGATTGACAGTGTTTTTGATCTTCTCTTCTAGGTTACAATCATCCAGCCTTAATGAAAGTGATGACCAATCCAAATAATGTGGTGAGTCCTGATCAGACTATGATGTGTGTGTGTGTGTGTGTGTGTGTGTGTGTGTGTGTGTGTGTGTGTGTGTGTGTGTGTGTGTGTGTGTGTGTGTGTGTGTGTGTGTGTGTGTGTGTGTGTGTGTGTGTGTGTGTGTGTCTGTGTGTACGCATGCGTGCGTGGGGGTGCACGTATGTGCGCGCGTGTGTCTTTATAGATAGATTACTGCAAATCTAATTTCCATTGTACAGTCAAACAGTGCAGCATGAGTGGAACGAGATGAAAGTTTTAAAGGTGTGATGCACAGAGCTGCTTTTCAGTAGCACTGCTTCACTTAAGTTTTCCATTAAAAACAAAATTAATTTCTTTTATAATTCACTTTTTAGCAGATACACTACTGTTATTAGGTTTGGGGTCTGTAAGATTTTTGTAATGGTTTGAAAGATGTCTCATGTTAACCAAGGCTGCATTTTTTTAATAAAAATTTGAGTACAGTAAACAGTAACATAGTGAAACTTAATTAAAGTTATTTAAAATAACTGATTTTGATTTGAATATTCTAAGTGTGATTTATTCCTGTAATGGTGTAACTGAATTTTCATTGTCAATTTGCTACCATTCACAAGTGTCCACAAGTTGTATACACTTATGAATAGTAGTGTAATAACACTTAAATTAAAAAAAAATCTGTTTTGGGAGCGTCCTAGGCTTTTCCGTGCTGATGGCTTACACCCAAGCAGATTCGGAGCGGATCTTCTGTCAGATAACATCTCCAAAATGTTAAATACCCTTTGACTAGTAACCAAAAGTCCAAATCATAGTCTCTGCTGCACCAATTCAACTGATATAAATACTAGTGTAGAACATTGCATAGAAACCGTGTCTATTCCTCGTTTAGTGAGATCAAATAATAAATCTAATGCAGGATCTAGGAAAAATCTAATTGTTATTAAAACAGAAAATGTTGCTATTAGTAAACAAAAACTATTTCTAAAGCTAGGTCTTCTAAACATTAGATCACTCACACCTAAGGCAGTTATTGTAAATGAAATAGTCACAGATAATAGCTTCGATGTACTTTGCCTTACTGAAACCTGGCTTAAACCAAATGATTATTTCGGTATTAATGAGTCTACTCCTCCTGGATACTGTTATAAGCATGAGCCCCGTCTGATTGGTCGTGGCGGAGGTGTTGCAACCATTTATAGAGATATTCTAAATGTTACTCAGAAAACGGGTTATAAGTTTATTTCATTTGAAGTACTTGTACTAAATGTTACGCTCTTAGATGTTAGAAAAACATCCCTATTATCTCTAGACTTGGCTACCGTATATAGACCGCCAGGGCCTTACGCTGATTTCCTAAAAGAGTTTGCAGATTTTCTCTCAGACCTATTAGTCAATGTCGATAAAGCATTAATTGTTGGAGATTTTAACATACACGTAGATAATCCAAATGATGCGTTAGGAGCTGCGTTTACAGATTTATTAAATTCATTTGGGGTCAAGCAAAACGTCACCGGACCAACACATCGTCTTAATCATACACTCGATTTAATTATATCACATGGAACCGATCCAACCGATATAGATATCATTCCACAAAGCGATGAAGTCACTGATCACTACATGGTAACTTGCATATTACGTACTGCTGTAATATGTCATGCAGCGCCGCGTTATCAACCAGGCAGAACAATCCTCCCATCCACCATAGATAATTTCTCAAATTGCTTATCTAATCTGTCTCAGCTGCTGCCTGAACCCAAACAAACAGATGAACTAGAAGAACTAACTAGCACTATGAGCACCGTTCTCTCTAGAACATTGGATGTGGTTGCACCTATTAAATTAAAAAAGGTCAGAGAGAAAAATAAAGCACCATGGTATAACAATACTACGCATGCTTTAAAGAGAGAAACCCGTATTTTAGAGCGTAAATGGAAACAAACTAATTTAGAGGTCTTTCGAATCGCTTGGAAAGACAGTATGTCACGTTATAAAAAGGCCCTAAAAGCAGCCAGGGCTGAGCACCTCCACAAACTAATAGAAAACAACCAAAACAATCCAAGGTTTTTATTTAACACCGTGGCTAGACTAACAAATAAACAGACGTCACCCGAACAAAATATCCCGTTACAGTTCAGTAGTAATGATTTCATGAACTTCTTCACTGAGAAAATAGAAAGCATCAGAACCACAATTGTAAACGTTCAATCTTCAATCGCGCCTTATAATTCAGCTTCAATTATCACCCCGCAAGAACAATTACAGTGCTTTACAACTATAGAACAAAAAGAGTTAAATAAACGTATCACTTCATCTAAAACAACAACATGTTTATTAGATCCTATACCAACTAAACTACTGAAAGAAATGTTACCTGTAGTGGAAGAGCCTCTCCTCAATATTATTAACTCGTCTTTATCTTTAGGTCATGTTCCAAGAACATTTAAACTGGCAGTTATAAAACCTCTCATTAAGAAACCACAATTAGATCATAATAATCTAGCAAATTATAGACCCATTTCAAATCTTCCATTTATGTCTAAAATATTAGAAAAAGTGGTGTCCGCTCAACTGGGCTCTTTCTTGCAACAAAATGATATCTATGAAAAGTTTCAGTCTGGATTCAGACCGCATCATAGCACTGAAACTGCGCTTGTTAAAATCACAAATGATTTACTTTTAGCTTCTGACCAAGGCTGTATCTCAATACTAGTTTTACTTGATCTTAGTGCTGCGTTCGATACTATAGATCATACATTACTCTTAGATCGACTACAAAATTATACTGGTGTTCAAGGACAAGCACTAAGCTGGTTCAAATCATACCTATCTGACCGCTACCATTTTGTCTATTTAAATGGAGAAAAATCGATCATAACTCCAGTAAACTATGGAGTGCCGCAGGGATCTGTGTTAGGCCCTCTGTTATTTTCAATATATATGATGCCACTTGGAAATATTATAAGGAAACATGGAATTAGTTTCCATTGTTATGCTGATGACACTCAAATATATATTTCATCACGGCCGGATGAAAACGCAAAATTTTCCAAATTGACAGAGTGTGTTAAAGATATAAAAGATTGGATGACGCGTAATTTTCTTTTATTAAATCCAGACAAGACAGAGGTAATACTTATCGGTTCAAAAAACCGCCCACAAAACATCGCACAATACAACTTTAACATCATAGGATGTCCTTTTACTTTATCCTCTACAGTAAAAGACCTGGGTGTTATACTCGATTGCAACCTGTCTTTTGAAAATCATATTTCATATGTTACAAAAACAGCCTTTTTCCACCTTAGAAACATTGCTAAGCTACGTAATATGCTATCAGTTTCTGATGCAGAAAAGTTAGTTCATGCATTCATGACCTCGAGACTGGATTACTGTAATGCTTTATTAGCTGGTTGTCCTGCATCCTCAATAAACAAGCTACAGTTAGTCCAAAATGCCGCCGCTAGAGTTCTTACGAGATCAAGAAAATATGATCATATAACACCGATTTTATCATCACTGCATTGGTTACCTATAAAGCTCCGTATTAATTATAAGATATTGCTACTGACTTACAAAGCCCTAAACGGCTTAGCTCCAGTCTATTTAACGGATCTTCTATCACCCTATAATCCATCGCGCTCTTTAAGATCACTAAATTCAAGGCTTTTGGTCATACCTAGGATATCCAGAACCACCAAAGGAGGGAGAGCATTTTCACATTTGGCTCCAAAACTCTGGAATAGTCTTCCTGATACTGTTCGTTGCTCAGACTCACTCTCCCAGTTTAAAACTAGATTAAAGTCGCATCTCTTCAGCCAGGCATTCTTATAATCCTACAGTTCAAACTACAATCCGGCCTCTAGCTCATAAATGCCAGAGGAGAACTGGCCCCCGACTGAGCCTGGGTTCTCCCAAGGTTTTTTTCTCCATTAGGTCACCTGATGGAGTTTTAGGACACCATTAGGTCACTTGATGGAGTTTTTCGGTTCCTTGCCACTGTTGCCTTTGGCTTGCTCAGTTGGGGATATTTTGGGGATATTTAATTTAATTTTATCAATCAATAAATTCCTGTATTGTATTATTGTATTATTTTAATTTAATACTGTGAAGCTGCTTTGATACAATCTGTATTGTGAAAAGCGCTATACAAATAAACTTGACTTGACTTGACTTGACTTAAAATGTACTTTTTCAAATTTTGTGTGAATTTTTGTTTTCAGAGTGCATTTGTCAACCGGCCGGCACTTGGTATTCTGCCACCTGAGAACTTTCCAGACAAACTGGTCGAGAGCCTGCTAACGGTGAGTGTTGTTGGATTTGAAGAAACACAAGTGAAGGATTTCTTGAAAGATGTATGTTTCCACAAACTTGCACAAAAGCTAATAACAGCATATGTCTCAGAAATGATTGCTGACAATGCTCACAAGTAGAGAGTAAGGACTGTTTTTTTCACAAGGTTTAGACCTTTCACTTGAAGATCAGATTGTTTTCTGGCAGTTGTAAAAAAGCCCTTTGGGATTTTCTTAATCTTGATAACGTCCTTTGCAGATATCACTATGAACCTAATAAATGATTGCGCTCTTTTTCACATTGGCCGGAAGTGGCTTGCTGTTTATTGTAGAGGTGCCAGTGCGGAGTGCTGTGAATGACTCTTTCTTCAACATCAGATTGCCCCCAGCGGAATGACGCGAGTACAAACCATGGCCTGTGGTTCCTGCTCCAATGAGAATGCCTTCAAGAGCATGTTTATCTGGTACAGAGTGAGTGGACTTTCCTCAGTTTGCTCCTGCTCGACTCTATATATATATCGGTTGTATTTTGGCAGTAATAATACCCAGACTGAAACTGTTGGAGGAAAAAAATCACTGTATATCACTATAATATTTTTATTATTGCTTGCAAAAGTATAACAGAAGCTTGAAAGCTTAAATCTGTTAGAAATACTGATTTAATTCAGATTACTTTATATTAGGGCTGTCAAATGATACAGGTGAGGGAATCATAAGAAAATATGATGTAATTACACACACAAAAAAAACATATTCCTGACTGTTATGTAAATTCCATATGAACTGGGCTCTTGACAGTCTGGACAGTCTTTGTGTTCATTATATGGAAATAAAACGATCAATTGAAATATATACAGGTATATATTCATGTATGCATCATGTACTGTATGTACCCACGTACATATGTTGGGAGCCCTACTCTATACACATGAACAGCTCTTAAATCATCTGATATCTAATACTTTTTTAATGGTTTCTAGAATAAGGAGAGAGGAGACACCAACCCATCTGCGGAGGAAATCGGCTCTTGCATGATCAACCAGGTTAGAGAATAGACACTGTGAAAGACACGCATTATGCACATGACTGTGGCTCCTGAAATCTTAATGTTCTTTTTACACACACTATTCTCTTTCCTCTCTCTCAGAGTCCTGGATGCCCAGATTTGAGCATCTTGTCTTTTATGGGAGCTTTCCATGGGAGAACTCTGGGTAAGTGCTTGAAAATTGTCTGTTGATTTATAAGAACATAATTGAAAGATGTGTCTGATTCAGTTCAGTACACTTCAGGGATTCAGGGATTTGACCTGGCCTGCATGTATTAGCCTTACATTTGTTTGCCTTTGTAACTATTTGTATCATGTGACTTCATTTGACTAACAAAGACGCCTGGCTGTTTTGTTTTAACTGGGACATCCATCCCCTAATGTGTGTGGTGTTGGATTACAGGTTGCCTGGCCACAACACATTCCAAAGCCATTCACAAGTTGGATATACCGGCCTTTGACTGGCCTATCGCACCCTTCCCTAAGCTCCAGTACCCATTGGAGGAGTTTGCACGGGAGAACGCCCAGGAAGAGGCCCGCTGCCTGGAGGAGGTCTGAGATCTCTCCTTTATGTGTTCACAGAAAAAAAAAATCCACGATAATTAAAATAATATTTTGGGTTCAGTACAAGTAATGCTCAATCAACAGCATTTGTGAGTTTCCCACCTCTTCTAAAAAAGCCAAAATATACGTTACACTGAGGTACACCAATCTATACATTAAGGTGGCCCTTATTTTTCAAGTTTTGATTTATAATTGTCTGACCCCCTCAAGTTGTTCCAATACATGAAAAAATAATTCAGGCAAAATATGAGCTCATTTGAACAATATTTAGAGGTGGCTCGATGACATTGAAGTTTTGTATAATCAGTTATTATGCTCAGTTTGTGATAATTACCACTTGCCTAATTTTATCTCAACTATTTAAATTACATACTTGCTTATTTAATGGCAATTCTGAATTTACACCTATTTTGCACAAAACATATTCTATGCATAAATTGTGTTATTTTGCCACTTTTGTGACTTATTTCAAGTATTTGTCATTACTGGCTGTGATTTGCGGTCGTCGGCACTTCAGCACTTCGCAAGCAGCAGAGCCCAATGGCGACGGGAGGAACAGTTGATACGCGCTCGCAAGATTATCTTGTTAGCCATGTGGAAGGAATTGAAGGGACTAAGCTACCCACAGGGACCATCGTTCTCTGCCATTTTTTAGATCCCGAATCATGGAACAGTAGAGATGATTTCAAAGCTGCGGAGGCAATAATCAATAGTCTGGCGTAACAAACGACCACGCAGAACGTGGTGTTGCGCTCATCCAAGATGCGTCACAATCCGGGCGCTTTAGGTGTGAAGAACAGCTGCATATGCTCTGCAAGTCATTGAGCAAAACCGAATACAATTTCCAGATGCCAAGAAATCAACGCTGCTTGGTGTTAAGAAACTCTGAACTATTGACTTTGAACTGTGCAAACTGTGAAAAGATGCATATCATCAGTTATCTTACAATAGTCAAATGTATATTGTGTAAGATATATTTGGTTAAATATTTAATATTGTACTCACATTGAACTGTGATCAAGTAATAGGCTACGTGATTTGCTGCATTCTGCAAACTGTATAGTATTGAATACAATGCTCAATGCTAAACGTTTTAAAATTAAGAATTTTGCTAACTTGTAGAATTGCCTACAAAAACAGCGAACTTTGATGGGCTTGAGCTACCTCTAAATATTAATATTTTTGCCCCATTTTTTTTTCTGGGGTGTTTTTAGCGTAAATGGAACAACTCTGGCGGGTCAGGCTGCAGAAAACGGAAGAAATTTTTTTTTTTTACACTTTAGGGCCACCCTACTATACATTTTAAAATACTCGCTATTTCAATAGTATCACCACAAGACATAAACAACAATGTTAACATGATTTTAATGTTGTGTAAAGTTATATCCCATTTTACAGGTTTGTCAGTATGAAAACAGATCACTGTGATCCCTAAACCTTTTAGTTGTTCAGCAAAATTCCGTGGGTGATTTTCAGTGATTTCAATAGGAATATATACACGATTGGGAATTTTGCGCAAGGCAAAGCATTTCTCCAAAGCAGATATCCAAGTTTTTCACGCAGAATCGCCTTGTTGACCAACAGAAAGCTGCATTGTCCACTGCCAATAGTGTAGTAATGCACAATGCCCACACCTCACACAGAGGTCGCTTTCAACCAAGCAGCTGTTTGTCAATCCGGTGAAAAACTTAAACCCGATGCGAAATCTGCGACGTGAAATGTTTCGCCCTCACTAGAAATTCCTTATTAAATGGATTCCAATTGGATTTCACACACTAACATTTCACAGAGCAATGGTAAATGTGATAACATGTTTTAAGTAATGTAAGTGATTTTATAAAATGATATGCTTCAAATTTCTGCTTTTAAATCCTTCAAGAATGGGCCCCATTTTCTTCAATTGTTAGTGTCTCACTATTACCATGCTTTTTGCTTTTTTTTTTTTTGTTAATCAACATGATGCTTAATGCTTTTAACTAAACTTGTGTTGAACCAGGAATATTACAGAAATACCTAATTTGTCAATTATCTGACACTAGATATCCAGTAAGAATATCTTGCATACAATTTTGGAGTGCAGCATAGTTTTCTAAAAACAGACGGTAATCGTTGTCTTACAATGCACAGACTGCAAAGTGTTATCTAGTTCTTAACATGCAAGTAAGATAAAGGTAAGTAAAGCATTGAATAAGTTTTAAACTTTTCTGTGTGTCAGGTTGAGGATCTCATCATGAAGTGGAGGCAGAAGGGCAAACCAGTTGCTGGCATTGTTATCGAGCCCATCCAGGCAGAGGGGGGGGACAACCACGCTTCGCCTGACTTCTTCATCAAATTGCGAAATATTGCACGCAAGGTGAAATGTTTTTTTCCAAGCTAACTATTCTTAAATGATTAGCTTTCCTCCACAGTCATCCTTTCTTATTGGATCTGTGCTTTGAAGTCGTTTCAGATAGACACTCCAGTTATAAATTGCTAAAATGAGACTCTTTAAACACTAATAAAAAAAGGCACTCTCGACTGCACGAAGTTCTTTTTATCTGCTCTAAATTGAGTCCTTATGAACGAGATAAGGCAGAACACAAAAGGGAATGATTTAATAAGGCTGCTTTTATGCAGAGAAAAGAAAAGAGGCCCTTTAAGTAATTGTGATGAAGTCCACGCTCTCCCTGAAAAACTCGGGAAGTGTTCTCTTCAAATGAAGCGTAGCAAAGCGCAACGGCTGTGTCCAGTGGGTGTTGTATGCAGTTTTATGCGGGCTGACAAGATGGGTTTTGACAGAGAGTGAGCTAACAGATGTTTATCTGTGTCTGGATCTTTCAGCATGGCTGTGCTTTCCACGTGGATGAGGTGCAGACAGGTGGAGGAGCAACAGGCAAGTTCTGGGCCCATGAGCATTGGGGTCTGGATGACCCTGCTGATGTTGTTTCCTTCAGCAAGAAGATGCTGACAGGAGGATATTACCACAGGGATGAACTGCAAGCAGACAAAGTAAGGGCTGTCATCGTTTCCCCATATGTCCCCACATGCAAAATCGTCAATCTCATTCTTAGTAATTGTTCCCAGTTGGCTGCTTTATCGTTTTTGTATATAAGTCATTGTTTATGATTGGAGTTATAATGTGTTTTAGTATCAGATGATTGTTCTGTCAGTTTCGCAGTCTTTGTTTGTCTAAATGATTGCGTGTCCTTGGATGAGATTCATAGCTGTATGGAACTGAGCAATCATGCCCCCTACTGTTTCTTTCTGTAAAGTTACCTCCAATGGTGCAGTTTTATCTACATTCTAAGCCACAAAAAAACTTCAATAAATCTACATGTAACCTATATAAACATATAGCCTTATATATAACTATGTAACTTATATAAACATATACTTTTCATAAATACTTTACATAAAAACTTTAGACATTGAGCACTGGATCAAAAGAGACATTTAGGGCAAAAACAGTACAAACAGTGCAATGTGAAACCGAAATTGTCCCAAAATTTTTTACGTGACCAGTGCACATAGGGAGAGATGAGAGTGTTAATAATTTTGAATAATAATTGTTGTTGTTACTATAATAATTATAACAGTGCAATTTAAATGGTGAAAATAATTTATGTATTATTATTACTATAAAATAATATATAAATAAAAATCTTTTTCATTTTTGGTCTACTTAAAATTGCTTGACACAATTTATCTCTTGTGTTGACGCATTAAAAACAGAATTTGAGGCGGGACATACTGAAGGGTTCATCCCTTCTATTAAAATATCAAATGGCCTTTCCTTGGAAAAAAAACAACAACTTTTAAGAGCCTATGAATGCCCTCAAAATACATTTTTGGTTGCATGACGTCTTAAAGAAGACTTGAGTGTAAGAACCATTTAAACTGACATGACTGTATTCACCTCAGCCCTACAGAATCTTCAACACCTGGATGGGAGACCCCTCAAAGAATCTGTTCTTATCAGAGGTGCTTAATGTGATCAGAAGAGAGAACCTTCTGGAAGAGGTGACGCGCTCAGGGAAGGCTCTTTTGCAGGGCCTTTATGCACTGCAGGTACAGCCATCTCACAGACGCCACAGCTCATCACGAAAGGCTTTAAAACTGTTAATGGTTCTATCATGACGTTCATTGCTTATCTGCGGGCCGGCCTCATAACTCCTGCTGCCGGAGAGAAAACCTGAGCCTGTAATCGATTTTGGCAACGTAATGAGCGCTTGTTTTGAAGCTGTGGATATATGATGCTGTCCACATCGTGAACTGTGTATTTGTTTGAATGTCTCGCTGCTTCTCCTCACGTAGACCCAGTACCCTCATATCCTGAGTAGAGCCCGTGGCCAGGGTACATTCTGTGCCATAGACGCCTGCGATGATGCCACGCGCAACAGTATCATGATGAAGGCCAGGAACAAAGGTAAGCTGTGGCCCCCTCACCCATCACACACGAGGTTTAAAATGGATGTTTTTTGCTCTTATGACAATTGGATTATTTTATAATTTATTCATAAATTAGTTATTATGTTTCATCTGTGTGCTCTGAGATGCAGTTCATTTACAATGTTGGGGAAAACAGCCACAGTTCCTTCCCCCGATTGCAGCAACTTCCATTTTTATTACAGATATTTAGCCCCAATTTCCCTGGAAGTGATGATTTTGTTCTCTTGAACGCACGGGATGGAAACGCTGCTTTATTCGCAAATGTTTAAAGTGATTTTTACCATTTTTGCGCAAAAGTTAAATTCGCAATTTTGGATGGAAACATAGCTAATGACAAAGCTCAGGTCATTGTCAGGTAATTATATAATATGCAATTTGCAATAATTATATTAGTAGTATAGTAGTAACAAATAGTGTTAATTTTAAACCCTGTCCGCACAAGATGCAGAGGCTTTATGGGATACTATGTTCTCTAAAATAAAAAAACTTCTGTTTATCTCACCAGGTGCATTTTTGGGTTCCTGTGGCGAAAGGTCCATCCGTTTCCGTCCCTCTCTGATCTTCAAGGAGTACCATGTCCATCAGCTCCTGAACATCCTGAATGACGTTCTGACTGAGCATGAATAGAGTTCTGGCTGCCAGGTGGACCTTGATTATGAAACATATAGGGTCCAATCCCACTCAAGGGTTTATACCAGCCTGTCACAATTAATTGATCACCGTCTCTCTCTCTCTCTCTCTCTCTCTCTCTCTCTTTCCGTCCACTCTCATCCTGTCATTTCTAATTAGGAAGGATAAAAATCTGTTTTCTATCTCTTTTTATTTAGCTGATCTTTTCTTTTTTCTTTTTAAACCAAGGGTGGACAGATTGAAGATCTGAAGCAGAATACAGGAATTATCCCAGTAGTAATGCCTCCAATTCAGGGTCATTCACTCAAATTATATATTAAAGTAAATCTCTCTTGCTGATGTCGCAAGTTAGTTTGTGAACTGTAGGGTCATTCAGGACCAGAAAGTTTCACAAACAAAAAGTCCTTCCATTGAAAGTTAGTTAAAGCAATATAGAGACCTCAGAGATGGTACAGGATTTCTTATTGCAATATTTCTTATAACCCTTTTTATGTCAAAGAAAAAGACTCCAGGTCTAAGCATTTGGAAGTTAACATGAAAAGATGAGTAGTCACTATGTATGACACTAAACGTACATGAAGTGGACAGTAGCTACTACTGGCTTTATGAAGATAAAAATATAACTATTTTAATATCTACAAAGATATGGTTGCACTGGAAATGTCTAGTTTGTAATTTTGCATGATGACAGATTGAATTTACAGAGCACCTGAATATTATGGTCCTCTCTGAATTAAAAGCATGGGTGAAAGACAAGTCGTGGAAGCATTGTTGGACTGATTGCATCTTGATCTGGATAGAGCCGATGGAAAGCTGGAAAAAGTGAGAAGCTGCAGAGAACTGTAGAACCTCTATTCCCATTTTAACAGGACGTCTTTTGAGCCAATAACCTTCAAGCAATCAGAAAGTCCCTTTATTGAGGTGTCTGCTTTACTGTATAATTCCTCAATCATAAAGAGACATTGTCTTTACTGTGATGCAAAGCCTCTGATTTGAGTCCCAGTGAGATACGAACAGAATGTTGCCAGCACGAAACATTTAAAGCACAACCTGGTGTGGTAATGTGAGGGCTGATATTTCCTACAGCATTAACAGGATTTCATAATTGACTATGAAAGATGCATTTGTATTTTCACAGCCAAACTTCTACCTGATCTAACAATAGAAATCCATCAGGAAACATGTTTTAAAAGCACAAGCTTGGGGCTGCTCAACTTAGCGTCCATCCTCTGCTCAGGTGAACATGATCCCCTCATGTTCCTCATCACAGGCCATGTAAGAAAAGGTATTGATAACGTCTACAAGGTCATCTTCACTAAATGGCCATCACAGCCTGTATACGTTTATCATCTTTGGGGTGATTCTCCTATTCCAGTTGCTCCAAGCTGAAAGAGTGAACATCCCCTCAGCTTGGTGTTTCAATCGTCCTTTCCTTTTTAAATACTTAAACCCTAATATGTACTTCATGTAGTGAGTTTATGCAATGCTCATTGTTGTAAGCTTTATTAGTGAAGACTAACCACGTTTCCATGTTTACAGCTGCATCAGAATCAAGTTCCTTATTTAACTGACATTTACTTGAGTATAAATATGTATAAAATCACACAGTCTCTAACACACTGTTATTCCTTCGTGATATTGTGTCCCATGTCAGTGTAATTTAGAAATGTTGTTTTGGATGCCTTTTAAATGTTCATTTTAATGTTGTGGACAGGCGGCGGCAGTGACTATATGTAAATGCTGTGTCTGTTTGTACTCGGCAAAGTCAGTATTTAATTGAGAAATGTGTATTATTGATACTCATTAACAATTAGAAAAAAAATTAAATGGTTTACACTGTTATATGTAGTAAAATTAGATTAAAATATTGAGGTAATTTCTACATAACCTTAATGTTGTCTGAGGAAGTTATAAAATAAATCTGACAATTTGAATAATTTTTTTGTCTTGCCTGTCTTTGAAGCAAAATGACCAAGAAACACACATGCACATGACAAATGATCAAAATGATATATTTTCACAATGTATACACACAGTGAACATGTTTTTTTGTTTTCTTTTGCGAATTAAAAAAAAGGGAAATCTACATATTAGATGTGTTAAGGCTTCCTGTTAAGAGTGTGTAATCAGTTCTTAGTTAAGAGTAATCAAATCAGTCAGCAATTCACAGATGGTTAATGCAAGTATAACTGACTGGTTCATGCCACATAATTAAACACAAACCAAATAATCAAGATCATTTCAAACAAACTCCCTTCCTGAACCCAAATAAAGAAAAAAAAGGAAGCAAGAATTTTATATATAGATATTTTTCTTGGAGATTTGCCGTCATGTCACACACAGCACTTAAAGGCATTCATTCATGCAGCCCTGTTCCCTTTCCCCCCAAACCTCCAGAAAAGATACAGAAACCCTTTTCGACATCATTATCTAACAGTTCAGATTCAGAGAGCTGCTGTTCTCAAGGACCTCATGATTCAAACACTGCTCCTGACCAGGTCTCATGTTTCGTGCCTGGTGCTAAATGAGTGATGGTCACCTCAACGGCCTGGATCTTTGCATGTTTGGGTGGAATAGAGCAGATCTTGTAGCTCACTTCATCTCCTTCCACAGGCACATATTCACCCTCGATGCTGTTGGAAGAATGGAGATCATCATCAAAACGTGTGTGTGTGTGTGTGTGTGTGTATGTGCGCTTACTGGATTTAGACAAAGAAGCGCGTTTAAAAAGTACATCAAATGGAAAACACTATTTCAGATTAGGCAAACAAAATGGATCCCATTTTACAAATGATAATTCTTATATAATTATAAATCACTATAGTTTTTAAGTTAACTGACAATGTAATTTTATGTAGTTGAACATTAAACAAGTCTTGAATGTTTGAACAGCGGGCAGCTAGCAAGTCAATCCATTTTTCCACTGTACAAACACATTTCATCTGAAAGAAGCCAGTCAAGTGCTCTTATCTCTCACACTCAAGTAACTTAACTTAGACCTGACGCCAAAACCTTTCACACACTCCACAAGTTTCTATTCCCAGAAGCCCCTCCCTCATGATCAGTTCAAATACATTAACAAACACACTGGGAGCGCTAACATTTATAAACTCTAATTTGGGCTGCATATTAATAATGATTTGTGTTTGCATCTACATCATGGTGTCGTCGATACATGTGATTTCAGATTTAACTGGGTTTGTGGTGGAATGTGTGTTGGCTTTGACGTAGGACTCAGCTGAAGATGTTTGCCCTGTGAACTCACTCAGATATGTGCACAAAGATGTCACTGCCTCCGTCTGATGGCGTGATGAAACCGTGTCCTTTGGAACGCGAAAAGCACTTGCAGACCCCACTGAAGACCGGACCCTCAGCTGCACGCGCTTGACTGTCGGGTTTAAAGGGACAAAAATTTGACTCTATACTTATTCAGCAAAAATGCATTAGATTATTAAAAATATATAATCACCATTTCTATTCATCAACGAATCCTGAAAAAAAAACAGGCAGCACGACTGTTTTCAACATTGATAATTATTATGTGTTATGTACTACTTTTTGTCTTGTGCTGCCTATCTTTACCAGGACTCCCTGGCAGAAAAGAGATTGTATCTCAATGGGACCTTCCTGGTTAAATAAAAAAATAATAATGGATGTTTCTTGAGCAGCAAATCACCATATTAGAATGATTTCTGAAGGATCATGTGACACTGAAGACAGGAGTAATGATGCTGAAAATTCAGCTTTGCCATCACAGGAACAAATTACCTTTTCAAATAGTTTTTTATTTCAATATAACTGTTTTTATTTGGTGACCATTAGAGACACCCTTCAAAACGTAATAATTTCAATATTTTTACTAACCCGAAACTTTTGAAAAGTTGTATAAAACAGGAGTGTCCAAACTCAGTCCTGGAGGGCCACTGTCCTGTAGAGTGTAACTCCAACTTGCCTCAAGCTTAATTAACTGGTTCAGGTGTGTTTACTTGGGGTTGGAGCTGAACTCTGCTGGACAGTGGCCCTCCAGGAGCAGGATTGGACAGCCCTAGTAGATGCATACATATGAAATGAATGGGTTAAAGCAGTGGATGGTTTTGAAGATGTGCTGCTGTACTCACGCTGAGCAGGTGCGGTTGCGGCGGGTGGGCAGGGGACTGGGAATCAGGTAGCCCCTCATGGGGGAGGGCGACCGGTCTCTGTGGCGACATGCGGGCAGACGAAGAGAGCTGGGGGACACCGGAGAGATCGGGGACAGTGGGGACAGAGGAGGGGTGGTGGACTTCACAGGAGATGGCACTTCTGAGGACATGCTGACGGTGGGACACTGGGAAGGCAGAGAGTGCGAGAAGCTTTACTTTTTAAAACTGAAATATGTTCTCTACAAGTATTTCCTTGAAAAGAAACATGACAATTGTCTGCGTGTACATGAACCGAAAACACAAATAGTGCAAATGGCACACAAGAACAAGTTCTGTCTACCGAGGAGGACAGAGTGACATCCTTGAAAAATTTATTTTTGTGAAGTGTAAGCAATATACAAGTATTGATGATGTAATATAAAAAAATATATATCATCATGTTAATTCTACACATACGATAGTATCATAAATAATCAAGCGCCAGCAACTTTCTGGTTGACACTCCAACATGGCGGTACTGCACCTCAACTCTGGTTTTCACCCATCATAAAATGTACAAAAAGATGACAACGCAGTGTGTAGCTATTACTGCTGCACAAAATTGTGTGATGAAAGGAGGAGATGAAAGCAAAACATATTACCCACACCTGAAAAAAAGTAAACTCATCACTGTGGGAGTTTTTGGGATTCCGTAACGAAGACACTCCAGTCTGCAGGAAGTGCCGATCAATAGTTATTTTAGTGCACATTTGAACAGTTATGGTCAAAAACTCTCTCTCCGCATCCCTACACTTGTATTTTGAGTGTGATTCAATGGCCCATAAATAGAACACGCAAAATAAAGTAAAAAATACATTATACAGATGGCATTATTTTTTCCAAGATTTATCTAGTTTTTGCGATAGGATAGTTATCGTGAATTGTTTTGGCCAAGTAGTGAAAAAATATATTGGCTTTTAAAGGCATTTTTTGTCATGCTTATTCAATGTATTTACTCACATTTGAATAATTTATATTTGTTTAGTTTTTTTAGCAAACATTGATATGTAATTATGTGCTATTAATAAGCATTTCATGTAAATAAAAGTGACTACAGTACAAATTTGAATCTTGTTAACATTACTTATTGGATCTATATTACAAGCAGCCCTCAACATAAAATTACCCAAAATGGTCACATTATTACTATTTGTCTATAATCTCCAGTAGGGATGCGCAATATATCGGCCACCATATCAGTATCAGCCAATATAAGTTCATTTATAAGTACATTTTTAATGTTATCGTTATCGGCCCGATAAGAAAAGTTGGCCGATTTATTGTAAAGCCGATAAATAATGGATTATTTCCTTCAGCTGAGACACTTCAGATGCGCACTGTTCACACTGATGGTTTTGAATTGCTTGAAATATGATTGGAATCACTTCAAAAATGGAAAATACAGTTAAGTGCAACATGTGCAGCGCAAGTCTGTCATATACTGAAGGCAACATACAATTATAATGACAAAATTATAGTTTTCAAATCTAAAAAATTATCGGTATCGGCCAAAATTGTCATATTGGCGCATCCCTAATCTCCAGTGTGTTACCAGGTCCATATAAAGCTATCGCTAAGACGATGTGGTGTGATTCATTACAAAACAGATACCCGATACCCTTCCTTTTGAGAATTTTCCACTGCTACAAAAATAATGCAATTCCCTGTGATATTGACACAGATCTAAGGTAACTAAATGTCTCTAGTGTACATAGCAGTGGATGTAAGAGCCTGAGGGAACCACTTGACAACCCAACACTGAATGACTCAGATCAGCAATTAGTTACTTTACTATTGAAACATGAGATGTAAAGCCTGTATTTTCTTCTCCTGCCTCTAAATATATACAGCTATAATATTCTGTATTCAAGCTCCACTGCGTCTCTCACTCCTGTATTCATTTAAAATGCAATGCATTATGTGCCGAAATTATAGATGTTAATTATTCATAAAAAAATGTAAACAACTGTGTTTTAAGCCCTTTGACTTTATCGTTGAGTATCCCTGATAATCACCATCACTGAAACAAAACCCCCAGCGGCCGTACATTTGCGACAGTAATGTGAATGTTCACTGTTGATGCTGCAGGCCACGTTCAGCCTTTGTTAGGCCTATCTGACAGATCCCCCGTCCAGTAATATATTACAAACCTGCTCTCCCGACAGAGCGTTTGGCCAGGCCACTAGAGGTTCGTGCAGGACTCGGTTGTGGGATCTGTTAACTAATGCACTGAGCACCAGAGCGCTGCATGTTAACACAAACGGCCTGTGAAGGGTCAAGCATCCAGTAATCACAGTAGGAAATGGCACTGAATGCATAATCGCATGCCCTCCCCCAATGTCATCGCTCTCCCTTGGGCCATTACAGCCCACACAAATTGAAAAAGAAGAGCGGGATGACCACGAAAGATCTTCCTTAAGAGCCATAAAGCATATTATGTAATAATTTTGAGCACCGAAGAAGCAGCAAATTGGCTTTCCGGACACTCCCAGGCGGCTCTGCCATGGCAACACTGTACCGACGGCTCCCTCGAGAGATGCCAGATGAGAATGGGCCCCTTTGTACCTTCAGATGGATTACATCACTGCAATTATAGCTTTCTGCTGTCAGACTCAGCATGCCCCATAAACCGAAAACGAGGCCACTGAGTGTTTGAAAACCAAGGCCAATTATACAGCGCTGATTGTGTGCTGAGGTACTGATGCATGGGTGAACGTTCGCTTCAGCTCTCATTCGTTCCACATACACATCGGCAGAAATTACACAGGTAGTACATCCCAGCAGGAGGAAGAAACTCTCACAGAATGGCCATGATTTTTGGGGGGTATGGTATTTTGAATGGCTTGGTGTAACTCGTAAATACCATAATATATGAATTTGGCAATCATTTATCGAAATGTGTATTAAAACAGAAAGATATTACCATACTTTTAGATTACTAGTACTTTGTAAGAAATTATGAAGCTTCTAGTTATTCATATAAAGCAGTCTCTTTAGTAGTGGTTCTCAACCTTTAAAACTCCAGTGAGTCTCCCATTAC
The DNA here is from genome assembly GCF_965113295.1 of Leuciscus leuciscus. Taxonomy (NCBI): domain Eukaryota; kingdom Metazoa; phylum Chordata; class Actinopteri; order Cypriniformes; family Leuciscidae; genus Leuciscus; species Leuciscus leuciscus. The sequence goes on from NC_138725.1 coordinate 55,277,729, forward strand.
CAAAGACAATATTTGAAGACCAACCCCCTACACAGGCTATGATAGTTCCCTCTCGCACCCCAGCTGAAATGAAAATAAAGGCGCTAGGGAGAAACAAGGGCTTTTATTACAGTTAAAATAAATTTTAATCTTTTCCTTAATGCATAAAAAGTAAAATGCAGAATTTGTTACTGTGAACACAAACCTAAATTTGCCACTTGCTCCGCTAAAGCGAGTTATTATTCCCAAAGAGTGAAGAAACAACACAAACAAATTTGCTTGATCTGTTGCCGATTATTGAGGGGAATAATTAACAATGCAGATTGTGTACATCAGAGATATACACTCCAATAATTGATTTATTAGCTTATATTAGTAGTAGTAGTAGTAGTAGTAGTAGTAGTGGTGGTTGTAGTTGTAGTTGTTGTTGTAGTAGTAGTAGTAGTAGTAGTAGTAGTGGCAGTACTTAAAAGTTACAATTTAAAAATGTGTGGGTATAAACCTTGATTTTTCGTATTACTATTTTTATTTTTTTTAAATTAAGCTAAAAACATACACAATTTTGAGATTGGGGAGATTTTTTATGATTTTGAAAGAAGTATTTTTTAGCTTACCACATCTGCATTTATTTGATTAAACTAGAGTAAAACTGTAATATTTGAGAAATATTACAATTTCAAATCATTTTCAGCATCATCATTCCACTACTCCACATGATCTGTCAGAAATCATTCTAATATGCTGATTTGCTGCTCAATTAACATTTCTTATTATTAATGAAAATGTGACATCTTTTTCAGAATTCTTTGATGAAGAGAAAGTTCAAAAGAACAGCATTTATTTTTAATAAAAAAAATTGTAACATCACTTTTTATCTATTTAATGCTTTCTGCCTTAAAAAAAAATTTTTTTTAATTCTTTACACACACAAAAACATTGATGCCAAACTTTTAAACCTATTTATATATTTGCATTTGTTTAGTATGGAACTAGTTGGTAGAAAATGTGTCCATTCCAGAGAGGTCTAAAAGCAAACAACAGCTTTTAACTCACGTATTATTAGACAAAGGTCAACAGAGGGAGGAAGACATGACCTCAGGATGAGCACACAGACCTCTACACTAAGGTCAGCTATGGAATTTACTGGACTTTCCCATCAACTCCACCTCTGACAAGAGTTTACTGTTGAAAAGTCTGCTAACGTAGGCAAATAACTCTGTCAGGCCCTAACCAACCACAATAGGGCCACTAAGCCGTATTGTGAGCAGAGATCCTAAACCATGCCAAGGCAGTATGCAAAATAGCACTATAGAACAGGTCTGTATAGACAAAATGAGATTTCAACCACAAGCTCTGCGCACTCAAAGAAAAACAGGGGGGGGGGGGGGGGGGGTTCAAAGAAAAAAACATGCAGTGGGGCAGAGCGATGTACATTTGCATTGACGTCACCTAACAGGAAACTTGTCATGGCAGCAATGATGAAAGAAGCTGCCCGCAACATCTACAAATAACCAGTTTAACAAAGTAAGGTCACAAGATTACACGCGCAATCACGTCACTATCTAGAGCTTTCAAGCCAAATGTTTAGCACAGTCTTTACATGAAGCACACAAAACATAAGTAAATGAGGCATACAAAGGCAATTCTGTCTTCAAGTACACAGAATCTCAATTTACAGCATATTAGAGGCCTTGACAATATTCCCTCCAGGCTTGATGAGTGTGATAAACAACCTCCGCATGCAGATTACAAGTGGACTTCACCAGAAGACAGTTATGCATGGTATTTAACAGCTGATTTGCTAATCTGCACCTGATCTAGCAAACTGTAATAACAAGCAGCTCTGAAATCAATCTCATATCTGCCCTTGGTGTGACCGGGATACTCACCAGCAACAGTCTGCTCGGGACGGGTACAAGCACTGCTTGTTCTTCAATGAGGAAGCGCAACCTTGCTTGGTTTGTGTCAACCACATCCCCCTCTTTTGCTTCACCTGGATCCCGTGTATGGAGGGCGGAGCTTCCGTGAAGGTGGTGACTAATAAATACGGCAGCGATGGAGAGATAAAGGGAATGCTCTCCATCTGGATGGTGAGTTGCTAAGCTACAGAACAGCTGCGGGACATGTCCGGGAGAGGGACAGTCTGTGAAACAGGATGGCATGACAAGTCTGGAGGTGGGAATGTTGCGTGGGTGACAATTTGCTGTTTGTTTGCGCTCAAGAGAGCACCTGAAGAGGCTTTTGTAAAGTACACAGGAAGTGAGCAGCACAGCTTTTATTGCCTTTTAACAATCCAATGAATGTACATTTCCAACAAAACATGAGTTAAAGAGATAGACCTAACAAAACTACACCACTTAATGGAATAAAACAACGATTATCACACCAGCACAGAAAAACAAACAAACAATCACAGCAACCTCAGCTGCATTTGCCCAATAACATGCCCACTCATGCCCATATTTTCCCAGAGGACAACATGCTAAACGGATATAAACTGACAGATAAATATAATAAAGAGTTTGCATGCATCACAGCCAGCAGCAGATGAAATAATGTGCCAAAAATGACAATGAGTGACAATGACTAAAACCTCTGAAAGGTCTGGAATCTGGACGCCTACATTGATTCTCATCTATAGATGTTTCTACACACAGTGATGGCACACTATTGAATTCAGCCCACAGATTCAGATAGCAAGGACAGCTCTGACTCAGACCCCTGCTGTTACAACTGCATTAAGTTGCATGAATGAAAGTACAAAGTAACAACTTTCTCCAGTGGCATGTTATACTGAGAGGACATTTGAGCACAATATGGCGCACAATGTGGGGACATACCAACCAATATTGAGAAAAGTAATCAATGGTTTGTTGTCTCTGCCATTCAGGAATGCCTTAATATTTCAATGACAGCAGTAGCAGATTTGACCTGTTAGAGCACAGCAAGCTCAAAACGTTCTCCACTGTTTAGGCACTGAACAAAAAGACAAATGATACTTTTTGAAATTATCAAGTACAACTCACTGCCTACAGAGATCATTTTCTAGCTATAATCTATGAAAAAAAACATATTTTACTCCCTGACTGTGCTTAAAAGAATGGTTCACCAAAAATATCATTTAATTCAACTTTTCACTTAAATTTCACTAATAATTTATAATAATTAATATCATTTTTGTCTGTTCCATGATATAAAGAAAATATTTCTACAAGTCATACAGGTTAGTAATGACATGAGGGTATGAAAACAGTTTGAACTATTCCCTTAATGGTCTTAAATCTAAATACAAATTCTTTACAGTCAAATTCACTTAATCATTTGTTACATTTATATAGCGCTTTTCTGGGTACTCAAAGTGCTTTACAAAGAAGGGGGGGAATCTCCTCAACCAACACAAATGTGCAGCATCCATCTGGATGATGCGACGGCAGCCATATTGAGCCAGAACGCCCACCACACACCAGCTTACTGGTGGAGAGGAGACAGAGTGATGACGCCAATTAGTATGGGGATGATTAGGAGGCCATGATGGACAGAGACCACTGGGCAAATTTGGCCAGGATGCCGGGGTTACACCCCTACTCGTTTCGAGAGACATTCTGGGAATTTTTTTGGTGTGACCACAGAGAGTCAGGACCTCGGTTTAACGTCTGATCCGAAGGACGGTGCACTTTGACAGTATAGTGTTCCCATCACCATACTGGGGTGTTAGGACCCACACAGACCACAGGGTGAGCACCCCTGCTGGCCTCACTAACACCTCCTCCAGCAGCAATAGTTTTCCCAGGAGGTCTCCCATCCTAGTACTGTCCAGGCTCAACCCTGCTTAGCTTCAGTGGGCAACCAGTCTTGATTTTCACTTGCCCCAAATTTTCACTTGCCCCACAAAAACTAAACCACATGTATCCTCCTGATAAAATGACACTGCTGAACTTGTGAAACTTTGTGAAAATATTCAGGCCAAACCATAAAAGTTAAAGGGCCTATATTTCGATTATTTAGAAATGCTCAATACATGAAGAAAAACAGGGATATCTTAGTTTAGCAGGATTCAGAAGGGTGGAGATTATGTTTGTAATGTCAGATTATGACGGGAATAGTTTGGTAACGTATCCAAATTTCCAAATAGCCTTGAGAAAAAGAATAGCAGGAGGAAAAACAGGGAGGCAAGCACCTTCTGTTCAATAAAAGGACCCAACCAGGAAACAGCTAATCAAAACCAGTACGGTAGTTTCCTTTTGCAAGGATGGGTCTCCAACAATAGATTTATGATGAAAACAGCTTATTATGCGTTTATCCCAAAATAGATGTATTTAGTTGTATTTCAGACGCCCTAAAAATAGCATTCAGGTACGTTTCATGCACTTGTTTTGATAGAAGGAAACAACAAGATGCATTTCAAGTAAATTTTTTTGTTCTTCAGATATTCCTCTTTATTTAAAATAAATAACAATTAGCTCAGCTGAGCTCTATGCATAGTGACCCAAATTTGTTTTTGTTTTTAATGAAAATGTGTACACTTTATTCAGTTGTACTATGTAACAATTTATTCATGGTGCCACACTAAGATCTCCACATCTCTGAAATTTAACCATACAGGACTTCAAAATGAAGATTCTAAAAGAAAAGTTTAAGAACCTGAGTCTTTAATAGTTCTTGGGTCACAGTCATCCAAACTGTCACCATTAGCCTGGAATGCAACAAGGGTTGTTAAAGTCAACAGATGAATCTCTGTGTAAAAAAAATAAATAAATAAAAAATGCTGCTGCCATCTTTCTTTAGTTATTTTCCCCCTCCTGTAATTTGGCTCCAAAAAAGGTGAAAACTTTAATCTTCCAGATTTTTTTTTTTTTTTTTTTTACAAAATCATACATTTTAGTTTGGAGGACACAGAATGACCCTATAGTTAGGTTACTGTCGTCCTTGGAATAGAACTACTTCAGAAACATTTATTTTTATGATACAATTATAATATTTATGCAAATATTTGTAACAGTTATAAGACCCTTTAAGACTTGTGTAACTCTTTTAAGTCTTTGATATATGTTGTTTTCAAACCAATGTTTCAAGGTTGGCCATTTGGTAGCTTTTCCAGAACCTGCAAAAAGCAAATATCTGGAAATAGTACATTTACATTTAGTCATTTAGCAGACGCCTTTGTCCAAAGCGACTTACAAATTAGGACTGAATTCAGCGAGTCATCATAAAGAGGCAAAAGCAACAACAACGCAAGAAGTGCTCAAAATACGAAGTTCAGGTATTATTCAGAGTAGCATAAGCCTGATAAGTGATGTTTCAAAGGGAAAGGACAAGTTTTTTTTTTTTTTTTTTTTTTTTTTTGAAGACGGAAGAGATTGGTTTTCAGCTGTCTTTTGAATGTTGTCAGGGATTCTGCATTCCGGATGAGGGTGGGGAGAGCGTTCCACCAGCATGGAACTGTGAATGAGAATGTTCTGGAAAGTGATTTTGTGGCTTTCTGTGATGGAACCACGAGACGTCGCTCGTTGACCGATCGTAGGTGTCTGGTAGGGATGTAGACTTGTAGGAGTGAGTGAAAGTAGGAGGGAGCTGAGCCTGTGATAGTTCTGTAAGCAAGCGTCAGTGCCTTGAACTTGATGCGAGCAGCTAGAGGTAGCCAGTGCAGAGAGATGAACAGAGGAGTGACGTGGGCCCTCTTGGGCTCGTTGAAGACAAGCCGAGCTGCAGCATTCTGGATCATCTGTAGGGGTTTGGTTGCACATGCTGGAAGTCCAGCCAGAAGAGCCTTGCAGTAGTCAAGCCTAGAGATGACCAGGGCCTGGACGATAAGTTGTGTTGCATGCTCAGTTAGAAAAGGCCTGATCTTCCTGATGTTGTGCAGTGCAAACCTGCATGATCGAGCTGTCTTTGAAATGTGATCTGTGAAGGTCAGCTGGTCATCAAACGTTACTCCAAGATTTCTGACCGATCTTGATGGGGTGATTAATGATGACTCTAGCTGGATGGTGAAGTCGTGCTGTAGAGATGGATTGGCAGGGAGGACGAGAAGCTCAGTCTTTGCCAGGTTGAGCTGCAGGTGATGTTCCTTCATCCATGTGGAGATGTCTGCCAGACAGCTTGAGACCCGTGCAGCTACTGTGGGATCATCTGGTTGAAAGGAGAGGAAGAGCTGCGTGTCATCAGCATAGCAGTGGTAGGAAAAACCGTGTGCCTGTATGATGTGTCCCAGTGATGTGGTGTAGATGGAGAAGAGGAGGGGACCAAGAACTGAACCCTGGGGAACACCTGTGGTCAGCTGATGTGCTCTGGATACCTCACCTCTCCATGCGACCTTGAAGGACCTACCTGTGAGATAGGACTCAAACCAGTGGAGTGAAGTTCCTGTGATGCCCAGTGATGAGAGAGTGGACATAAGGATCTGATGATTCACCGTGTCGAAGGCAGCAGACAGATCCAGGAGAATGAGGACTGAAGATTTGGAAGCAGCTTTTGCGATCCGTAGGGCTTCTGTGACTGACAGTAATGCAGTCTCAGTTGAATGTCCTTTCTTGAAGCCAGATTGGTTGACATCCAGCTGGTTGTTTAGAGACAAGAAGGATGTTAGTTGGTTGAAGACAGCTCTTTCAAGTGTCTTCGCAATGAATGGTAGGAGAGAGATAGGTCTGTAATTCTCTACAAATGATGTGTTTAGCGTTGGTTTTTTCAGCAGTGGAGTAACCCGAGCCTGCTTGAATGCTGTAGGGAAGGTGCCAGTATGGAGGGATGAGTTGATGATGTGTGTGAGTAATGGTAGAAGTGTGGGAGAGATGGCTTGTAGAAGGTGTGAGGGGATGGGGTCAAGCGGGCAGGTGGTAGGGTGACTGGAGAGGAGAAGTGTAGATACTTCTTCCTCGGTTAGCGAAGAAAAGGAGGACAGAGGGGTATTGGCTGTGGAAGGGGTCGGTCTGGGTTCCTGTGTGTGTGGAGCTGAGAACTGACTGCTGATAGCTGTTGTTTTGTTGGTGAAGAAGTGCGCAAAATCGTCAGCAGTTAAGGAGGAGGCGGGTGGTGGTGGAGGTGGACAGAGGAGAGAGTTGAATGTCTTGAAGAGTAATCGTGTGTTGGAGGAGCTGTTGATCTTGTTGTGGAAGTATGAAGATTTTGCAGCATGAACATCAACAGAAAAGGAGGAGAGGAGAGATTGATACATACTCAGGTCAGAGTACATCACAGATGAAGCAGCATCCTGATCAGAACAGGGGCCTATACCATGAAGCCGGTTTAGATGGCTAGCCAGGTATGTTTCAGATTAGTTTGCGCCAAAACTTGCGCCTGGGTTTTAGGCACCATGAAAGTGGTTTGGCTTTTAGCAGTGTTCATCGCCATAGTAACTTATAAACCCCGGCTAACCTGGTCCGGGGCAGGTTATGTTCCAGGTAAAAGGTTGCAAACCGAACTTGGACAATCAGCTGTGAGAAAAGTGACATGTCTGATGCGATAAAATCACTCCACCTGTTTCTACTCTAAATTAAAGGTCAATACATAGCAAATTATTTTTTAGTAATGCTTATTTAGAATAATAATTTTTTCATGATTTAGATATTATTTATGTAATTATTATACCCTTAATCGATCACACATGTACAATTTTAGTTGATCTATTATTACGCACAGTTTAAATTAATAAATATATTAAGGTAATATAAATACACTTTAGAATCAATAGATAAAACAATAAAAGGACTACATGTGAGCTTAAATGTTCAATTCTCTCTATACCTTTATCAATTAACTAACTTCACAACTTTTACTTGCACTGATATACAGTAGCAAGACTTTTTCTTTTAGTTGTCCTCTTTCATAGACAGCTATTTTCTTCTTGCTGTGTAAATTTGTTCAAATTCTTAATATTTTTCAATCTCGTAATATTCTGCAGAAGAGAAAAATGAATCGCAGTTTCACTCTTTCTCGGCATGTGATTGGCTGTTCACTGCTGATGTCACACCTAAACTCAGGATCAAAGCCTGAGTTGACAGAGAAAGTTGATGATCAGCATCATAGTACCAACAAGGCCTGGTTGAATTGGTTTGGTTTCGTCAACTTGAAAATAATCCTGTAACCCTGAGTTTGTTCAACTACCATCATGGTACTAGGCCCCAGCTTTCAGAAATGTATCTGGTACATAACAACAAAGAAACTGAAGTAGCATGGTAGATAGACTCTAGATGACTGTTATTAGGATCAGCCCACTTGGTACTGGTTGACTGAGGGTGGTAGTATTGCATAATATGTACATTTATGAAAGGCAAAGGTGGTCACACACATGGGGGAGCTTGCAAAATATGATCGTCGTAAGAAATGTATATGACTTGTATAGTTGAAAAGGTAAAATCCATTTTGTCAAGAGGCTTTGAACTCTAATTTACATATCAATAGTATTTTCTGGCAGATCAAAACTTCAGGGTGCTTTCTCCAGAAACAATTACCATAATTTGCCATTTCATTACCTCCTTCTTTATGAGCTTAGTCTTGAGTTTGTTCTGCAACAGATTGAGCTAGTCTGTGTAAACAGATGATCAGATAGCCCTCTGTAACAGTCTTTAATTCAAGCTGAGCTTTGGATAACTCTAAGTCATGACACTCTCTATTAACTCGATGGTTGGACTATACAATGAAATATGCCCTTAATTAATGTTGTTTAATATATTATATATATATACCAGGTCACATAAAATGGTTACACAAATGGGCACAGAAACCCTGGTAACAAAACCTCTGCCTGAATAACCTTGTAACTGTCTAGAGAGGGAGGAGCACAGTGCAGTGTTTTCCAAGACAGTAACAGACTCAGTACATGACCTCTAGTTGTCTTTATGAGGTCCCAACAGGGTATGCTGTCACTGCCCAAAATCCAATATTACAACTTGAGAACTATCAGTTACATAACTGAAAGCATGGCCCAATGGTCTAGGTTAAAATGAGTAAATAACACAATGTGTTCTTGGAGTAAAGACACAACATTTCTAAGACAAGAAATATTGAAAAATAGTAGACATAAGCCAGGAAATTGTAAGCTCCAATGTAATCAGCCTTTTCCTTGTCCTTGTAGTTTACAGTAAATCATTTTGCAACCTCAAAATAGGATTGATAAACTAAATAGGCCTAACTATCAATGACAGATCATATAAAACATTCAATGATAGTTCACCCAAAAATGAAATAAAAATGTTATTTATGGTGCATAATGCATTCGAGTTTGTATTATGAGGTGTAATGATGTAATGTGTGGAGAACAGAAGTGAAGAGTAAACATCAACAAGATGGATGAAGTTTGCGACTCCTGTCTCCTGTGCTTTATTAGTTATTAACTCCTGACAGACACAAATTTTATTCAATTTATGAAGGTGCTATAAATTGAATTATTAGATTCTATCACAATTTACAATACTATTGTCTTTTGTACATGCAACTTAGCTAGTTTTATTGTAAATGAAAAATAGTACTTTCATTCATTAAAAACACATTACCATCAATACAGATTCTGCATTTACTGTGGGATTATTTACAACTTTTTTGGTGCCATCCTTGTGCATTCAAATTTCAACACGTAATTACAATCTTTCCACCATGACTTGAATGGCCCATTATTCACATTCGTTCCAAAACCTGCATGACTCACCAATTTGGAATTTGTGTTTCAGAGACTTTTATTAAAATGTTTTAGTTGTGCACTATATTCCAAGTCATTGTAACAATTCAGAAGAACTGACAAATAGTGCACAAGTTGTATGAACCACCACTTTGATAATCTTATGTTGCTTTTGCATAGTTTTGTCCTCAAGATGTTAAAGGGGTGGTATAATGCCCTTTTCACAAAATGTAAAATAAGTATTTGATGTCCCCAGAGTGTGTATGTGAAGTTTTAGCTCAAAATACCCCACAGATATTTTTATATAGCACGTTAAAATTTTCACTTTTTGAGGGTGAGCAAAAACACACCATTTTTGTGTCTGTCCCTATAAATGCAAATGAGCTGCTGCTTCAGGCACAGGGGGCGGAGCTACAACAGTTTGTCCCCTTTTACCTCACACAGACATGCACTGAAAATTTCAAAACGTTCAGCCTTTTATGTTCAAACCGGAGTCAGACAATGATGGAGAGACTCAAGAAGAAGTGACAACATGTAGAAGCAACAGGACATTTCTGGATGGTTAGTTGATGAATTTATGTAGGTTATGTGTAGTTATATTCTAGGCATTGATTTGCATATTCTGTCATGACAATCTATAAATCGTGTTCCGGGGGCGGGTTTATGTAAATGATAGGATTGGTGATGTCACTAACCCTGGAGGAATGTTGTGTAGTCCCTACCAGCCGTTTGTTGTAGTCCTTAAAAAGCAATTTCTTTAAAAGCAAATATCTCCCTTTGCTTTGAACTTTGAGCTTCGTAATTTTGCAGATGTTGTTTATGCTCAAACAGCAACATTACACACTAACTAAAGTTAAAAAAGTGAAATCATAATCAACCACCCCTTTAAGATATCGTTTTGTTTTTGCAAACGTAGTCCTCATTCAATGTAAGTGCATGGAAAACAGCAACCAAATACATCATTCAAAATTTATCTTGTATTACACACAAAAAAATAAATACATATATGATGAAATTATGGCGAGGAATTACAGTTGGGTCATTCCATGTCAAATTAACCAAATTTCGGAAACTTCCCTGGCTCAATTTTTTGATTATCGAAAACCAAATGTGGTTCACTTTGCACACAGCTGATACTTGCATTTAAAGTGGAATGTCTGAAGACTAAATAGTGTTTAAACTAGAAATGTATCTTGTTTACCTCTATCAAAATAATTGCATAAAACATAACTGTATGAGATGGTTACGTTGAGGCACAATAACTTGCTCTCAAACATTATAAGAATCTATATTTGAATCAGATTTAGGGATATTTGGAAGATGGGATTTTGTTCATTTTAACAGCTTCTGAAGCTACTAAGAGTTCAAATACACAGTATCGTAACTACACGTTACCGCATTGACATCCCTAGATCTATGAGATTGAACCATATAGGGCCTTAAAAATTTATATTCCAAAAGAAAAGTTAATTAAGAATGAGAATCTAGAAGGATATTAAGATATCTTGAATACTTTTAGAGTTACAGACACATAACAACTTTAGAAAAAATTATATTTATGGCACTCAGACAGGTTCTATGCAATTGAACTGAAAATGTGTTACCGATTTACTCATGGAGCCACATTAACATACCCATATCTCTGGGATTGAACCAGAGATTGAATGAAAATACCAACAAAAAACAAAAACAAAAAAGTTTAAGAACCAGAATCTAAAAGGATATTAAGAAATATTTAATACTTCTTGAGTTACAGGCATGCAAACTTGAGGCAAAAAAACCACATGTTTTTTCGCATTTTTGAACTGTCACCGTTGGCATATAATGAAACAAAGATTGCTAGTCAACATATTTTACTGATAGACCTTCCAATCTCTGTGTAAAAATAAAATAATGATGCTGCCATCTTTCTAAAGTCATTTTTACATCTCAGGTGAAAATTGTCATTTTGACCCCTCTCTACAAAATAGTGGATTGCTCAGTAAACCTATACAATATTCAACCACCGAACACTGAGACACTTTATTTTAAACTATAAATCAAAAGCAGTTTTACATTGTTATTTGTCCTGGTAAAACAAAACTGAAAAAACACAGCAGATCTGTTTATCTGATGTCAACAAGACTTCTGCAATATTGTGTCAATATCTGAGCTTCAGCCAAAGACTTTCAAACAAATGTATCAAAATAATAGTCACAGTCTTGCAATAAATCACCTTCATTCATTACACGTAACACGCATGTTTGCTGTATACTTTGTAGAATTGTGGCACGTTTACTAACGTTACTTCGACGAGCTGCTTTAAGACCGCTCCCTTCACCAGCTCAACTAGTCTCTTTCTACATTAATTAAACCACTTTATTTCACTTACTTACTCAAACTTCCAACAAAAGCTCAATATGATGCCTTAAGTTATTCCCAAATAAAATAAAATAAATATTCAACGTGTGTAGAATCGTGCCAATGACCGAGCGAAGATGCAACAGATTAAAACCAGAGACGCCTAAGAGAAATTCATCAATGTTTAAACTTAGTTAAACAACAGATTCATCGGATTGATTCTGACAGATTTCAAACATGACCATCTCTCGTTGTAATTCATGAATCTCTCGAATAATTCACGAGCACGTAGAAGTCGCTTTTTCTTTCACTTTCATAAAAAGTCATTTTGTTGGGATATAATCTTTCAAAAAGAATCACAGCATTACTCACCGTTTGCAAATGTGCACGAGCCAAAGAAAACAACCGTAGATAGTTGGAAGCAGTGAATAAGCCAGCCACGGAAGAAAGTAGTTGTTGCTTATTGTTTGCTGGTCTACTCGGACTCGGAGTCTGACTGTGAATGAGGGTCCTAGACTCCAAAAGAGGTGTGACTAAACCGATGCCATCCAGATTGACATCATTAAATGACAATTACCGTAAAACCTCACAATTTCCGAGTGTGAAACGTAAACAAAAAAGAACATTGAAACAAATGGTTGCACAATCTTTTTTATTTCGCTCTTGCCTGTAGGTCATCTCAAAATGCTCTTAACGCATGAATCAATTCAAAAATGAAGAATAGACAAATGGAGGGATGCAAATGGATAAGAGCAGTACAACAAAATTAATTTAATTTGTGTACAAATAAAAATTCACATCAGTGAACACTAGAGGGTGCTACACAATTCAGAGACTATTAGGAACAATTACTGAGTTACTGCATTCAGTTACTGCTTTCAATATTTCATTTCACCTACGCGTTGACCATCTTAGAATGCATTTTTACTAGAAGAGTATAAGAAATTCCCCCCATTTCAATTCTTGATACCACCACAATGAAAATGTTCTAAAATTAAATGTAAAACAGAACAATGTACCAATTTTACAACAATGCAACACATTAAAACCAGACTGGAGAATAATTGTAGATTTACACACAATTTCACGCTCAAAAGCACAAGGTGATAGTGATTATATTACCTATATTGATAACTTGTTTAAAACAGCTATTCATACATGCTATTTTGTCTTCAAACTCAATATTTTGCATGAAACAAAGCATGTATACAAACAAGGAAATGGAAGAAACATTTTTCAAATGCATGAAGGCCAATAACATCTGATACAGTAGTTTCCACAAGTTTTCTCTTATAATTTCACAGAAATGCTTCTCTGTGAACGTCCTTCACCAAAACATCAATGTTCTGACAAAAACATCATGAATGGATGGTCAAACACAGATAAATATCATATTTGATATGGTAATTTGTGTAACGCAGGAGTATTTTTCTCAAATATGTTTATTTTGTGTGTAAATCCCTGATTCACAGCAACACAGCGAAAATCAAACATTTCTCCCCCACTACATTCATTTCCCCTTTAAAAGAGCAAGTACATTGCAAGGAATGGCATGGTGTAATATTCTAGCTAAATTAAGATGATCTAAATTTAAAAAGAGTTTTCACATTTGTATTTGACATTAACAATACACATTTGGTGAGATGGAGGGTTTTCTGTAACTCTGGCATTTTTTCCCTTCATAGCAACACTACATTCATTGCCTCTGTGCAAATGTTATTTAAAAAAAACAAATATTAAACTTAAAACTGGGGGCTGAAATACATGCTTAGTGTCACAAACAAAACACTAGAGCTTGACATGGATGAAAATGACTAAACGAAAAAGTATGCATCCTTCTACCATCAAATCCTAAAATCATCTATATAGAACAGGCACAAATAAAAAAAAAACATCTATTTATATTAAAAATCTGGATAAACAATAGAATATTTCTACACAGCAGCAGAATTACAGGCATGAAGTGGAGAGTTTATATTAAAAGGGAAATCTACTAATGACAATGCATATATTAAAGTATATATATATATATATATATATATATATAAAATGTACAAGTATAATACACTGCTCCAGACCAGAGAGAGCCGGTATCAGTCTTCAGGAGCCCACGCATCTGATGTGACCCAAACAAATCAATCTCTTCCACCTGATAAATAAGACATCATTATTGCTAAATGAACGAGTGGAAAAAGATGTGATCTCATGACAGGTGGATGAGTCAGGCTTACCCCCCACAATCCTCACATGGTTCTGCTGTACTCAATGCCGCTCTTGGAGGAGATGCCCGACCACGGCAGAAAGCTGCGCAGGAGATTCTGTGCTTGACGGTAAATCCTCTGAGGAATAGAGCAGGGGCTCAGACTGGCCAGTGCCGAACCTATATGATGAATATAATCAGTGCTGAGAGAGTCAAGGAACACTTTTTCTACCAGGCATTTACAGTTCAAATTCATGAAATTAGTACATCAATACCATTTAAAATGTCATGATCCTTCAGAAATCACTCTATTATGATGATTTGCTGCTCAAGAAACATTTCTTGTTATTAGTTGTGCTGCTTTATATTTTTGTGGAAACTGTGATGCACCTTTGTCAAAAAGACAGCATTTATTTTCAACAGAATGTTTTTTTAACATTATACATTTCTGTCCTGTCAACGCATTATATCCTTGCTGAATAAGTGTTAATTTCTTCTTTTTTTAAAACTTAAATCAAAAAATAAAATCTCACTGGCCCCAACATTTTGAAAAGTAGTGTAGTAAATATAGTATTTACGAACTTTTTCAACTTTTAAAAATTTCTCTGAGAAAAGCTGTACAAGCAATATTGGGGGTGGGGGGTACATGCATGTAAAAATACATTATTGGATAAAATGATTTGGTATCATTAATAATAATAAACATTTTATCAGCAACCAACACAACATGCAGCTCTAATTACCAATCGCCTTGATTAATCACACTCACAGACAAATGCGACACATGAACACAAATATGTGAGATAAAGAAAAGGATATAAGATAGTCCATGGAGGATGTCCGCCATTGATGTAGAGGACGTAGGTGAAGCCATCCTTCAGCACTCCTCGTATAGAGTAATAATACGGTAAATAGTGGTGCTGTTTAAAGTCTCTGTTCTCATAGAAGTGAATGGCAGTGTTATTGGTGGTGAGCACATGCAGGTAGATGGCTTTACAATGGTCCTGTGCCGTGGTGGAGATGTGCTCCTTTAAACTGTCCAGCAACAAAGAGCCTGCAGAGAGAGAGAAAGAGATATGAGTGACCTAACAAACTGTTTGAATACAGTTCAAATTTTATGAGGGGAAGCATGTGTCATGGCAGACGTTACACAACAGCACAAAAACGTCACCTCTCACCTACTCCATGTTTGCGAAACTCTTTCACGACTCCTAAACTCAGGATGTACGCAACTTGAGTTTCAACAGGAAAGCTGGAGGCCAAGATGTCTCCATCCTGATGGAGAGAAATATATGCTGAGTTAGCAACACAGGCGGTTAGCTGGGATAATATACTGGAATAACAAAAAATTGTGATTTCAATTGTGTTGTCACTGAAACATATTGAGGCTGTTAAGAGATATTGTAAGGGGTTGGTAAAGTTTTTGAAATAAGTCTCTTATGCTCACCAAGGCTACATTAATTTGATCACAAATATATATTATATATTATAAAAAATAAAAAATAAATTGTCTTTACTGTCACTTTTGAACCCTTTAAATAATCCTTGCTGAATAAAAAGTTTCTTAAAAAAAAAAAAAAATTCGTACTGACCCCAAACTTTTGAACAGTAGAGTAATTTCAAAAATAACATACATAACATTAATTTCTTATTCAGTACACAAGTATTTTAGAGAAAAAAAAAGAAGCATATGTTAGAGAAAAATACAAATCGCACCAAAACAATGATATAAAAAATTAAAGGCACAATATGTACGATTTTTGGATTCAAATATCCAAAACCACTAGAACAATGTTATATATGTTGTGGATTTGTGT
Organism: Leuciscus leuciscus; assembly: GCF_965113295.1. Classification (NCBI taxonomy): domain Eukaryota; kingdom Metazoa; phylum Chordata; class Actinopteri; order Cypriniformes; family Leuciscidae; genus Leuciscus; species Leuciscus leuciscus. Next base: position 55,293,675 of record NC_138725.1, read on the forward strand.
AGTTACATTATCCCAAATGTTCCTAAGAATAAAAAATAAAAAAAGAAGAAGAATAATAAGCAGTTTTACCCAGGACACGGACCGTGTCCGAGCGTCGCCTATCAATGACATCATACCCACGTTACCCTCGATTTCCAGTTTTATTTTGTAGAAACCATGGAAACACCAAAGACGCTTTAATATATTATGTGTTTTATTAGAGAGGTGAGCAACTGATTAGATACATTCATTGACAGAAAACTAATCATTGTTATACAGCTCAACACAGTTAGTCTTTTTGTTTAAATCTCGTGTTCTTGATTTACCGCAAGTACCATTTTCACTATGCCTAATATTGATCTAGCTCACTGCAGTGTGAAACAAGTGTCTCATATAGTAGCCGCCGAGTGAACGCACAGAGTAGCATTATAACAACTTTAAACACACTCAAATGTATCTAATATGATAAAACAGCGCTGCGTTACCCCACATACGCATGACCGGAAGAAGCGGAAGCAGCGTCTCATATAATAAAATATTATAATAAAAGTATAATAAAAGCTCCACTGCTATCGAGCTGTGTGTCGTGCTTGTCTCTCATTAGCAATCGCTCCAGTGGACTCGTTCCGCTCCAACGGCTTTCATAACGTTAATAAATCTTTAATACATTACCGGTCATCCATGAATATGATTTCAGCCCGAGTCCCGTCATAATCTCCACCGGCTGTAGAGGTGAAGACAACAACTCCCATGATATCGCGAAATCAAGGCGCCATCAAGCTACGCCTTTGTTTTGAATAAACGACCTCTAGTGGCGAAAAATTACATAGTGTGCCTTTAATATAAAATAAAAAACACTAAAAGGATTCCTTGCAATCATTGTATGAAGTAATCACACTCAAACCCCTACAAATCGCATATATCACATCTCTTTTCAGGCTCAGGACTATTTGAACTCACACAACTAGATACAGAAATGTATACCCTAGTGCTGTAAAATGTGTAATAATATCAATAACAGCATGGGAACTCTTGCAACCTGATCTTTTACCACTTTCTATAAGCTTATCAATATAGGCTATATTTTTGCACATACGTAGCAATACTGTCTATTTTTATTCTATCTTGTCTATAGTCTGCCTATTATAAGCATTCAAGCAAGATTTCCATTGTACTTCATACATGGAATTTGTACATTTAATAAACAACTTTGATATGCTAGCCATGCATGGGCCTACAAAGTTCATTAAAAGTGAACTAACAGTAGGGGTGTGCCGGTTTCAGAATTGGTGATGACGGTTATGACGTGAGTCAAATGTGATGGTTCGTAAAGATATTTAATGCTAATGTATGAGGCATAGGCCTACGCTGAGTTTCATTCATTTACGATGAGATGCGCTCTAGTTCACAATGCAATGCAAGTGAACGCGGCGCACCGGCGCCTCCATGTCACGGTTATTATATTGTCTGCTATATTTGCTTTTTATTTTTTAAATACATGCAATTGGTTGATGAAACATTTATTAAAATTAAGATACAATTTGTACAAAACGAAATTCGCTTTAAAAGAAAGGCTTTTAACAAAGCAAAACTTAAAGAAAGTGGTAAAAATCATGTCTGACGATTTACAAAACAAAACTTCATTAAGTGGTAAAAACCATGTCTCCCGATATATTGCGCATCTTATGATCCTATCTTTTATTACAATTGTTTTTGAGCTAAAATGTAATACACATCATATAGGCTATATACACACTGTATATGTTTCTTTTATCAAACATGTTTGGGGCCAGTCAAGGGGTAATTAAACTGCACGATCAGTTATTGGTAATGTTGATGTTTATTGCTAATGTTTATTATTACAAATGTTTTTTCATTTGTTTAATAAATCTCATAATGATGGCACATCACTATTTCTATCTCAAATGATTGGCGGTCGGTCAGGGGGTACTTGGCAAAGAATCAAATACAGTTGGAAACGACGTAGACCATTAATAACACAGACTGTTAACAATTGTTTTTAATTAGTATTTAAACATTCTCTATGATAAAAAATGTTTGTAAAAAATATTTTAACTACACGGTTTTGGCGGTTATAGAGTTCTAATGACGGTGTTCAACTATAATCGTCGGTCTCACGGTTATATACTAACCGTCACACCCCTAACTAACAGTAATATCTAACTTGTCTGAACAGCCAGTGACTGCCAGCTTTAGAAGGACTCTAGGAGACATAACTGTACAATGAAGAGGCAAAATCCTCTCTAATGAAGGTCAAATCCTTCGCTACATGCAGAAATTTAGTCTGTAACCTAATTAATCACCGGCTATAAAAAGGCTTTGGATATGTCAGATGATTTTAATTATGATCCTTTACATCAAAGCTCCAGAGGAACTATTCTTTATGGCCAAAGTAATTTTTTTTTACTCAATTAAACATTTATTATTCATATTATAAAACACTGTAAACAAACTTCTGCCACGTTTTAATAGAAGCATTGAATGTATTGCACCGTAATAGTATATATTATTTGATTCTAAAACTTTTTGAGTTTTTCCTCATTGTGTCATTTTCTCAATACAAGTAAGTCATACCTCTTTGTGCACTTTCGTTCTGCTTTTTATTTCTGCCACAATCATCCCCACAATTCCACCTCTATAGGTGGCAGCCAGAGAGAAGAACTTCTTATTTGATGTGATGTCATGGTACCATGAGTCTGGATACCTAAAACACAAACATATAGCAATGTGTTAGTGTTGTACTTGAGCCGTACAAAAGGATCGTTTGGTTCAAGCACTCACTCAATGGGGAACCACTCTCCACAGAGCACTTTTATTCTCTCTATGTCATCGTGGCAGAGTAGGCGGAGCTTTATTTCACTGAGGGCGGTGGTAGGCACCACGTCGGTCATTCACACCTGAAAGAACAAATTAAGATAAACAATTCAGCAGTGCTTAACAACATACATCTCAGTTTGAAAACCCTTACTTTTATTGATCAGTCCATTATGTGTTAAAAGATTAATGGATTAGAACATGGCGGTCAGTATGTGTAAAAACTGTGCCTAATAACTTGCTTTTTAAAAGCTTTTAGCAACTTGCTTTCAGTAGTAGTGAGATCACTCTCAGGGGAAATGTGATAAGAGTAAACATGCTACTTTCTGTTTACTGTCAACTCAAATTATGTAATTTGTAATGAAAAAGAGAAACTGGATGTTAAAGTAAATAGACAACATTTTTCCATAATAAATAAGCAAATGAAAATATTATATTGAACAAATAGCCTACCCATCACAATTGATACTGAAGAGGTATCAGTTACAGTAACCTCATTTTAATCTGTTAAACTCGAGGAACAGCAAAAACAATTCAAAACACTGTTGAGTAATTTTATACACGCATAAAAAGCCTAAACTGAACGACCACATAATCTCAAAATCTAGCAGCTAGTTAGTACTTCTGCCTGTCAGAATACATAGACATGGATTTTTATTTATTTTTTACAAATAAAATAATAATTAGAGGATTTTAAAAAGTATATAATAGCATGATGTGTGAATGCAGTAATTCAAATGATCAAACTGTCAGTTGCGTTTGCTTGATATGTTTACATGCTAACCGCTAACGTTAACACTACATGCAGTAATCATTAGCTGGGATGCGAAAAAATTCCTAACCTGCCTAGTTTCACCGCTTGGATAAGCAGAAGGATATGCCGTCGTTTCTTTTTATTGCCGAGGAGAATGTTCACTGCTGCGGTAGCATGGCGATAGTGTGTAAATTTGTGTCTGGGATGAAGATGACACATTCAGCCAGAGACTCGATTAGCGCTCTGTAATGCATTAGCGTAGCCGAGCCGTTAGCACTTCAACCCAGCTTCAACCAACTCTAGGCAGACACTTCCGGTCCGTTCCATTCCGGAATCAGCCGAAAGCAGCCGAAGTGTCCTCGGCGTGCCTTCGAGACGGAGACAAGATAAGATTAACAATTTGATCTCTTTGTCAAAATGTTTATTATTTTAGTATATTTTTCTTTTATTTCTATATCGGCTACTTGTTTGTCTTCACCATTGCTCTGTCTTTCTTTCTTTCTTTCTTTCTTTCTTTCTTTCTTTCTTTCTTTCTTTCTTTCTTTCTTTCTTTCTTTCTTTCTTTCTTTCTTTCTTTCTTTCTTTCTTCTTTTTTTCTTCTTCTCAAATTCAAACTCTGTGTTAGTTTCAATGGAAGTGTCAACAAATGCAACATATTATTACCAAATAAAAATTGGTACAATTTCTAAGGAACCGACCAATTAACAGTAGCTTACGGCATTAAATAAAATACAAAAGTATTCACTATATACACATAACTCACATAAAGCAAAAGTACATATAAAATCTATCTATATTTATGTATTAAGTGTATTTAAATGGCACACAGACATGCTTATGTCAATGGTTGGCACACACATGAAGCGCCCCCTGTTGCACGGAAGTTGAATTGCTTTAAGGGAGAGTGGGCTGAGTTAACAGGGGTCAATTGAGCTTCTGAAAGTCAGAGTATAATAATAAAGTTTCTTGTTGATGACAAACAAATACATTTTAAATTGGCTTGCTACGCAAAATCTTTACAATCAAATAAATATTGGGAAATGTATATGGAACAGTTACAGTACAAGCTCAAGTGATGCAGAGATCCTGACCCTATAAGAGATCATAGTGTTAAAAAAAGTCCTCCTTGAATACTGAGGTACAGCAGCCAGGTACAAAGTAAATATTTTTTAAATACTTATGTCAAGCCACCTGTTTAAAGTTACATTAGACTTTGTCTTATCACCCATCTGTTTATTTCCCAGGGAGAGAGTGAGCATGAGGTTGCTGTCTTTACACAGTAGTGGAAAATAAAAACTCTCTAGAATATGTGATACCACTTATATTCCCAGAGAGAGGGACTTGCTGAGGTAGAGTATACAAAGGCTCCTTAGTGGTGCAAAAAGGCTTTCTCCCCGTTCTCACGTCACAAGTGACAGCAGAAATCAGCAGCAGGTAAAGCTATTTTATTGCATGGAATAAATGTCTCAAAATACAATCTTAACTAATGCATATTTATATTAGAGTAATATTTACTTAGTTACATCTATTTTTTAAGATTCGAATTGACTTTTACCTGTGCTAATCTGTCTCAGATATGATTAACTACTGTCTAATGCATGCCTGAATATTTCCCAGGGAAATATATGCATGTTTTCATCTTCATCTCAAAATAGCCTACAGCATGAAGATTACTTCCACTTTAAGTCTGCTCCTGGTATCCGTCCACATTGGAAACTCGTTTCTGATTGGAGCATTTAACATCAAATCCTTTGGGGACTCCAAAGCATCCAATGCCACTCTGCTTGACATCATTACCAAAGTGAGTGACACCCATAGAATACCCATATCATGCTTCTTGTTTGGTAACCTTAGTATTGTGTTTGTTAGGTGGTTCACCGCTATGACATTGTACTCATCCAAGAGGTGAGAGACAATGATCTCTCTGCAACTAATAAACTGATGGAAAGTGTAAATGGGTAAGTTGTTTAAGTTAATGTCTATAAGTTACAGTATTTATTTTTTTTTGTATAAAAAATAAATAAAATATTATTTTCATTATCAGAGGTTCCTCTCCATATGAGTATCAGCACATTGTAAGTGAGCCCCTGGGTAGGAGCACTTACAAGGAGAGATATCTCTTTATTTACAGGTAACATGTAGCTCATATTTCATATAAGACTGTATGTATACTAATATGTGTACCTGTGGTTCATATCAAATTAATAATTACACTTATGTTCTCATCAGGCGTCAGACAGTATCGGTTTCAAACAGCTTCCACTATGATGATGGATGTGAATCCTGTGGAACTGATACTTTCAACAGAGAACCCTTTGTTGTGATGTTCTCCTCTAATACAGGTGGCGGTCCCAGTTCATTGTCAAAATGTTACCAGTAATACAGTTGAAACGCACTGTTCAGCAAAAGCTTTTCATCTAAAGAAATTTATGGTGAAAATGAAGGGAATGTGATTTCCAGATCCTGAGTGACCATACTTACAGCTGAATATAAACTCCTATTAAAAAATTTGGGGTCAATAAGAATAAAAAAAGAAAAATAATAATGAATACTTCAACAAAAAAAAAGTCCTAACAAGTCTGTATTTTCCATAGCTGTCCGGGACTTTGCCCTCATTCCCCAGCATACATCTCCAGATGTCGCTGTGCAGGAAATTGATGCTCTGCATGATGTAGTCTTGGATACTAGACAACGTTTGAACACAAATGTAACTATACTATAATGCGAACTATGCTAATATAGTATGATTTAGGGAATTTGTGACATTTCATATTTCATTTCAGAACATCATGCTTTTGGGAGACTTCAATGCTGGCTGTAGCTACGTTTCAAATTCGAATTGGTCAAAAATACGACTCCGCACTGACCAAAGCTACACCTGGCTCATCCCTGACAGTGTGGACACAACCGTCACACACACAAACTGCCCTTATGACAGGTAGGGAAAACATCACAAGCTATCTGGATCAGATAAACTTATGTTATGTAGTGACTCATGATATGCTTGATATAAAAGGATTGTGGCCACGTCTGACATGATGAAAGGAGTGTCCCCTGGATCAGCACAGGTCTTTGACTTCATGGAAGCCCATGGATTGAGCCAGAGCTGGGTGAGGACAGGTTTTGCCCCATTGGGATTATTGTTAAGCAGCACAACGGTTTAAACATTAAACCTAAGGATCTCTAGAGACTGAGTTATTGCTGAGTGTATTCATCTGTCTGAAGTGCGCACGTCTCTCTCACAGGCCCTGGCAGTGAGCGATCACTTTCCAGTGGAGGTCAAGCTCATGTGAAAAAAGATCAAGGTTGTTCCCTCACAGCAGATACACACTGCTTCTAACACTTGGTGAGAATAAAAAGAAATCATTTGCTTCAACGAATGTTTGTCCAATCATTCTATAGCTATAAGAAATGCATAGGTGAAGTTGCAGCTATTTAAATGCTATTTGTATTTGCATTTAAAAAAAATAAAATTTAGCTGCAATATCATTTAAATTTAAAAGGAACTAGTGAAGGCAAAAGTTGATTAAAAATTCACTCAAAAAAGAAAAATACATCATGAAATCAAAATTGACCATTCTTATTTTTTTTTTATTATAATATAATGATGTGATTATTATTAACGTTTTATTTATGCACATAATTTTTTTTTAAATTCAAGTGCATTTGTAATATTTAATCAAAATAACTTCTCTCACTTGCAACGACATCTCTTCTCCTCTCTGAAGACATGTTACTGGTGTGAGGACAGGACAACCTGTCACTCGTATGACATCACAGCAAAAGCAAACCACAGCCATCCAATCAAATCCTATTGGACAAAAACAAGTCCAGCCCTACATTTTTTTTTCTTGATTGGGAAGCCGTTTCAATCGGATATATACGTCAAAATAGCGAATAAAAGACTATCGCAACTTCCGCTTCATAAAGACTTTAAAATAAAAGGCAACCAGTTGACCTGACATATACACATATGCAAAACTTTAATCTAAAACCTTGATGTTGAATAAAAAAAAAATTAAAAAAGTTAAATAGACAAGTTATTATGTCATCTATCCACATGCTAATGAGACCCCATTTTAGTTTTTATAAGATTTTATTTACAAATAAATGTATCCTCTAGTAACAAAAGAGAGGACAATGTGATATACAGTGACACTGATGCGCTACATAAAGACAATGTCAACAACAGGCACGTGTTCAGGTCCTCTGTCCTCAAGACCTCTTCTTCTTCAGCATCTCCATGTATATCCCAAGAGATTTCTGGATGGAGTCTTTGGTGATGAAACTGACGAAATTTGTGGTGTCGGCGTCTCTGTTCGCAAGAAGTTTGTCTATGGTGGGCTTTCTCATCATAGACTTACTTATCTGACGGGCATGATCTGTGGGCAAAAAACAGTGTACATGAACAAAATGTACTAACAATACCAGGCAGAAATATTGTATTTTGGAGCAAACTATTACTATTTACCTGGGATGGCCAACCATTTAGTCATGGTTACAGTAGCTGCGCTGAGAACTTTATCTTCAGGAACAAGCTCATCCACCAGACCGATCTTCAGGGCTTCAGGAGTATTGTACAGTAAACCGAGCTGAAGACCCTTCTCGGTTTCTCTATGGCCCACAACGTTTGCCATGGTGTCCTTAAACCTGGTTTACAAAATCTCCATTTAGTACCATCCTGTTTTACAGTAGGCATGTTTACAGGCACTCATTTTTCTTGATGACACGCCTAAAAGGAAAGCTGACAAATATGTCAGAAAAGTCTCCTCCACTGACCACTTTGTAAGATGTAAATAAACACATGCACATTCATAAGAAGTCAAACGCATCTAAACAGATCTTATTATAAAAAGGCTCATGTAAACATACGCATCACGGTACTGTGATATTTTTTAATACGACTTAGATTATAGTTGGAAACAAGCATTTTTTTCCCTACTGATCAGATTATTTATTTTCCCCTTCAATCCGATCGAAATTCACGTGGAACAATCTCAGTCGTTTTGATTGAGGTGTTTACATGAAGCCTTTTCAATCCGATGGAGCCATCAATCCAAATACTAATAGTTTATTTGGGCAAATGTAGCTACTAAATAGTGGTTCCAAAGTCCATGAATTGTGAAATTCACAGCAATAGCACTTACCAAAAAGGTGCAACTATACCAAGTTGTGTTTCATTGAGACCAATGTTATAGCGAGGGTTATCGGCCATAATCCTGTAGTCACAACACATAGCCAACAAACAGCCACCTGCAGGACTGGCTCCCTAAAAACAGAACAATTAAATTTATTCAACAACAAAAAATTTGACCATATATGAATACTTGACCTAAACCAGCCAGGTATCAGAAAACAGAAGAGCACATACTGGCACTCACATTGATTGCAGCGATTGTGACCTTGGTGGACCCATAAAGCTTAAGCCACGCGTCCTGTACAGCCTTCCAAAATTCTGCGCAGTGCTCTGGGCTCTTCTGATACATTTCCAAAATATCTAGGCCTGCAGAAAACACCTTCGGCTGGGCCTATAACAAAAACAGCACTGTCAATGAAACGAACATACTGTATAAACCAAACTGGATTCCACTAAAGCAGATGTTTCTGATGACTTACAGATGTTATGATCACACCTCTGCAGCCTCTGTCCAGTTCAAGTTTTTCTAAATTAATAGAAAACTCAGTCAAAAAGTCTAGACTGAGACTGTTGACCGGAGGACTTTGGAACTGCATTATAGCAACACCTGTGAGAATATTAAATTATTAACCTATAACAGGAATAACATTTTTTGGTAATGACTTTTTGATAAATGTGTAGTTGCAATGCAGTAAACCCATTATTAATGCACATTATGTATTAAGATTCTTACCAGTACTACTATCCAGGTCCACTTTCATTTTTGAGGATGATGAATATTTGTTTGAAGATACAAAGTATTGCAGAGCACAGGTTCTCCCATGACTACAGTTTCCAGACAGCAGTGATACAAACCCTGCAGAAATATATCTAATATTTTACATATGTAAAACTAAAAGCCAATGTATTTTCGCAGTGCATTTATTTGCCTATTGGTTAAACCTCTGTAAACATGCAATGTCCTACGCGAGCACTGTTGTATTTCCCAGTGTGAATAAGCTGTGCCCTTATTAAAGTTGTGAAAAGTAAAAGTTAACACCAAAACAACAACTAACATGATATGTGACAATGTGTTGATGTGTTCTGCTTTCTAAAACATATAGATTAAGTTAATTCGATCACTAATGATTACATGAAAACTTGAGTTGAACATGAACTCTTTTGTGGCCCACTGACCTTCGTCCTAATTCCTTAATGCATTGCTACTGCATACTTAATTAAAAATAAAACACAGTCAGTGGTCACTGCACAATAGAAAACAGCAAAAGTTTCAGATGAGGCAAAACACACACATACCAGAGGGGCTGAATTTGGTACAGTGCCTTAATACTGATGACATCTCGCCAGCTGAAGAGACAATGCTAAATTGCTAAAAACTTCACCGTTTGCGTACACGTGTTGCCAGATCTCGCTTGAAAAACAGGTAAGCTGTACTGATAAACATTCTCAAAATAAGTAACTTTCCCAAAATAACATCTTTGCATCTTTCTGTCAATTTTTTTCATTTTTAATACGTTTATCGATTAAAACAACTATATATTTTTACAGCAACCTACAACGGGCCATATATTTGTTAGCGACTTCATGAAAAACAAGCTGAAAGACGCTTTAAAAGGCGGACATGGCAACACTGCGACGTGCACAGTTTGTGTGACTGGTGAGCAGAGCGCCAATCAGCAAAGACGTACTTAATGTACTTTACTAAGATTGGTCAATTTTGGAAGGCGGTACATGTTGTGTCAGACTCAAGTGAGAGATGCCTGTCTTTCTCTTCTGTTCTGAGATTCGTTTTTATCATTCTGTTAGTGAACATTAATGACTTTTCTCGTAATTTTTCTGTTTTTTTTCAGCAACATGAAGCAACTGTTAATTGCCAGCCATTACTGCTACATGCACGTGTTGTTCATTTGATAAATTGACTTGATGTGCCTAATCATAACTTACATGAACTAAACTAAAACATTTGAAACAAGATTACAAATAAGGACAAGCCAAACTTTATTTAAAAATACAAGATGAAAAGGTATGACAATTCAGAAGCAATATAATCTATTTTTAGCAAATGAATCAGTCAGCAGAAAAAATGCCCTGACTAAATCGTACATTACATCTTACTGCAGCCGACATTACATCACAATTAACCCCCTAATTAACATGTTTTTAAAAATGGAGCATCATGCAATACAGATTACAAGTAGACTAATGATAACATCCAATTGTGAGGACAACATTATCAGTCACAATATGAATTTGAGAAAATATGTACGTATATTTTGAAAAATTATGAGGATTTCCATTTGATCAAATACATCTTATAATCATATTTTGACTGTAGAGTCACACGGTTATCAAAAATGACAATTCACAAAAAAACATCCGCTAATCTTTTGTGCGCTCTCTTATTTCTTCCTATTGCTAACTAGCTCACAGTTAATGATGATTTAGCATTTGTCTCCCTCATAAAGGCATTACATAATGCACATGCAAGTTATACATTACCTATGGCATTTGTTACCTTTCTTCAAGACATCTTATTCTTATCATTTCCGCAGAGTATTTCTGAATATTCTGCGATATATATGAATAGGCTATGATAGCGCAGTAGATAATTGTTCAAGAGAAATCAAGATATGCACATGTCAGATAATAACATCAGAGATGGAGATGGAAGTGTAAGGTAACAGTATCATCAGGCATATAAACAATAAAATGTATTTATTTTGGAATGTCAAAAAAAAAAAAAAAAAATCATAGACAATCTAATATCAAAGCTAGATGGAGGACGGTTACAGACACCAGGACAGAGATGAACAGATTTTGAACAATTTCAGGGAATGAGGAGGGTGCTTGACTATGGGCTCCAGTGATGGTGGGTTCCCAGTTGAAAAGACCAGCAAATGTTTAGCCTAGCTGGTGTGCCAATCGGGCTTCTTAACTAGACTAACCAGTAAGACAAGTGGTACCAGCTTCACCAGAAATGCTGTTTGACCAGCTAAGTTTTGGTCTTTTTTGCAGGGGTTTAATGCTCAGAAATACCTTTTGGACAAGCAACACTTAGTACAAACCACTTCCTACACATGTATTTATCAGTTAACAGCAGGCTGATTACATCATCAATACAAGACATTAGCCATAGCAGACACAATGGCTTCACATCCAAGCATGCACTGATCTGGTCATGGGCTCTGTAAAGAACTCTAAATGCATTGCAAGAATACAGACATTGTAATATTTACAGTTTACACTAACCTGAGAGTACAGGCATGAGGAATTTCATTTGTTGATTATACCGCTGTTATATCTATTACAAAGTACTAAGTCACCTCTAATACCCTGCCAGTCACTGTTTGTCCTCACCGTTGATTACACTTAATATGTAAGAATGTCTTCATTATTTTAAGGTTTTTGTTATATGACTAATTGTTATTTAACCATTTGCAAAGTCAACTCCAGCTGCATATCTACCTAGCCTAGTCCTCCGTTTTAAACATTAGTCATAAATTGGGTATTTTGCTATGCATCTGGGAGAGAGAGAGACAGAGGAGAACCTCTTTACTCTGCACTGTCCCAGTCTTTTTTGATATGCAGGTTCCACTCCCACGACAGATGGTCTGTCTTGTCGTCATCTGTGAAGTAGGATTTGATGTGGTAGCTTCCCCGAACGATCATGCCCTTCGGAGCCTCCTCCACCGGGGTCATAAACTCATGCTCCTCGGCTCTTGGACCGTAGCTGCCCACCATGTACACTGCCTTATCCACTACAGGTAAAAATGAAAATATCTTTTAAATTTAGTAAACATTTTGTGTCATATTCATTCATTTGAAATTGAATTGCAAAATAGCATGACAGTCCATCTTACATCAATTTTGAATGCCACATATTTATGGAAGCTTGTTTCCGCCATGGAATAAAAAATAATTGCGACTTTTTATCTCTGACCGTTTTCTCAGAATTTTGAATTTATATCTCGCAATTCTGACTTTATAACTCGCAATTGCCAGTTTATCTCCAACAAGAAAAAAGACTGAATGTATTTCTCACAATTCCGAGTTTATAACGTGCAATTCTGACTTTTTTCTTAGAATTGTGAGATATAAACTTGCAATAAAAAAAAAGCTAATTGCGACTTTCTAACCTGTGTTTGACTTCTGACTTGTTTTTCAGAATTGGGAGTTTATATCCCACAATTTGGAGTTTCTCGCAATTCTCGCAAAAAGTTGCAATTACCTTTTATATTTTTTATTCCAGGCTGGAAACAAGCTTACATACACATACGAGAGAGGGTGGCTCTTAAACGGTCATGAAACCCTAAACCAAATTGTCTGAGATTTTAACAGTTATGTGTGTTGAACATTATAGAAGTCAATGTTACCATCCATTAGTTCATTTTCAACTTCCGGGTTTAATTTCGTCTTTGTGTCAACGTCACAGGATGTAACGTTTTCTCGTACTATAGTACGTCAGTGACTCATCGGTCGGTGTCTCATAATTATTCATGAGACTGCGTGTCCTTATCCTATGAGAAGACGCCTGGCTTAATTATTCATGACAGCACACGTTGATTTCCTATTACAGGCGTTTCAAACCGTGAGATTGCAAACGAGAGATGCATTAATAGATCAAAAACAAGTGTTTGTTTTAGCTTTGTAAGAGTTTCTGCATCGCACAAGTTCTCTTCAATAGATCCCGAGTCTTCGACACAAGTGCGATTCATCCACACTGGTTGACTGAAAACTGATTGATTGGTTTCCCCCACAAGTAAACTGGCCAATGGCATTTTTTAACCTGACAGGCAAATGGATAGAGAAAAGCATTTGGCAAAACGACACAAAAAAAGCAAATAAACTTTTGTCAATTTATTTAATTGTTTTTAAAAAATGATTTAGTCATTTTTAATTATTTTATTATTATTACTACTTTTTAAACATGAATTAAATAAACCATTTTAAATATGCCGTAATTTTTTTTATTTCCATTGTTATGTTTGAATCAATAAATTGAATTGAATTGTGTCACACCTCATAGAGATTATTGACTATAACTGATATTGTTAATATTTTGTGCCGTTATTTTTTTCTTGTCATGTTGAATCAACAAGTTTTTAATTCAAAACTTTTAATTATTGACATGACACAGTTTTCTTTATAGTTGACAAATCTATAAATGCTTTGTTAATAAACATTAACACTGATCATCAATAGTTTCCTGTTTATATAATATCAGATCAACTCAAAGTGGAGTTATCACAGATAATCTGAGCATTGCTGGAGTCAAATAATCTCAAGATTTTGCCAAAAACATAACATATATAAATATAAGTGAAATGTGTTTATCAGATAGTACTTTAAAATGGAAATGTAAGCTGTTTATTTAAATCACGCACATTAAAACAGTACATGTGTGTTTAAAGAGATCCATACACCCTTGACTCAAACACATTCCCAGCACCAAGCAAGGCCAACATTCAAATTCATGAATACAGATGCTCTAGTCTTACCTCTGAGTCCTTTCCTGTAGGTCAGATGCACATATTTCAGTCCAGACACAATGTCCCTGTTGACCTAATGGGAACAGATGGGATGAATTAGAATAAATATTAATTTAACATATCATTTTCATTCTCACAGTCACCAGCAGAGGTCCTGTTAGATCCTTGAACATTTAGGAATTCACGTCAGGGAATACATGGAATTTGCACTGAGATTAAGTCACTGTCTATTTTAGTGTATTTATACATGAACTATAATGCTATATTCTACAGTATCTTCTGTATCAAGCTAAATCAGGCACTTAATTCCTGATTAATCATGGGATAGAAGGATATTGTTGGATACAAAAAGATTTTGGGAAGAACAGTATTTTGCGGGAACATGATCTGGTATGACTCACAGTGATTCTAGATGCCACTTAATTAAAATTTCTTGAGAAAACGAACAAAACAAAAACATTTCAACATCATCCATATTGCGAAGCAATACACAAACCCACTTTCTGCTTACATTGTACCCCGAACTGTTTACAAATATTTTAAGTGTGTTATTTTTTAGGAACTTTTAGCCTGGGAAAGAGTGTCTGTGTGTATTTCTGTATGTTCTTCATAGTGCTGGCCTGATCAAGACAGGAAATAAACAATCTATCCACTTCTAGCCTTGCATTTCATATCTACATTCCTGAGGCTGCAGAAGCTTGGGTTCAACTTTCAAGGGCATTTAAACAATATTGTAAAATTAGCCTTATTTTTTTACAATACCTCAGAATAACAGATTTAAAATAAAAAAAATAGGTTAAAAAAACAAACAAAAAAACAATACACAACAGTATAAAAGATTAACCACAACTGCTGACTGTTTAATTCCATTTGTATTCTTCAAAATCTATTTTATTTTTACCTTAAAGTGGATTTTCACCCTGTAGTCCACTCCCTCCTTCATGGTGAAGTTTTTCTTCTTCAAAACATCGAGGTCACCTGTGTGTAAAAAAAACAACCATCAGCCAGAGTAAAATTCAGAGTGGAATTGTGCATTGTTATAATCAGTGTTGGGGTAACGAGAGTCAGTGTACTTTTTCAAGTAACACATTACATTTAAATTTACAACAAAATATCGGAGTTACTTTTTCAAATAAGTAACGCCATGACTTTGTTTTCTACGGTGGCTGAGAGAGCTCAACGCACTGCAAATGAAGAAAACACATGCAAATAGAAAAACACCTGCAAATTAATAAAACATCTTCATCAATTTCACAACACATGTGTGCTCCAAATACTCACAACACAACCAAATACAGAAACACGCTGCAAATAGCACAGACCACAACGGAAACGTTTCCAGGGGACCCCAATAAGTGACGAACCCGGCTGGGACGTGAGCATCCCTATGCCCTACTCCCTTCGAAGGGCAGAGCTCTTGAAGTGGGGACTTTGGAGTGAGCGGGGCACTAGTGTGACATTATGTAGCCGTTTGGAACGCACTTGATGAAGGGAGCAACGAAAGATAACGTAATTTCCTCATTATTTTCATCTGGGATGTTCCCATGACAACGCAGCACCGTGTCCATCTTACGACAGAAATTTCTATTATTGCTGTTAACATAACTGTTGCAAATAAATATACATTTTAAACAAAAAAGTTTGTAAAATATGCATTATATATCTGTGTGTGAGTGTCTCAACTTTAAAACTTGCCTTCTCATCTTTGGACCCTGCATTACCTAACATTTCTTATGAAACTTATTTAAACATAACAAAATTTGTACAATGTAACTGATGTATAGATTAATATCTTACTCATCTTTTTAATTTATTTTTTGAGCTCATTGTTAACTCTTCTTTTCTCATTTGTATTCTGATGACATTGAACATATTGTTAATACATTTTGTATATTGTATACAAAGTTATATGTCATAAACATGTCATCTCTGTATGTTTTGTAAAAAGTATATAAAAAAAAAAAAAGTAAAATAAAAAAGTAGACTTTGAGCTGTAAGCATTTACCAGCCGGGTTCGTCACTTATTGGGGTCCTCTGGAAACGTTTCCGTTGTGGTCTGTGCTATTTGCAGTGTGTTTCTGTATATGGTTGTGTTGTGAGTATTTGGAGCACACATGTGTTGTGAAACTGATGAAGATGTTTTCTTAATTTGCAGGTGTTTTTCTATTTGCATGTGTTTTCTTCAGTTGCAGCGCTTTGACCTCTCTCGGCCACCGTAGTTTCCCCATTTATAGTCAGACACCTCTCCTGTCCCCATGTTGAATGAAATAAGGAGAAAGGCGCACCGTATATATTTTTTGCAATTCAGAATGGCAGCACAGCCGAAACTAAAGGTTTGTTTGAGCTGCACCCTCTACTGTACAGGAGTGGATTTGCATTTCATTCAGCGTCAAACTTATACATTTCACTTTTGGTGTGTAAGGGCCTTTACATTTGCCAAAATATAACTTTTTTTTTTCCATTAAAAAACATACAAGCAAGCCCAGACCAGGAGAGAAAAAGTAACAAAAGTAGTGCAACGCATTACTTTTCATAAAAGTAACGTAATGCAACTTAAAGGTATAGTGGAGGATTTTCTTTTTCCGGGTGGATCATCAAGACTATTGGTCCTCCTAATTGTCAATCATTCTGATGATATGTTTACGTAAGGCCGTCGTACATGCTCGTCCTTTCTGCGCATGCGCACTTTCAGGTGTATATGTGTGGTGAGCTATGGTTTCAGCCATAGAAATCTCTATATAATATCTATGGTTTCAGCCATTCATTGAAGCTCGCCGTTCTCACCGGGTTTTTTCAAAATGTCTGAGGGTCGCAAGAGAAAAAGTGCCTACGAATTGTATGACAAGAAGAGAAAGGCCTCTGAAGAAAGAAACAAGACCAGAGTGTTTTTGGGAGAATATTTCACACGCTGGCGTGTGCTAAAAGCACAGGTCGGGCTTCCCACTGATGCCTCAGTCGCAAAGTTTCTACTCGACAGGTAAAGTTTGGCATGCTATTTGGAGAAATCCACTTAAAATCACTGCTAGTAAAAGTTCATGTAAGCTATGATTAGCGATGCTAGCGTTTAATAGGCGTTCCCTCTCGGGAGCAGGTAGAGTGTTGTGCATGTGCATTTTTTCAAAAAGTGGAGAGGGTGGTTCTTTTCTAAAATTCGGGAAAATCCTCGACTATACCTTTAATTACATTTCAGGGAGTAACGCAATATTGAAATGTTAAAATTACTTTTAAAACGAACTTTCCCCAACACTGGTCATAATCACATTTTTAAAGAAATATAACAGAAATCAATATCATAATTGTAAATGCGAGCCTTTTATGTTGCAGGTCGCATTTTGCTTATAGTTCAACTGAGTTCAATGCAAAGAGTTTCCTTGCAAAAGTGCAATTGCTGCGTTATCAATTTATCCCTTTAATCTGCCCTAAGTGCTTTGTAATGGATACTGAAAGAGACCAGGGAGGAAGGAGAAATCGGAGATTGATACAATGAACAACATTAATGATGATTTGTGGCCCATTCACGTGATGCCAAATGCCAGACTGTGTTTATTAGTGTCCTTAACATTAATACTATTTTAGACTATAGAGGCTTTATCATGTAGTGGAACTGGACCTCGGCTCGGAGAAGTGGATTCTCTGCATGTGCTGACGTGTGATGTCAATGTTAATATAACAGAAGCGGCATCAAACCCTCTCAAAACCCCTTCAACATCACAAAGATGAAAATCCCTTATCTGTAACTGACTAAATCTAGCTCTGATAATCACTGTAATAACATAATCCTGATTGGACAAGAGGATTAGTCCATGTCCACGACAGTGAGAGTTAAAACGTGGGGTGTGTGATCTCCTTATGAAATGCTGATTAGCTCCACTTACATGCAAATTAGATTGTCCGCACACATTACATAGTCATACACTACTGGTCAAAAGTTTGCGGTCTATAATTTTTTTTATGTTTTTGAAAGAAATTTCTTATGCTCAACAAGGCTGCATTTTTTTTAAATTAAAAAATACAGTAATATCATGAAACATTATTACAATTTAAAATAACAGTTTTCTATGTAAATATATTTTTAAAAGTAATTTATTCCTGTGATGGTAAAGCTGAATTTTCAGCATCATTAGTCCAGTCTTCAGTGTCACATGATCCTTCAGAAATCATTCTGATTCACTGACTTGCTGCTCAAGAAATATTTCTTATTATTATTCATGTTGAAAACAGTTGTGCTGCTTAATATTTTTGTGGAAACCATTTTACTGTCAAATGACAGTAACTACAAAAAACTTTTGACTACAAAAAACGACAACATCCTAGCCACAGACCTTCGTTTGGTAGTGTACTCATTGGGTTTCCATGATTTATGTGGATTTTTCAGAGGCAGGACGCATCACCTGGGGGACATTTATAATTCTTGAGGGGGCAATCACAGTCCAGGGGGGGAGAGGGCACAAATTGAAATTGAGGGAGCACAAATGCGATCTTAGGGGTCGATGGCCCCTTATGGCGCCGGGCCAGGGACATTTCATAGACATAATGATTTTCGTACTTTACAAACTATATTTTATCCCCTAACTCTACCCATCACAGAAACCTTTCTGTATTATTTTAACATTTTCAAAACAAAAAACATTCAGATTTTACTATCCTTACGGGAAGTGACATTTGGTCCCAACAACGAAGATGCGCACACATACAAACACATACGTATGTGTGTGTGTGTGTAGATGTGTGTTCTTTCCTTCCCTGCATTTAAAGATTCAGAAGGACTTGGTTGGTTATGAACACAGTGTGCTGAAGTTGTTGTAGCTGGTGTGTCGTTTGAATGACTCCCACACAGCAATGAGAGAGCAAAGATGGAGATGGATAATAAGGAAGGAAGATCCCAGCGGAGGCTCAAGCAGTCTGGAGGAGCTGCAATCTGGCAAGAGGTGAGAATGAGAGCGGCCCATTCCACCCTCACTCCCACTGCTGCAGCGTTCAACACAGACACCTCATCACCATCAACATCACTCACTAAATCCCGCTTTACTAAAAGATACGTTTCCTACAGAATAAACACACATTCGATCATTCGCATTCGCAGGGAGGTTTCTACAAGCGTCTTGGAAACGTTGATGCAGTTCTTCTGGGTTTAGTTTGTCTCAGTTTTTTGTTTGATATGGAAACTGATATTTCCTACCGACACACTACAGCAAAAGATACAATTAACTGGCTTAAACAAATTTTGGGGGGGTGAAAATACTAACGTGCCTAATGCCGGGGACACACTTAACGGCTAGCTGAAACATTCTAAGACTGAACTGAACACACTTACAGACTGTTTCCAATGACTGGAGCAGATTTTAAACACTGACTGTCTCTGATTCGGCGCGTTTGGGCATAATCAGTCGTAAGTATCAAAAAAACATTCATCATCGGCCTTACAGTTAAGTGTGTCCCCCGCTTAAGACTTTTGCACAGTACTATATATTTGTACGTTTTTATTTTTTATTTTTAGAGTGCATCCTCAGTGGTTTATTCACATCTCTCTCAGAGGGGATGCGACGAACACTGCAAAATATTCAGCTGCTCAGATATGGACTATTCGGATTCAATTAAGAGCGGCATGATAAGGTCTGGCTTCCTGCTGCTCTAATCTGAACGTCAGCAGAGCAGAACTTCTGCTGTCACGCTGAGTGCTATTCGAGTCTTGAGTGCAGTCAGGTTCTGCTCCCCACCTTCATCCACCACTAACTGTTACAGTCTTTTTTCTCCACTGCGTGTCGGCCCAGCCACATCCATCAAAAACTCAGTCTGGTTAGCGCGTTCCATCCCAGTGGACGTCCCACAGTGAGGTGCCACGCTCGGCTGTCACTCACAGCAGGACTCTGGCACATCTGCGTTCCTGATCACAGATCTCTAATGTGCTCCTGCTTACAGCTCAGGCTATGGAATGATATGTTATGCTGTTTATCAGCAGGTTCTTGTATAGTGAAAAGTGTTCGCTCTATATTTATGGATTGGAATGAATTTAAAGCTGCAGCATGGTATTTCAGTAGCCTGGAAATCCAGACCTAAATCTAAAAGCAAATTCAACTTGTGCTCTCGCGAGAACTCTGGTTTACCAGGGTAGTATTTCAGTGCAAAAACTATGTTTTTAAATGTATATGTAAATGTTTAAAAAATATAAAATTTCATTTAAAATACAGTACCATTCAAAAGTTTGGAGTAAGACAGACTTTTTATGCTTTTGAAGGAGGAGTCTTATGTTCACCAAGGCTGCATAAATACAGTAAGAACAGTAATATTGTGGAATATTATTACAATTTATAATAACCGTTTTCTATTTTAATATTTTAATATATTTGAAAATGTAATTTATTTTCAAATGTATTATCCTTCAGAAATCATTCTGATATGATGATTTGCTGCTCAAGAGTTTTTTTCAGGACTCTTGATGAATAAAGTTTGGAAATTTAAAACATTTGTAACATTATAAATTCCTTTACTGTCATTTTGATCAATTTAATGTGTCCTTGCAATAAAAATATATAATAACCATTAACCAGCCATCAGGCAACCAATAAAGAAATAAACACTGTTTTGTTCCTTTTATTTCAGTGCAGAGGTAATTTAAGAATAGAAGTTGCTAAACAGGAAGTCCACACACAAAAGCGCAACAGTGTACTCTGTGTTAAGAGGGCAACGCCTTCCTGTACCAACTCAAACCGTAAGTCATTTCTGGTTTTGTTCTAAAAGAGGAAACGTGCTGCTGCATATAGGTTTGACACTGTGAATAAATAACGTTACAGATTTTATATCTAAAAAGGGCTTCTTACTTTAAATCTCTGATTTAAACAGCCCAGAATCATCCTATTGCCTAGCAACCAGGTGACCTTTTGCCGTATTCCCGTTGTTAAAGAGAAAAAAACACACTGTTGAACCGGCTGGGGGGGGGGGGTGTGGTATTGCAGAAACCTGCTCTGACCGTCAAAAGACCATACAGTCCCCTCTAGTGTATGGAGGGCGGGTACATGGTTACATACAGCAGTGTATGTTGATTTGTGTTGCAGATCTCCATCTCCTGCCTGCTTGCATGATATTGGCTGGCAGTGTAAGGAATGACATCATCATCATCCCTCTGAAGGCAGGGGAGGTGAAGCATTAGGATGCAGTGCAGAGCTACTGAGGCTCTGTCAATAGTGTCAACTAAGCAACTGCCCTCCCAGCTCTTGATCAGCAGCCTTTGTGTGGACAAAACCACAGATCACAGATTCATCCACTTACCTCAACCCACATAACTATCATCCTACCGATACTAATCACACCAAAAATATATGAGTTGAATGCTTTGGATTTTAAATAGGGTTATCAGTGTTGTTATTGTTATTGCTCACATAACTGGACTATTGGACTGTTTATGTGAGACACATGCGATTTATTTATTTATTTATTGTGTGAAATGCAGCAAACACTAAGCCCAAGAAAAATTTCCCCAAGGGGACAATAAAGTAAAATTGCATTGTATCGTTAAATAAAACTAAAAAAAATAATTTACATTAATTGGAATAAAGCTTGAATATATTAAAATATAAATATTAGATAAAAAAACGAACAAATTAGTTAAAGCTATATAGAAATAAAATTAATAAAACTGAAAATATTAAAAATAAAAGCTAATTGAAAATATTAAAAAATAAAATAATAGTATATAAATAAGTCAATGTAGTATTATTTTAGTACAATTAATCATATAAAAAAATTATCTGTGCAAAATAATATATATAAAAAAATGTATTACAGTAAAACAAATAAAACAACCCCATTTGAGGGATTGTCACAGTAAGTATTAGTATATCCAATTAATCTAAATAAATAAAATGATATTGACTCGGCTGACGGCTCTCATTTTAAATGAAGTTGATTATGTTTACACTTGTTGACTAGTTTGTCTTGTGAGACTCACCTGTCAGATCCATGGTGATGGGTCCAGGGGCCTGGTCACACATCAGAGTCAGCCGAGTCACCTGAACATTAGGAATGGTGGGATCTGCAATGCAATAAATAAAACAGATGAGAAACAGCTAAATGTCTACTCCACATTTATTATTGAAGCATACGTCTACTGTACCTACAGGATAAACCCATCAGAATAGCCTTTTTTCCTAAGTGCATAAACAATAAGGAATAGGCAACCAGTGTTTACTGGGTATAATATTCTCAGCATGCAGTGAAGCTTTTAGACCAAAATGATTTGCTGGTTAATAACGGTTCTGGAACAAATGTGAGTGGTGCTTGCCTGTACCAAGTTCCCCGTCACAAAATTGAGACTTTAAGTGTGATCGCTTAGAAAAAAGTAATAGCACACATCTTTCACACAATTTGAAGAATCATTCCCCAAGCCGATTCATCCACACATTCATCATGTATGTGTGTCTCAGGCCAGAGGGAAGATACTTTGACTGGACTAAATAGAGTAAAAATGGGGAGGCGGAAACGGGGCTTTCATGTGCACCTCCAACGCACTGGCCAGTCAGTGTGTAAATAAGACACATTACTCATCTCAGATAACAGCAGATGAGCATCATCAGTTCAGGTTTGTGGAAAGACAGGTTTCTCCAGTCATACAAATCACACTAACTTCCATTGTTTTATCTGTCGTCAATATAAAAAGCTGTGTTCCAAAACCTAGTGAGCCGACTTAATACCTACTGCCTACTTAGCACAATAACGGTCATGGAACCTCGTAAGTGACTTTGAGGTAACACTATATGGGCACCACACGAATAAAGTTCCTCACAGGAAACAAATTGCCAGTTGCTAAGCTAACGAGACGATTCTCAAACAACTCTTGAAAATCTAAAAAATGACACACACATTGAGTAAAACTGGTTAAGTTTACCGTTAACATGTTGCTAAGCTAATGAGACGATACTTTAAAAATACGTATAAAAAAATACACACAAATATTGGGTAAAACTGATTTCAATTGAGTTTAATGGTAGCATGTTGCTAAGCTAACAGGTGATACTCTAAAAATACATTTAAAAATGACATATATATATATATATATATATATATATATATATATATATATATATATATATATATATATATAGAGTAAAACTGATTGCAATTAAGTTTGACATTAACATTGCAGCTATATATTAATATATAGCTAGTAATAACTCATAAAAATAATTAACACAAATATTGGGTAACATTGATTTCAATAGAGTTTGATGTTAGCATATTGCTAAGGAATCATACTCTCAGCATACAAATATACAGCAAAAGTAACACAAATATTTGTTAATTGACCAATTTGAATTACACTGAGCTATTTTTATGAATACCTTTCGGAACTGATATTTAAAAAAAAGTTATCTTAAAAGACAGCATAATTAAGTTGCCTATCTTTGGAACAGCCTTTGTGTCAGGAAATAGCCAACAATTCTTTAAAATGCAGTTCAGAAGGTTTCTGAAACTGAACTACAGTGTCTTTCACAAACATAATCACCTTCATTATAAGATAAAGAGGCATTTAAAGTCTTGTCAATCACTGTTGCTAATAACCCGGCATGCATTCCCTCCCAGGTTTCTTGTGTCCATAGGAGCTCTGGCCATTACAGAAATAGATCGGGCCTGTCAGGGTTTAGGTGGACACAGAGACACTGCAGGTTAGTGACCCCAGCATGCTGTCTCAGCACATTTAACAGTGATAGAGCTGCGGCTGCCCCACCCCTTAAAGGAACAGTTCACCCAAAAATGAAAATTCAGTCATTATTCACCCTCATGTCATTCAAAACCTGCATGCTGTTATTATTTTTTCCACTGTAACACAAAAGGAGACTTTTGAATCTTTTCCATACAACCATAGAGCACTATGACTATGTCAAGCTCCACGAAAAAAGGACACACACACACGCACAGTACGCACAATCAACATAAAAGCAGTTTATACAGAGTTAGAGTGATTATGCGAACTCCCATAGGCCCTACATCATAGAAGTTGTCCCATGAAGCATGCAGGGGAGATGACTAGCTTTATTCAGGCGCTTAACTCTACTGTTCCACTAAATTATTGTTTCTGCAGTGCCAAGAGGGAGCTAGTGGTGTAAAACTACACATAACAAATTGTTGGACGGGTCTCATTGATGCAGTGTTATTGATGCAGGGTGGGCTGGTTTTAAAAGTGGGAACTACAGTTCATCATCCGCTGATGACCACAAGTGCTGCCACCCGCCGCAGGCATGCTCACTCGCAAAACTGCACACTGGGGACTGCAAGCACCAAACATGACTGATCACCCCGGCATAATCCCACTATTATATCTGAGAAGATCTTATGGCAAATGAATGAACGTCAGGACAAGCCTATTTCATATTTCCAGTGTTTTCAACCTCAGAGAAGGGGTAAAGGGATAGTTTACGAATAAATGTGGTGATTTTTTTTTTTTACCCACATCAATAAGATTAAAAAAAATGTGACCCACATTTTTTTCCTCCGTGTAGTACAAGAGGAGAACTTAATAATATACTAATTATTGTTAGATTAATAAAATAAATAAATGTGGCTTTAGCAACTATCTGAAATATGTTTTAGTTTAAGCACTAAAATTACTAACTGGAAATAAATAATAAATAAAACTGAAATAAAATTTAAATAAAACTAAATATTAATATTTAAAAAAATAATTATAAAAATGACAAGCACATAATTAAATGACTATAAATTAAATTGAAAACTGAAAACATAAAAATAAAAAATAATTCAAGATAATAATAAAAAATAATATAATATATAAATAGTACTAAAATGACACTGGTACCGATCTTAACGTACAGATTGTGAACGACATGAGGGTGAGTAAATTATGTTGCAATTTTCATTGCATACACAATATAGGAAATGAGGACATAAGGAAGGGTATGTATCATAGTTCTCAAGAGGCAAAAGATCCACTTTTTTTGCCTTGCCCTGATTGGTCATCATGATCTCAGGACTGTAAGCAGATCTTTCAGTTATTATACTGAAACACAAAGCGCTATAAAATACCAGCGCAAGCTGCCGTTTGAATTCCAGAATATTGAATAAAGGCTATTATTAACCTGGCCATAACCAACAGAACAAAGATGAATCATTTATGAATCAGAGGACTTACAAGGTAAATACCCTAGGCACACAAGTTGCTTTTGATTGAAAAAAAAAGAGAAATGACTGCAGTTGATTAATTCTCAACAGAAAATTAAATTGCATCTAAATCAAACGTTTTAAGCCCTGTGAGTCAAGAAGAAATTAATCTGCCTTTTATGCCTTTAGGAACACTGTATCAGCAAGTATTTCAGTTCACACTTAAAGGATTTGAAGTATATATTTGGATTTTCCCTGTGGCAAAAGAAATTAGGATTGCTGGGCTTTGATCATAATATCACAGACACAATTCATCATAGAGAGAAACAGAAAAGACACAAAGCTATTTCACTCAATAACTGAGTGAGAAATACAATAACAGATCTTATAATTAATGCAACGGGACA
The DNA here is from genome assembly GCF_965113295.1 of Leuciscus leuciscus. NCBI lineage: Eukaryota > Metazoa > Chordata > Actinopteri > Cypriniformes > Leuciscidae > Leuciscus > Leuciscus leuciscus. The sequence continues at coordinate 55,319,388 of NC_138725.1, forward strand.
GAACATCAAATGCAAATTATTCAGCGTTATGCAGGGAGTGGAATCATAATTCATGTTTCATGTTTTTTCTAAACAACAAAGCAGTTCAAAGCTATGCTCTTCAAACTAAGTGATAGCCACCTTCTCATTCTTTCCCTGAGTTAAGAGGATATTGTTTGGGGGCTTTGAACCAAGACTGGAGTCCCCCGGGGGATCTGAATCCGTCTAGACAGCAGGAGGAGAAGGGAGAGACGTCCCTGGAGAGCCGAGCTACAGCTTTAACCATGAAGACAATACAATCTTCACAAGATGAGATTCTTTGCAACATTCATTATTTGTGTGTATCCATAAATGTGGGTCAAAATATCAATCAGATTCAAATAATGTTTTGAAGTTTTTCGGTGAGACTGTGATGTACTAAAAATGTCTTCAAATGTCGAGAAAATTCACCAAGTCTGCATTTATTTGATCAAAAATACAGTAAAACAATTATTGTAAAATATTATTACAATTTAAAATAACTGTTTTCTATTTGAATAAGAAGTAATTTATTCCTGTGATGTCTCAGCTGAATTATCAGCATTACTCTAGTCTTCAGTGTCACATGATCCTTCAGAAATCATTCTGATAAGCTGATACATTTCTTGTTATTATCAATGTTGAAATATTTTTGAGGAAACCATCATACCTTTTTTTCTGGATTATTTTATGAACAGACTATTTAAAATATTTTTTTTAATGGTATAAATTATATAAATTATAATCTAATCTAATATTAATAAATGGTGTGCACATGCAATAGGCATTTTCTTGTGAAGGTACACTAACCTGCCACCACAGGTCCAGAGCCCAGGAGGGTTTGCTTGTACTTGTTCAGGCTTTCATCATCCTTGTCCAGATCCTGGATCTCCTGCAGGCTTTTTTGAGCCGGAGGCTGGTAGTTCAGATCTGGTTCATCATCGTCCTCAACCACTGGCACGTCTTTCTCTTTATCAGCCATTATGCCTAAGAAAAACAGGAATTTAGGGTTTTAGATAGGTCTAGCCATGGTCATAAGCTCCAAATAATCTTTTTCTGTTGCTTCTCAATAAGTTTGAAAGAACACTCATAAACATATTCACATAGAGATATCAAAATGACCATGATTTCACAACATACCTGGATCAACATACTTGTTGGTCATAAAAAAAATTCTATTTATCATTCAAATGTTATACTGAGGGCTGTGGTTGTGACTTAAACAACCTATTATTTCCCCTCTGAATTTAGGTGTAGTAAATTGTTATGAGATGATAACATTTCTGTGCTTGTTCTGACTTGGATTAAAGCTGACTAAAACTATAGTCTCCACATTTCTAGACTGGTTTTGAAAAGGAGGCCAGTCAGTCACGATCAAGTTTGGAGCATCTAGTAAGAGCATAAAAGGACCAGATATTGAACTATTAGTGTAAAAATCTAGTGTGAAATATATGACCCACTACATGGTTTGTGCTGTTCAATGTGATTATTTCTTCGTTCTACAGATGAGTAATGTTCTGATAAAAGACAGACTGAATGTATTTTCTGCTATCTTTCCTCCTGTCGCACATTTTTAGGCTTGAAACACAAACCACTTCAGATTGGCTAACACCGCTACAGACAGTAGATCTAAACACATCTCTTTTAATATTCAGAGTCATTTGTTGTAATCCTCACGTAGCGGAACAATACACTCATCTTCGACGCTGATAATTCCATTTCTATTCAGCTCATTTGAAAGACAGTTTCTAACTAAATATCCACAGTCTGACAATATATATAGCAAAAAGAGCTGTTCCTGTTTAATTATAATAAGCTGGTCTGGTTGTAGAAGATCTGTTAAAGAAATCATTGCTTTTATTAATTCAGCCACTTGTCAGACATTGAAAAACGTGTTTTCATTGTCAAAACCAACACACTGCGTTTCACAGCTAATAATTACTGGAAAGCAGACAGCAGAGGTATTGCTCCCCAGAGAAACAGAGGAAAATAAAGACCCAGAAAACTGCTCTCCATTTAGGAGGCCAACATCAGGGACACCAATTTATCATATGAATTAAGAGAGCTAAATCGTAATGTCCACATAACTCACCTAGAGAAGCAGTACTGTGTAAGTGTTGTATAGAAATATACTGCCATTTTCTACAAATAGAGTACAAAATGGGGCCTAAAACTCGTAACCTTCAGAAAATATAATTTGTCAACCTCAAGAGGTGGAACTCAATATTATATGGGCTGTTTTATTTTCAATTCAGGTTCTGAGGTTTTAGGTTTTTGGAACCCTGTTAGACAAGTCTGATAGTTTTTACTAAAATGGCACTAGTGTATTAAAGTAATGGATACAGTTGAGAAATTCTCAAAAATGATCATTTTAACGTGGGTACAGACATTTCATGTGTTTAAAACTAGCTAGTTTTCATGCTAGATTAATTTTACATTGGATAATAGTTTAGCAAGCATATCTTATAGTCCTCACAACAATAAAAAAAAGAGTTTTATCCATAAAAAAAAAACAGTCACTGGACACCAGAGTGTACCGAATTCATGGGAAATCGAAATAACAACAACATTGCTTTCAGTAGTCTGGGGGAGAACAAGTGAAACTCCTTAGAGGATGGATGTTCCCGAACACAACTTAGGATTTAAAAAAAAGAGAAAGACAGAGATACCCCACCCAGGTTTATATGTTTCCCAGGCTGATTTTATGAACACACTGTTCAAGCCAGCTCTTCAGCAGCCATGGAAACATGCTTACATCCTCCTCAATGATTATCAAGAGAGACAATGAACCTTTATGAAAGGAGAACAAAAACCCTAAGTGCTGTAATGTGAAGGCAAATGCAATACTGGAAGGACGGGGCTATAAAATCTGATCTGATGGGATCAATAGGGTGTTTTGAGGGTCATTCTCTAATACACCATTAGTTTTATAAGAGCGATTTTCACTCATAGCATCTAATAAAAATATACCACCATCTTTTTTTGCATCAGATAGCATTAGCTTGAGGACCATGACACTCATATGCTGCTGTATATAAAAATGGGTAGCCAATTTCCTCCAACAAAAAGGTATGAAAGTGTGGGAATGAATTCTGTATCTCTACATCTATTGAACCTGTGGGGGGGAAACACTCTATCCAGGAGGACAATTTTAGGAAGGACATGTAGGTCAGATTATAGTTTATTAGGAGGCTGCACAATTTGTGCAATTTCCAGGTGCAAAATGCTGTTGAGATATATGGCATACTCCAGCAGCAGAAGACAAAGTGAGCCAATTAACCTACTAATTACAGAGAAATAAACAATCTGAATGTGTACAGATGAAAGTGGTAATGAAGTGTGAGAGGGGAAATTTGGCTATGCATAAATGTGTATTAATTGACAGCTACCCTTGTGCAAAATGGAAACGCCTGAACTGACCGCAGTGTTACAACATTTTACTCAAGTGTGGACACATTTTGGACACTGGTGTCCTTTGGACCAATATCCTGTGCATAAAAGGCTATTTCGTTAATTATCCCTGTGCAATTACAGCTTAAATTTTGCTAAAAAATGCACACCAATTAATTATCTTGCACACTGAATACACAAATCAAATCCCCTGAGCTGAGTTTCACAATAGGTAAGCTTGGTCACACTGAATAAATGACTGGGCTAATTGGGCAATTTAAAGCATATCCATAAGCCAAAGCCAAGATTCTTACTGCAAATTACAAGCAAAATGAACTATATAGTGATGGATTGCAGTTAAAGATGGTTCTAGATACATTTCAGGGCATGTTTTCTGTATAATGAAGATGGCATCTCAAAACTGCGATGTGATCAGATACATATTAATATTCCACATTAAATCATTAAACATTGCTGATGTCCTCTCAATGTCCACAAGCTAACAGCTAATTAGTTGCAAATTGCAATCGTTCATAATATGATTCAAAGAGTGAGAGTAACAAAGACCACCTCATAAAAAAAACCTTTAAATCAGTGGATTTGCATCTCAGCATCCTGATTGAAGCGCTGAAGTGTTTGTTTACAAACATAAGCTAAAAACGTCGTTAAAATCAGATACTGAAGTTAATTAATATTTAACCTGCAGGCCTGCACATGATGTCACTGTTGTCACAAATGCGCGTTTTTGTAGTTTACACAGAGACGATAAGAGTATCTTTTTAAAAAACTTGGACCAGCACCATGTTTGTATTACGACCCACCAATTGAGAAGCACTTCTGTAAAGACATGCTGCCATTCTCGCAGTGGCCACTAGTGAGAGGTAATTTTTATTAGCAAAGAGAAGAATGACAGTAATTACCCTTGCTCAACTGTGTTAAACAGCAATAATAATACTGTGAAGAATCTGACAAGCTTTTTTAATTGCCTTCCCCCACCCTTCGGAGATATAATGTCTGAGTGAAATATGTGTGCCGCAGCATCTCGGGCTTCAAAGGCAACATGCTTTGACCCGCTTTGATCAGTAGAAGCAGTTAAATGCCTGGCTACATTGTGATGGATAGCATGCTAGTTTTCATCTTATGGTGCGTTGCAGGTTTCAGTGCACAGCTAATGAGGTGGAGTGAACAAGCAAACAGCGCTAACAAACTGCAGTCTCTCATATTCAACTCACAACAGCTGTACACCCAAATATTCAGTGGACCTTCAGCAGATGAATGGAAGGCCCACGAGGGTTTCTAAAGTCCAATCAAACCTAACTCTTCTAACAATGATTTAAGAACTTTGCAAAGGGCGATGAAACCCTGAGGGTCAAAGGGTAAGTTTATGTGACAACAATGTACTAAAAACAAAAGTTTTTCCTTTGCGTTTTTCGCGTACAGACGACAACCTTGTTAAAACGCTCTCTGTTCAATGACTAAAAATGCTGTATTATGCTGCCAGGCCAGTAGTTGGCGATGTTACTACGCACCTATTGACTGAAGACGTAAAACACATGTGCATGATGTCACCGTTTTCACAAATTCACATTTTTGTAGTTTACACGGAGACGATAAAGGTATCGTTTTCAAAAACCAGAACTTTGAATCGCGTTTTCACATGTAAATAAACGTCCAAAACACATGAAATGTTTTCCGTTTTTGGTTGATAAAGGTGTTGTGTAAACAGCCCCTAAAACTGGGGTCTCCATCCACATATTTTTATGAGCATTTATGGATATCATATAAAAAAATTAAACGCTGGATGGAAACGCAACAATGTGCATAAATTCAAAAAATGTGCATAAATACCTTACGCGCTCAATTAAGGGGGATACCTTTTTTATCCTATAAGACGACATACGCCTAAACTATGATGGGAATACATTTACCAAATAAATCCCTCTATGTGCAACAAAAAACGTGACTGCCTCAACAGTGGATGTGATTGGATAACTGGACTAACCAGCGGACAAATTTCATTGCACAGCATCTCAAATGTTGGTTTGATCATTATAAAATGCCTAAGCTAAAGTCTGTCATCAAAATGATTTGGTATAAGGACCACCCAGAAGCATCTCACACCATTGCGTTCTCAAACACCAGGCATCCGAACGTGGTAAGATAACATGAAAGCGTTTTTTTTTGCATTTCGAAACGCTCTGAAATGCAATACATTTACGATGTAGGGGGAAAAAAACATAGTTCCTTCCTCAATTGCAGAAACTTTCATTTATATTACAGATATTTTGCGCCAATTTCCCCTAAAGTGACGATTTTGTTCTCTTGAAATGCTGCTTTATTTGCAAATGTTTTATGCGATTTTACAAATGTTTTAGCAAAAGTTAAATTCGCAGCTTTGGATGGAAACATAGCTAGTGGCTCTGTTGTTTTTTCATTTATGTTTCAAAGTATGGCGTGTTATAGTAAAAAAAAATTAAAATCGGAATATTTTGCCTGCACTTATGATCTCAGTTTGCGCTAAAATGAAAGCCAATTCAGCAGCTGCTGTGACTTCGTACTGCCTGTATATTAACACTTTTAATTTAACTGTTCTGCAACCCTCACATCCTCCACTTTCTAAACTACTTTTACAACGTCGAAGTCTCTGCTAATCAAACTGAGAGCAGAGTTGAGAGTGATTCATATCAGTAAACTCTGATCCTTCAAGTAAGTGACAAACACAAACCACAGCAGGCCGGAAATCTGCACAATTCAACGGTTTTAGAGACAGAACACTGTAAGCCATTTTACACTATCACAGAAGGTTTTGGCTGTAATATCCTGAAACAATGCAGCAGGAATATATTTATTCTAATCTAGAATATGGCTGAACACACAGATTAAATACTCACTAGATACACTAAAACAGTACTAGACTACTATAAATGAAAACATAGATCTAAATATAGTCAAAAACTTTAAAAACATTCAAATAAGTATTAGTGCACATAAGAGTCGGGGGATGAATGACACATTGAAATTCTCAGGATTGTTAATCAAACAGCATCTGCAATGTGAGAACACAGAGCTAAACACCTGACTGCATGTAGTGCAATGATGCATGTGATCCTCCTCATACATATGGCCTTTCCCTACAGGGAGCACAAACACATCAGCTTTTTGAAATCTCTGTTTCTCCTACATGCAATCTAATTGATTTACTCCTTTAAAAATGTGTCAGGTCTCTGACGTGCAGCCATCCATCACAACGCAGCAGCAGCTGAGGCTTGAGTCGTGATGCAGCTCTGCTGGGCCACAGGGGGTCTTAGCGTGTCAGCACCTGCAGTCCGGCAGAGAGAGAGCTGAGAACCCCGTGCACCGGTCCGTCCCTTGGAGCCCGCTTTTGTGGGCCTTCTCTAAACACCATTGATTCCACTGGAATCACCACCTTGCCTCAAACTACTCTGGCTTTGTTCACACTGCACACAAATCAGTGCTGTCAAATGCCCTTCCCTAAATGGCACCCTAAACACTCACGATCTTCCTATGAGTTTGCACCTTCGCGATGGAACGCCGTTTTGACTCTCGGGTAGAAGTCTGCTGTGGATCTCGCTTCAGGCAAAAGCATGAAGCACCGCAAGCACCCTTCTGAAACTTAAAATAACGAATGGGATACCCTACGGTCTCATGGACTTCATGATTACGTGCACACAGCGGCCACTGTAAGTCTACAAGACCGTAAGTGCATATGAAGTGTGCCATCTGGGACAGAGCCAATGTACGGATTATCAATAACGGGCTAAGGCACATTCCAAAATATCAGATTTTGATCAAATTTCAAAGCACATATGGATTTTATATGATTTCATGAGCTATTTTGACATTCAGACTACAAAAAACATTTAACGGATTTGAGTCAGATAAAAGGGATCAAGTTTTATCCAACAGTCTTGTGACAATTCGTAATTATTTTACATACAACCTGCTAATGCCCCGCTGAGGGCTAGGTTTAGGGGTTCAGGTTCAGGCTTCCTTTTCACATCATACAAATTTGTACGCATTTCCAATTTTGTAAAACAATTTCTTGTGAGATCAGGTTGGGATTAGCTGGTTAGCATGGCTTCATTCGCCCCTGTTGGTACATGTTGTAACTACACCATATGGATTTTTTATTTTATTTTATTATATTATAGTAAATGTTTTACCAGTGGCAGATTTGTTTTTTGGGGTACTTAAATTTAAGTTAAGTTGACTTTATATTTTTCCTGTCTCTAGAGTGATTAGTCAGATATCTGCCTCAAAACACGTGTAAAACTGAACACCCGTTCAGCAAAATCACATACTTCCATCCAGCTCTGCATCATCTGAGCAACTGCCATTGAGATTAATAGGAATGCTAATGGAGAAGCCACATACTGTATAGGAATCTGAGATAACAATATCAATGTAACCCATCCCACACACACATATATGTACATTTACTCTCCACTTTACACATATAGGCAGGTGTTCATTTGTCATACATCATTACTTCCAAGATTTCAAAGTGAATGGAGACACTAAGAGAGTGGAAGACAGATAAAGAGGTAAAGTGGGAGTGAGGAACACTGGATTGGTGTCAGTAAGCAGAAGCTCTGCAGAGTGAAGCCCTGAATCAACAACATCTGTGTCTTGTAATTACAAGCAACATGATGATCACACACACAAAGCAATGTTGTGAGAGCAACAACCGATCGATCAATACATATTGATCAATCCACCTTCACTTGTTTTAACTGCATCACATGGCAACTATAAAAATGTATATTTCAACAAAGGAAGTCGTCACACAAAATGGCCATTCAGTATGACTTTTAAAAAATCTGTTTGAAATGTAAATAGGTTTTAGGATACATTGCAACTAGGGATGTCAACGATTAATCGACGATCGATTAATTGTCGATAATACATTTAATCGATACAACTTATCGATCATCGATTAAGCAGGTCTTCATGCGTGTGCGTGCTGCTGCTCAACCGCGAAACATGTAAAGCGAGCGCCCCGGAGTTATGTTTGGGACCATTTTACACCTTCATCATGACTATAAGTTTGCGTGTGCATTCGCAGCCTTTTGTTTTGTGCAAATGTAAGTTGTAATACTGTTTATTTTGTGTATGCCTATCTATATCTGACTGATCTCATATTGGATGCATTTGGTTAAGAATTAACTCTGTAGTAAAGCGTCAGCTTCAGCGCGCGCAGCTCAAACGGCAGTGCACGACTAATAATGACTATTGAGACTGTAATATTACATAACATTATAAAGATTACAATATTGTAATAAAACATTGTGAATTATTTGGGTTTAGTTGCCGTGTCGCGTTGCTCCAGGAAGAGCGCGTCCACAACATGAGTAGTTCTGAATGAATGGCACGTAACTTAGTTCAAGTTCACTTGTGCATGAATTTGCGTCATTTTGTGCAGATATAATTTGTAATATTATGTTTATTTTGAATATATCTGATTAATCTCATATTGGATGCGTTTCTTTTAGATAAATAACGTGCTAGCAAAGTGCTCCAGTTTAACGGTAGCAGATTCATTCAGCGCGTCCACAACAGTCACACATTCTAAGCGCATATGAGGCGGCGTTGGTGACACGTTGTATTAGTAGTTATATTTGATTATTAAATAATTAATTTAATTATCAATCACATCGAAACATTTTACAATCCTACAAGCCCTTTATTTATATTTAAAACCATTCTCATTGATTTGGTGAGGAACATAGCGTTTTGAGCAGCATTTGCAGACCCTTGTCATGCTGTTGGCCATAGCTACTGCAGACGCATATCGCAGTATTAAGGCTAACGATTAATCGATTAATTGATCGTTAATTTAAATGACGATCGATCATGGGAATTTGTGAAAATTGACATCCCTAATTGCAACTTATAAACGCCATTCACAATAAGCTTTGAACTACTTCAGCTGAAGGTTTAGGGCTGGTCTATTAGATTGGCAGATCATCTGAGGTCTTTCTGTGGAGTTTGAAGAGCATTTAAACTGCATACTCAAGTTAATTTTAGTACATTCTTTTCAACTTTTCAACATTTTTATCTCACAATAGACAACATAAATGCATCCTCACCTCTGTAGCAAACGGTTAACCAGAGCAGTTCAAGAAACTGTCCACCAAATTCACAAACATCCAAGCCCAACATTGTGAGTAAGCTCTTTTCCACAAGCTTTCCCCCCAAAAAATCAGAAAAAAATCAAGAAAGCACACCTCCCGTGATACAGAAAAATCTGTGTCTAAAACACATAAAAAAAAAAAAAAAAGAATTCACAGCAGCATCCCTTCTACCACCACAAAAAAACCCAAGATACAGAAGCACTGGGTGTGGGTTGGCTAGAGAGAGAGAGACAGAGGGAGAGAGAGAGACAGAGGGAGAGAGAGAGGGAGAGATAGTAGAGAGACAGTATGTAAGAGACAGAGAAAGAAAGTAAGGGAGTGAACGAATGCACAAATGATCTGTGTGTAATCCGTGCTGGAAGACCGGCTGTGGCTGAAGTGTTGGAAATGAGGCGGTAATGTGGGAACGGTATTCCGGTCTGCAGACGCTATTGATTCCACCGGCATGAGAAGCAAACCCTCCGCCTCAGTTCAGCACGCCTCCCAACCCCATCACTCATTAGACAGGAGACTGCGATGATCTCATCCTCTTTCTCTCTCTCTCTCTCTCTCTCTCTCTCACACACACACGCACAGTATCCTTTCCCCTCCGTTCTCTTTATTCCCTGTTCTATTTCTCTGTCTTCACATTTCTGCTCTCTAGAGACACTTATTATTCTTACCATCCCCCATTTTATATCAACTATCATATTGTTTCCCCATTTATCTCCACCCTCTCTCTCTGTTTCTCTCTGTTTCTCTCTCTCTCTCTCTCTCTTTCAGGGGCAACATGCTGGGAAGACTGTTTTTTCCCCCCTGGTCAACGATGACTTTCTATCAGTTTGTAGTTCTCCATCACGTCATCTCTCTCAGGGGTCATGGTCCTGTCAGAGGAACCTGTCGGAGGTTACACTGGGCGTGCCTCTGCATTTCACACGGCCTTGTTGCTCTGTCGTTGGTAGCATCTTGCTAAGGGGTGCTGCAATGCCAAAGCCTTTTTCAAGAGACTTGTAAGGACATTGGTTTATGTACGCCGACCAATTACGGCATCTCACTGCATGTCTGGTGCAAAGCTATGGCACACACAGCACATGATCTGATGTGTAAACTAGGTAAAGACACATTGGATTGCATCTGAAGTAGTATTTATATTTAGTATAATGAAGCAATAAGTCACGATGGTCATGCAAAACGGCTAAGAATGTGGCTCATCCAATCCAATCACAATTTAGAGTCTATCCATTTTATAAATTAGGTTTACTTAGCACAAAGGCGACATTACATGTACTTACAAGTATCACAATCATAGGAAGTTAATTATTAATTCTCGTGCAGAGCCAAAAGAAAATTAGATGTGCAGATTGACATGTCAATAGAGCAGATGAAGGAGATGTGAGACTGAAGTGCCAGTGCAAAAGAAAAAATATAACACATACGTCTGATAACTACAGCATTCAACTAATTAAAGTTTTTTTTTATTTTTTATAATGAATGTTAGCTTTATTCACTAATACCAGCCTTATAATTAGAAGAATTTGATGAGAAATGTTTGCTTTCTGATTGAAAATATATTTAGGCAAATCTAAGCAGAATATGTGACTCCAAATTTGCAGAGACACATGTGAGATTACATGTGTTTTTATCTCAGGAGAAAAGAAGCAGGGGGAACTTCACCATGAATTCAAAATTGATTATTCCTTTTTTTTTTAAATTATGGAATATTGCAGTATTTTTTATAAATTATATTTATCCATGGACATTTTTTTTAATTGTCCTCATAATCAAATTAAAAACTTCCCCTCCCTCTTGCATTGACACCTCTTCTCTGAAGATGTGTTTACTGGTGCGAGGTCGGGACAAACGGTCACCAAAACCATCCAATAGGCTTGCTGCAATAGTCGGTTTTGCACGTGTTCAACCACACACCGATTACATCACTTGCCCACCGCGGCACTGCCCCCCCCACTGTCGTTTTGATTTTTTTATAGTAATACAATTATTTTAGTTCAGTTAGAGAACAGACACTACACTTCAAAATTTAACGTGTCTGCTCAATTCAGCATGAGCCAAACGAAAGTCACAGCACAGATCAGCAGCAGGACTCAGATTTCATCACGTGACGAGTGAGGCAAGCTGACTCACAAGACGTCTTAATGGCGGAAGATTTGGTTTCAAAGCCAAATGTAAAAACGCCTATTTGGCAATATTTTGTACAATATTTCGCATTCAAGCAACTGCCGCCCCCGAATTGCCACTAATGCCGCACAGGCATTCATAAGCGATTTAAAAGCGAGGTGGAAAGGAGGGGAAAACTCCATCCACCCCTAATACACACATACACACACACCGGTGTTGTCACACATTGATTAACCAATGGTAACATCCTTACCATCCTACCATCCAATCAATTCCCCATGGGCAATAAGGGAATATAGATCACAAAAATGCACTCAGATATACATCACAAAAGGGAAGAAAAGACTATCACAACTTCTGTTTCATGCCAACTTTAAGTCTCAAATTGCTCTCCATATAAACTGTTTCCTATCTAGAAAGAATTGAGAAATGAAAGAAATTTCATTGGTGGTTATTCTATCCGACAGAGTAGGCTTCACATTGTGCTAGCACAATCTGGGATTCGAGTTCAGACTGACTGACAGTTGTTAAAATCAAGCAGCTATGAAAAGGAATTTGACAAATGAACAGATCTATCAAACTACCCTAAGCTGAAAGCACAATACTGCTGGTATCTGGCAGCCTGTGATTTCCAGTGACTACTTCTGTCAAGATATCAAAAAACTCTTGAGGGGGCTGCTTTAACTTACTAGGAGAAAAAAAAGAAACGAACAAAAAAAATCATAAAAGACTAACGATAAAGTCATGCATGCACACTTTCGACAAAAAAAAAGAAAAGATCTGCATGACTGGAAACTGTTGCACAAACAGGAAGTAACAAGAGCAAGCTTCAAATTTCAACCAATCGGTCTACATCACTGGCATTCTTTTAAAATGGAGCTTGTCATCTATTGTCTGAATGTGCTCACAAATTGGATCTAACTTTGCTCAACAAAGTTAAATTAATTTAAACACTTCTGAATGGTTCCTCTTGTGGCTTGTTCTGAATCTCATTCACTTGCAATTCAGATCTGTTCCACTAGCTCAGGAAGTTCTGCGGAAGCCTAGGCCTGAACAACAAACACCTCAAGAAGGAAGTGAAAAAGGTATCTTGATCAATAGACAGAGATCTTGTTTATCGAGGTCTGCCAGTTAATATACACAGCTTCCTCTTTACGGATTTGTCAGGCATTGTGATATTTTTGGCTGCTTCTCCGGTGGCTAAACTTGTTTATTTGTGTGGAAAAAAGAGAGTTAGGCTAGCTGTTCAGATCTTCGAAAATCATTTCCACGCTAGCTTTTAAGGGCTATTTATCAGCTCAGTGATGCACCTTGACGTATGTCATCTACTACACTCATCAATATGAAGCTAAAAGGTATCGCAAGAATTTTCCAATCATTTTACAGCCCCTTAAACCATGTCAATGCAAAATGAGCTTTCAAAAGAAAAGCAAATAACATCTGAATTCTCCAGAGGCTGCAATAAAATTGCAATACACCTTCTCGTGCTGATGAAAGCATCCCAGTTTGGCTATAAAGACACTCAACAACACCATCATATATAGCACTTGCTATGCGAGTATGTGTAAAAGATGTGTTTTTTTGAAAACTGAGAGAATAACAGTGATTCACCAGCACTTTAAATCAACTTTCTCATTCATGCACAAGTAAAATTACCCATGGTCTTATACTCAAATGGCAAAAAGAGATATTTACGACAATTTAAATGAAATAAAATAGGTGAAATGTTGACATGTCTTGGTGATGTGATCATTTTAATAACTTTTTTAATACACAGCTTTCTGGAATTCTTGATTCTTATTGGTCAATTGCAACATTCAGAGCTCAAATATTTCTGAAAAATTATCACAAGTAAGCTAATAAAATTATTTCAATTAAAAATATAGCAGTGAACAGCCATTATCCGGGTTCAAGCGTGTTAAGGCCTTTAAGCACATTAGTAAAAAGGTAGGCTATTATGTTTTATTTAGCAAGCATGTAACCACTTAGATCTAGTGTTGTCAAAAGTTTGGTACCAAGTCACTATTGAGTGGATTTGGTACCAAGTCGATGTTAAGCAGTTTCTTAAACACCTCTGATTGACCATTGTGTTCACCCGCTCAACATATAGGCTAGGCTATGTTTCTGATTGGCCATTGAGGCCATTGCAACATAAAAAGTAGGATATGGTACAGTCACTAGTCATAATTCCAAAATAAACCCCTTTAGGGTGATACATCTGGAAAAAGAATTGTGATAATGTCAGACTATCTGTAGGCTATACTGTACATTATCTAGACTCTCACATAACATATAAATGTCTGATGATTTGCTCATTCTACTACTTTTTAATATTCATACTTATAAAGTGATAAAGGATGGCAATGTGGTGTATAGAGGACAGAGGAGCCAGTCAGAACAGGATCTTAGTTTGGTCTTACGTTAAAAGAGGATGTGGTTGCATACGACTTTACCAAAAAAGTACATCGAGAGTTAGAGGATGGGGGCAGGCGCTAATACTATGGCATAAGTGAGATTATTAATGCACAAAAGTATCATCATAGCCAGATATTAATATCATTCAGTAGCAAACATTCCTGTCAAAATGAAGTTAAATCATATAAATTTGAACTGCGTGAATTGAAATCTTGAGAATAAAGTTTAAATCTGCAAGTTACTCCAAACCGACTACAGTTCAAGACAGGATTCCCATTTCAGAATATCACTCAGAAAATGAAAATCACTAAGATCACCGATATAATCATTACTTCCACCAATTTTTTTTTTAAATAATTACCAGCCAGCTTTAAAATATTAGTATGAATTTTGTTTGCATTGTATACATTTTTGTATCATTTCTACAGCGAAACAAAACGGTTCAAACAGTGAAAACAAAGTTAGATAGTAAAGTAATCAAGTAAAAGTGTCTTACCGCCTTGTCTCGTCTTGCAGAACTGTGGATGCGGATGTTCAAGAGTGTTCAGATCATGTGCGTACCAGGAAATAGAGTTTGCCAATCACAACTCTACGCCTCACACTAACACACAGCTGTTAAGAGAAACACCAGCCTACTTAAAAATTGTTTTACGGTTTTGTAAATATCGCTATTTATGTTTGTAGCTACTTGCAAAAGAATATCACATTGCTAAAAATGGCAAAAGTATGTAAAATGTCGAAACAGTATCACAAGACAAGCATGAGTGAGCGTGACAAATCTCTGTTGTTGCACGTGCAGCAAAGCAAACTAGCCTACTGCAACGTTAGCTTTGTGAATCTGATACTGTGTAATCAAACAGATTTATCAAACTTTTCTTTAAAATTCCGATGTACAACTATGTTCCGTATTAGCCGTAGCAAGATATTAATTACATAGGAACTCTTTTTAAAATGAAGAAAGACAGAGCAGTGTCAATCTGCACATTCCAGTGTGTGCAGCGTCTCTGCAGGAATCTGCGCCACAATCTATGAGCTCCTCAAGATGCCTTGTACTCAAACTCATCTGTTTAAATAGGCTATATAACATCTTTGTCTCAACATGTCTGTGAATTCCTCGACAGGATTTTCGACGTTTCTGTAAAACAATGCCTGCTGCCAACAGCCGCGCTTTTTCTCTGTAGTGAGGAACGTGTTTCAAAATGTCACATAACGTTAAATGTGACTTTAATACAATTTGAATGCAATTTGCTTAGGATAGAATTGAATTTAATACAAAATGAATACATATCTTAATATATCTACAGAAGCTGAATATCTTATTAAATGTAAAATTTTGCGATTATTAAATTATGATAAACATAGCATAGCATTTGTTGCGCCATGTAATGTGTTAGATGTAGGCTATAGCATAACACAATAAATTTGGACAGTTAAAATTGGTCAGTTATTGCATTATACTTTTTTCTAGTCACGATTTGGTCATATACTTCGTAGTAGCATTCAATTTTTTTTTTTTTTTTTTTTTTGTGTGTTTTTTTTTAATGATTTTTATGCTTGTAGTCTTTGCATAAGATTGTGACAGATCCTGTATTGCTGGATTTGCATTACAGTTTCTAGAGGAGGGATTAATGGAGTTCTAAGGAATGCTGAAGAAGTTGCTACAGGCCACAGCTTTTATCAATCAGTCATTCCTGTTTTTGTTCTCTAGAAATTTCTTCTTTAAAGAATACCAGCATTTCTCAGTCTTTTGGATTCCAAGGCCCCTCATTGTCCAATACGATATTCAAATCTTTTCTGCACAAACCAACTTTGCAGTGGTCTGAAATTGTCTGAATTAAATGGTCTGAATGAGATCTCAACTGTGTATATGATGTCAGTTTGCATAGATCTTGATTGTTTTAAAAAGCTTTTATAGCAGCATTTTAATTGAGTTCGATTTAATACTATAGTAAGCTTTGGGCTCCTTGTGAGATTGCTGAGGCCCCTGGCAAACCACTGTTCTTTATTAGACAATTTCATTGGATCAGCTTTTATTAAGATTCTTACCACCCTCTTCTGTTTAAAAGTTGAATTACATTTCCCCAGCTGGATTAGTGTTTAATATCTGTTTGTATTATTTCATCTTTTTTAAACTGCTGCTGGCTGCGACTAATAATCCTTACTCTCTTAAATCATATTTAACATAAAATAAAAAGAACACAGAAATACAATCAGGTACTGATTTGAGACCAAGGTAAGTTATTATTTCTCAGTTTTATGGCATTGCCACAGAAGGCTCTCTATAGATCTTCGAACTACACTTTAGGAGCTATGCCTGCAGGGAATGGTGGGTAATTCAGAGTGAAGTTAACTTTCAAAGAGACCCAGATCACGCTGTGAACTGGAAATGGAGGACTTTGAGGTCTCTTTTTCCTTAACTGCCCTTTTTTATTTTTGCATCAGTTCTAAAGGCTGCATGAGATGATATTATTTTACCTGTTGGCCTGAATTCCTCTTCTCTGAAAGAAGCAGGTGTTCTTTCTCAATTGTATTAAGGCTCACAGCCACATGACTGTCATATCCCAGTTCTACATTTGACATCTGTCTGTCTCTGTGTGACAAGATCTTCTTAATGGTGCTCACTGCTCAACATCACTCACAATGTCAGGGACTTAACCTTAAGTACATTAGTCTTTCAACATAGCTTACGCCACACTGAACGTCAGCAACCCTGTGTCATATGAAGTGTAGATAATACTGTTGTCTATCTCACTTTAATGTAGTGTTGAATACTGTGGGGCAACAATAACTTCATAATTACTATTATTTAAATTTTGAGAAATTAATAAATTATTGAATTAAATGTATTATAAAAAAATAATTAAGATTAATATTTCCAGTGTCATTGTTCTATTCTTTGACATAAAGTCATTGTTTATTCTCAACTTTATTTCCTGAGGAAAAGTCAATCCTGGCATTCTTTGACATAAGAGATATTTGCAATTATTTTCGATTTTTGAGTAAAATTACTATATGCAACTCACTTCGCAAAGATCTTTAGAAGTTTCTTTGAAACATGTCATATCAAAGTTGTTGACATTGAATGCTTGTGAGTGCACATGACTTAAGATTTAGTTTTCCTTCATTTCCTCATATGCCACGAATGAAAAATATGTTCTCTCTAACCCATGACAGACTCTCCTGGTGAACTTAAGTATGCGAGTGGTAGACCATTCAGAAAGATTTCTCAACGGTTTGTGTTTTCAGAATCCAAGGAGTAATCCTGGCCTTTTGCTCGGGTTAACCTGGGACAAATTGCTGCTGTGTCACTGCGCCAATCTGTCAGGCTTTGTTGGTGACCCATTGACGCAAACACAAACCAGCCTGAGTGTATTTAAGCCGACCACAAGGAGAGAGACTGACATTGAATGAGAAGTCATCTGCAAACACTTGAGCCCACATAAGAGCCAGATTTTTTGGAAAGGGACACAGTGTATGAGATGTGCTCGGGAAATAGCAGCGACAGTCTCAGTGACTCACCCATCCCAACAAGAGTAGGACCAACAACACCCAGAAGAGGACCCCCTAAACTCAAATAGAGAGTGACTAGACAATTCAAAAGCAAAACCTCCCAAGAAAGGAATCAACAACATTCAAAATCTACTAGAACTCTCCACTCTTAAAAATAAAGGTTCCTAATGGGCATCTATGGTCCCATGAAGAACCTTTAACATCCACAGAACCTTTTCATTCCACAAAAGGTTCTTAACAGTGTAAAAAGCTTCTTTGTATTTTAAAATATTCTTCACACTAAGAAAAAATAATGTTTCTTTTAAAACTAAATGGTTCTGTGAGAAAACTCCCTTTTGGAATCTTTGTTTTTAACATTGTATAAGGAAATAGACTTAACTTTGGGATTCATTTCTTCTCTCCTTCCATTAGATTTGGTGATGAGATCCCAGGAATGGAGGGTCTTGGCACTGGTGAGTACAGCCCTTGGAACGTTGCTTTTGTAGTGTTCAAATGACTGTGTTGTGTTATGCTAAACCCATTACTCTTGCAAACTGATTTTGCTCAGTGTCTGGCTCATCACTGTGCTTCATCTGCCAATTTCTTTCATGCACAGACATCACTGTGGTGTGTCCATGGGAAGTGTTTAGCCATCTGGAGTTGCAGGAGCTCGCCCAGTATGGTATTATTTGAGATGGACTACAGGAAGATGTATCACCTGGACTTGTCTAGTAGACTAGCTCCACCTCTGGATCCCAAATGAGGGGTGCTGCAAATGGACACCACCATTGCCTTTAAACTCTGTTGCAAACAGCTGAGTTATAGACGCCAACCCACCAGCCTATGAATGCATGATTCATTTAGTGACTATTCAGATGCAGAAGGAAATAGGTTTATGATGTTTTGGATGATAGAAAGGTGACAGTCCAGAAAAACAATGTGGAATTTCTTTTCAATCTGTTTTATTTTCTACTGCACATAACCAAAATACAATACAGTGGTACACTCTGTGGCACCACTTTTTTTTTAATTTGTGATAATTCTATATTTTGTATTTTTTTCTTCAGAAGGTGCTCTCAGGGAAGAAAGGCCTTATAAGTTATTGGCTGTTCACATCACTTCATCTGTCGTATGGTATAAGTGTTTTACACCATTGTTGTTAGCAAATTTAGTTTTCATGTTTGGCTTAATTTAAAACACAAAACCTTATCGGTGTTGTTAATTATGTTCCAATAAAGATTTGATGTAGACATGGTCTGCTTTTTTCTCAAGTATTTGAAACATGAACAAGAAATGTGGAAATTAAGCATGGAAAATCGTTGCTGCAAGAATCGTATGACTCCCATTGACCTTGTTAATGATTAGTAGTTCACAATAAATCCTCTGCCATCAAATTGCTTTCTTCTAATTCGTTTATGTATAGTCTCTTTTCTCATTTTTCTAAATGACTTCTTCATAAGGATTAACAGGGTAAAACATAATCAGAGCTAAATTACATTTGATATCTGTTACAACCCAACGACTGACAAAGGTCTTTAGCAATTTTCACAAAAGGAAGTCAAAACAAAAGGTTAAAATCATAAAAGTATGTTTTTTCCCCATATAGGCATGTTTATGTTCAACAACCAATGTGTTTATATGAAACATTTCAAACCTAAAAGGATGCAATAGTATTTAGTTTTCAATTTTGTATTATTAAGACACCATTTTAAATGGTTTTATTAGTCCGTTCATTTGATCAGACAGTTGCACCACCTGACATTTGGGGGTTTAAGAAAGATAACAAAACACAAAATAATATGTATTATTTAAATGTACTAAAAATGTATTCAAACTAAATAGGATAAAGTGATAAATGTCATGAATTTATCGAATTATTTTAAAAGGAAATTATCCATTTGGGCACAAAAATATGCACATCATGTAATTGACCATTATACTCATATAAGATATTTAAACAGGGTAAAAAAAAAATGTAAGTTGACAGTTACCGAATGCTCTAGCAGTGGATGCCAGACAGATGTATTTTGGCACCTATTGATTTGAGAAGATAAAGGAAAGGAGATTTGGATTGGCTCTAAATGGATTAGGACACACTGATCTTAACCCTCAGGCTCCTGCACTGCAGATGGATACATTTATGCTCTATGCTTTTTATGTTTTTTAATGGAGCACGATCAAAATAAAATAAATAAATGTCTGTGAATGGTTATCATTTATTGTTGTTAAATACTACACAGATAACCTCACTCACTCATGATTCAGCATAATTAGATATACTTACATAGGCCTAGTTATAAATCATGTAAATATTTGTTCTATAAATTATTTAATTATAATGCAATTACGTTAGCTTTCTCTCTTGAGAAACACTACTTAGAGGGGCTCAGAGAGATCACTGTGTTGATAAAACATGTTTAGAGGCACACGACAGCAATGATTATAATGAACAGGGCGGATCAACATGGGATTCATACATGAAAACTTAAAATGAGATCCTTGCAGCGTTACTCATAGAATTCCATTTTGCACATGTCCACACCTTACATCATTTTTTCAGATGCCTCACAGGAATGTGTCAGGGTAGTATCAGGGATGATTATGACAAGTAAAAGCTGAAAAATAAAATACTGCTTAGTCATGTAGTGTTGTTGCCTTAGCAAATTTAAACATGGGCAGTTTCGTCAGTTGCATATACACACACTGCACGTTTCCCAAAAATAAAAAAATCAATTTTTGAATCCATGTTTATTAATTTTAAAGCCATCTATATGCTAAGTGTATTCATAAAAGCTGACAAAATTAACCTAAAATAATACAGTCTTGGACCAAAATAGTAAAAAAAAAAATAAAATAAAAAAATCCAAATCAGCCATTATTATCTGAGATAATTACTGAAGAGGCATTAGGAATTAATTTGTTGATTCATAGCTTTATTAGTTCACAAAGTTCAAATGGTTATAAAATTCACTCTTTTTTTGTTGCTGCTTCAAATCAACAACAATATAAAAGTAGAGATCAGCAGAGCAAAAGATCATTGATCAATAAAAACAAAAAATGTTGGCTTTAAACATCGAGGCGTACAGCATTCGTCAAAGTTTTTTAGCACACAGACAACAACGTCATGTTTATACGCTTCATCTAATGTTCAGTTAAAGACCGTTTCTTGCAATCAGTGCTTGGCAATTATTTTAGCATAATCTTTCACTGCCCAATACTGTGATTTATGTGTTCATTTTAAAGTGTAGATTTTCACAGAAAACAAATGCAGCTCAAGGCAGAAAATTCACATTCTGTAGGCAAACTGCCCTCAGGAAATGTACTACATAAAACCGCTCGCTAGTTTTTAGCTCGTACCAAAACTTGCCACATGAAAAATAGGATTTATGTATTTAATTTTAGGGCCTGATCTACCCAAAAATATTTTAGAATATTAAACTGATAAACCAAGACAGAAACATTTAAAAATCCTAAATAGAACTAGGTAAACAATTATTCAAAGAACCATATTAACTGTAAGAACCATATTAACTGTAACAATATATGTAGTAGTCTGTATTAAGTGCACATGAAGGTATCACCAATAGGTTTTGTAATGCTACAAATGGGCATAAGAGAAATCTAAGATCAGTAAACTTGCTTAAATTGTCCTGCACATTCATAACTGTCGTCTTACTTTGAAAACAGCATTTTACTAGAACTATTTTTATGCATAAGCAAGTAAGCATTCATAATTTATATTGTGCAGGAATTGTTGTGACTGTAAAAACAAAACCTTGTTGAAAAAAAATGCATAGTGACACATTGTCATGTCGATATACATAATCATTGGCTTGACACATTGATGTACATGTCTCAAATGATAACTACCCACGATAAACATGTAAGGTGACATAAAATGATGCTATTGGAGAGCCACGAAAAGTTAGGGCTCCCGAAAAGCTCATCTACTCTAAAATATTATAAATGTAATAAATAGTCACATAGTGCAAAACTAACATTATGTACTAACATAATGTGCTCATTCAACGCTCAAATCAACCCATAACTAACTTTTTTTGTAAAGGAGCAAAAAAGTATTTTTCAAATAATCGAGCCCTTAAAATACTGAATGTCGGACAAATTTGTGCATGTTGCAGGTTTGTGTTTGGCATCTTTGACATGAGAGAGACTCTGACCAGCCCCTGAGTTATTACGGTCCAAAGCTGGTGCTCTGAAGGCAGGGTCCAGGATGAACTCGACAACCAATCACATCTGAGCCAGGTGAAGCTCCTCCAGGCCATCTTTACCCATGTGGTAGCGTGCAAGATCCTTCCGAGTCACCAGCCCCACAACCTTCACATCCAAAGCCCAGGCAATTAGAAACTCGTAACATTTCTGAAGTTTGATGTTATTGCAGACAAATGATAAATGGACGATTTTCAAGTTCTATACTATTTCCTCTATAATAAATTTAATTATAATAAACGAATAAAGAAATTAAAATAAATAAATTCAATTTGAAAAAATATTAAATTCAATTAAAATATTTAAAGAAATAATCATGACAGAAAGGTAATCTAAAACTAGAAGAAATCAACATGCAAAATTAAATATTCAATATCAACCGATACTGACAAAAAAAAAAAAAAAAAAAACTAATATCAGCTGATTAAAGCAACACCATGCAGTTTTTCAACCTTCATAATATATTTCCAAGACTCTTGTGATGGTACATCGACTTACAATAGGTTGAATGACACGTCTGCCATAGCCTGACGGGGTCTGTATCGCTTTTACTGGCACTACGGAACTTCGGGGTTCGGGTAGTAACCCGAGCACAAAAAGAACTACAAAATTCGACTGCTTTACGGCATACCTCACTTCCCCCTCACCCCCCATTTCCACAAATTCGGACGTGAGAGCCCAAGTAGTGTTTGTTTGCCGGCTGGTATACCGCGTGTATGTTGTTGTCATGGCCGAAGCAGCAACGAAACCAAAGAAGGCAAAGGTTTTGTCGGAGGAGACTAGGAAGAGAAAAAGGGAGAGTGACAAAATCAAAGGCCGGACGAGGATCAATATTGGTTCAGCGTTCGCTCGCTGGCGTGAGCTAAAGGAGGAGGAGGGCTGCCCGACCGATGCTGACTTGGCCGTCACACTGTTGGACTAGTAAGTATATTGACAAAAAAAAAAAGTCAGAAGTAAGCCCATGTCTAAACGGCGTGTACAAGTTTGGTAGGGGCTACATTCTTGCACGTAAATAATACATGATTAGACGGACAAAATCATCTTTTAGGCTAACTAGACTATCAGCCTGCAGTCATTAGGCATGTTTGTTTATTTATTTTTCTGGTGAAAGTGTCTTGCCTCAGGCTATAATGCAAATCGATTTTTCAACTTTGCAGATTCATCTATGGTAGCTTGATATTATAATAGCGACGATATATGGCTATTACCTACCACACAAACATTGAATTGAATTAGCATATCGATTCTGTAAAACAGTAGCCAATAGGCTACTATAATGACGCTGGCTTGTAAACGTGAGCTACGCGATCTTTTGCCGTTTGAAAAAAATAAAACCCATGAAATTATATTCATATGACATGCTGAAATGTATGCCACTGTACCTGGGATGAAGACATTTCACACGCAACGCAGGCAGTCTGCCCAAGACATGAGAACTCCTTCTGCAGAGTTCGGGGGTATCAGCTTGTCAACAAATGCAGGTGTATCCCCTGGTGTAACCATGACAGATTTTACGACAGTAGTAGAAGACAATACTGTTTCCCAACTGTAGGGGGACCCCGAGAGCAAAACTTACCTGGTGTTGCTTTAATAATACTAATATAGTACCAACATATTGTGCATTCCTAAACAGTAGCTGTGAGTTAAAATTAGTAACATATTTGGAATATTGATAGACTCACTCTGTTCTCATTATCAACCACCACCAGATGTCTCAGTCCTAGCGCCCGAAACAATTTAAACACACGAGGGAGTGAAGTCTCCTGAAATATGAAAAACAATAGTTATTCATACAGCACATGATTTAACCACATACTCATGTCAACTAAAATACACTTCCTGGTGGCATTTCTTGTATGGGTGTGGCAGTGGCATTCTTGTTAAGGCTTGGACACGGCTCAATTCCATGTATGAATAATCCACAAACTGGAGAGGTTCTAGTCTCTGCCTCAAAAAAATTCTCTTGATACTAGTCGATTTTTATGATTTATATTAGGGGGCTGTTGAATGCTTGAATCGGTTTGGTTGACGAACGTTGTAAGGTGTGCAATTATTTTCAGGGAAACACACGGCTAAAGTAGTTCCAGGCAGGTCTTGACCGCATTACATGCCCATATCATTTCGCCATATGATTTCAGTTATTTGAAAGGTTATTTCAGCCTATAAAAACAAAAGAACCAAAACCCACAACAATACGACATTGACCAGATAAACCTATAGTTTCGCTTTTAGTAGAGACGCTGCTGCCGAACACTGTTGAGACTCAGGTAATTCACATACGCTTACACACATCTCTCTCTCTCTCTCTCTCTCTCTCTCTCAATGTTTTGAGGTGTGATAACCGTAGTATAATTGACTCCGGGCTGTTGAATTATTATTTAAAAAATGCACACCCGAGGTGTAACGGCCACGACACGATTACTACCTCAGTTGTGCATTATTTTTCTAATAATTCAACAGCCCAGAGCCAATTATTCCTTACATAATCAATTTCAGATAAACTTGCCTTTAAATGGCATGCAAAAACAAACACTATAATTGGTTGCTTTACATGTAAGTCAGTTAACTGACCTGAGGCACAGTATATGGGGTCGGGTTCATGAACTCAGTGAGGTCCATCATGCACTCCCTCTCGTCCTGAGAGACGTGGATGGACTGAATAGGAGGGAAACGCGGATATGCATCTCTGAAGTCCTTCAGCTGTAACTTCCTTTGGATGAGACGTGAAGATGCTCTCTCCACAAACACCTGAGTCACAGAGGGCTGAACTATTAGAATTTGCCTATAAAATAAAGATGAAAGTCCAACTAAAGCCATCATAATAAAATATGTCCACACCTTATGTTTGAGAAGAACAATAAGCTGAGAGCGGAGAATTAGTCCACAGATTTTGCCCGGCTGCGGGAAGAAGATGGGAAACTTTTAGTCTTTGTTGAAACTGGAATATACTAGGGGTATCAGGATCTGATGTCATGCTGTCATGGTTGTGTCACCTCATCATGCCCAGTGGTATGGATAACCACTGGGAAGCCGTTGTGGTTGGTGGATGTGTTGCTAAGAACGTCCACAATCGTTCCGACCTTCTCCACTCTGTTAAAGCAGGTGACTGGAGAGCTCATGACCTCCCTGTGGTGAACACATTCACTATATGACACTGCACCAGCATTTGAGTATTATTTATATAATATTGTAGTACGTATTCATATTTTGAATTCGCTTTTATTTTTACATTAAGTTCTAGTCAAATTGTTGTGCTTTTATAATTTTTATAATTGTTTTAAAAAGTATTCTATTCAGCTTTATTAATACATTTGTTTTTATTTATTTTATTACTTTATTTTAGTAACTAAAATACTAGTAAGTAGTAAGTTAGTTGTTAGTAAGTTTTATTTTAAGCTTTATTTCAATTAATGAAAACAATTTGAATAGTTTTGGTTAATTATAAAAACACTGCACTAGATTAATAGCTGACCGATATATTGCAAAGGACGATATATCAGAAGAAATAATTAAAAAAAATTGTTATAGCATCGGCTGATAAGTTTTTCTGTTTAGCCGATAATAATCAGAAGCAAGACTTTTATTTTGACAGCGCTGAGTTCAGAAGCACTCATTCTCCATCTTCATTAGTTTACGGTCTTTGTTTAACAGTTCTGTCTAATAATTGAAAGGTAAGGTCTTTGAATATCTAATAAACATTTCATGCCACAAACTTCACAAGTACATATGTTAACAGAAAAATGAGTATACACTTGGTCAACGTGCTTACTTTCTTTTTTATTAGTTTAGTCTAAGGTATAAATCTGTTCATTATAAATATAATTTTTTTTATCCACTTTAAAATATTTTTCAAATATGAAAAATTTCCCTCAACAAAAACCCAATAGGATTTTTCCATAGGCTTTTGGATTATAGCTAAAAACAAGCTCTATGATCAACAAAAGTTTATGATACTTGCAAGTTTTGTCCATCAAGATCATTTTCACAGATGTTTGATGAATTTTCAAGCATAACTGCAGTCGCCAGAAGTAAAGGTAGGCTATAAACAAACTGCACCATAAATTCAACGTCACTAAGCTTCCGATGACTCTTTCAGTTTTTATCTAAAAATATTTTCCCAGAACATCGGAGTTAGAATAGTTTATAAGAGCACAATTATAAGCACAATGAGGCTGTAACAGCGGACCGAGTTTACTTGTTCGGCGTGATCATGTTAAATCTCCTCGAAAGCCTCTTTAGTCCCATTTAACCACTTATTAGCAACCGCCTTTTTCAAGACACGTAAAAGCTTAAAAAAATCACGTGTTGGGTAATACTGATGTATTTTATGTTGTAGAATAACATGTGAAGATTATCTTGAGCTTGTGTTCGGCACAGACATTATTTCAGCCATTTAACCAAAACCCCATTCAAAAAACCCATTGACTTCGGGACGATGGAACCGGAAGTGCTAAAATGCTAACTCACTTTGTGTTTTGACCTACAAAGCATAGGCACAATTTGTGGGTGGGACATGTCCCCACCACTTTTTGCCAGGGTCGATATCGTCCACCCCCCCTTTTTGAAACATGTCGCGGCACCAATGATCCTAATTAAAATAAATAAAACATCTCCAGTTAACTAGCAGAGCATTTGTTGTATCATCGTTATATGATTGCGGATTAGAACCCAGAACCTCTGACACGCTTGGCAAAAGTTGTAGCACTAGATCATTACTGTAGGCTACACAAG
The DNA here is from genome assembly GCF_965113295.1 of Leuciscus leuciscus. Lineage (NCBI taxonomy): Eukaryota > Metazoa > Chordata > Actinopteri > Cypriniformes > Leuciscidae > Leuciscus > Leuciscus leuciscus. The sequence goes on from NC_138725.1 coordinate 55,345,907, forward strand.
TACTGTTCGCAGATCTATGGATTTATTCACGTGAAAATTCTCGCCACTAACAATATATATATTAGTAGAGCTCATTTAATGACAAATTAAACCCAATGTACAATTGAAATCGATTTCTGGGCATCGTAATGTTATTTTTTCCAAAAATTGTTATTGTACACATATATTGTAAATACATGATTTAGCATTCATAGCCTTAATGTTGCATGGTTGAATTCATTACTGTTACATTGATTAGAACTGAGAGTCAGTATAGAGTGCATCAGAGAAGATAAAAGCATCATATGACACGTAAGGCCGAAGGGTGTGGTTACCTGGCCGTCAGCCAATGAGAAGTAGCAGGAGCCTCCCAGTGGAGGAAAGGAACACTCTGCAGCTTAATATGGAGGTCATACAGGCCCTATAAACAACAAAAACCAGTCAGACAAATGCACAAATGAGCTTCATGCTCTAATAACACAAAACATAAATGACATGCATGCATGACTAATGCTTTGTGACACCCTTAAGAAACCCAAACAAAAAACTACTGGAAAGACAAATCACCAGTTCACAAGAGACAAAAACAACCATGCTAGATATTTGGCTTCTCACCTCTACAAAGTAATCCCCCACAATTTTGGCAGTCATCAGCACAAGCATGATGGGAAAGCCATAGGTCACATTCCCGGTGGCTTCCACCAGGATTACAGTGAGACTGAGTGTCATTCTGACAATGCCACCTGTCAAATTAACACAACAAAACAGCTATATTTGTTAATGATGACACGTACTTCCTTCACAGAAATGCAGTTGGGAGCACTAAACCACAAGACTGCATTCCTGCTGCATTTCATTAAAGAAAATCTAGTTAAAATGAACATGAATCATCAATAACTCACCAAGCTGGGCCGCAGCACCCATCAGAGCATATTTCCCAGGATCCGCCCAAATCTATCAGTTTAGAAAATGTCCACAACACATTACAGTTAATCTTTCCTCATATTTTAGCTCTATTTTTTCCTCAAATTTGGGGTTAAAGATTTACGGTGACCGGGAGGGGACATGTTCGGTTCACTTGGTTTTGTCGTGGCCATGACATATTATCTCGTGAGAACGTGACAATATGTTGTGGCCATGAGAGATTAATTTGTGGGAATGTAATATTACCATGCGATGTAAAGTTGTGGACTCGAGATCCTATGTTGAGGGAACTAAACATTTTTCTTGTGACTTCGTTATGTTGAGTGAACGAGATCTATTTCTCATGGCCACGAGTTAAATGCGTAAACAACGGCGCTGGATATGCCTATAATAATTATATTGCACGCATTTTTGCCTATAGACAGCATTCGAATAAAGTTCATTATTATCAATAAATGATAAAAGAATATGTAAGAAGAACATAAAATAATATAGGCCTACAAGAAAACATTTTTACCCATCCCATCTCACAGCAATTTAAACCCATTCCCTGACCGTGTCTTTATTTTTATTATTATTCTATTATTATGCCTATTAAACCTAAATAAAATGAAATATATACTAATATGTAAATTCCTGTGAAGTGAACTTCCCGTAAAATTCCAATGCGCCTACAGAAATAGTCATATAATCCAAGCTTTTTTGGCATTTACAGTATTTACAAAACATAGGCTATATGGTACTGTAAGTATGCTATTAGAAAATACATAACGTTAATTGGGTAAAGAGATAATGAGATCAAATGGAGCCTTTACACTCGCACACACACACACAAAATACAAATTAAGATAGCCTACATATCAGTGAATGGATTTAAAAGACTTTGGGATGAGATAAAAAAAAACATTTTGCTTAAATATTCTTATAACATAGCCTATTAATAATAACAAATTATTTAAACTTCATTTGAATGCTGCCACGGGCACGAGAGGCTACAAATGAAAACAGACGTTCATGTATCGTCACATAGGCTACAGGTGTAGTCTACAGAAATACAGTCATAAAGACAGAACTTTATTGGCATGATCGGGCATTTACAGTATTTACAAAATATATACTTTAAAGGGTTAGTTCTGTTAAGTTATGTTTTCTTTTACTGCGCATGTGCAAAGAGCACCCTTTATGGGTTAGCGTGTGGTTTGTTTTTTGAAGTTCAGTCTGGCGTCCTATGAGAGGAAGAGCGGCTATGTTGTACGCGATGGAACAATAAAGAGTTTATTGTCAGTTTACAGTTGAAGTTATTGAGTCAACAAGTTTACCCCAAAATGAAAATTCTGTCATTAATTACTCCAAACCTGTAAGTTCATCTTCAGAACACAAATTTTGATATTTTGGATGAAAACGGAGAGCTCCCTGACCCCTTAATTTTAGGAGTTCTGACGTAGAACCCAGAAGCTTTGCACAGTATTTACAACGTCAACAGAATTTTTTTTTGAATAAAGTCGTTATTTTTGTTTGTTTGCTTCATAACATTAAGGTTGAACCACTGGAGTCACATGGACTATTTTAACAATGTCTTTACTGCCTTTCTGGGCCTTGAAAGTGGTAATTAAATTGCTGTTTATGGATGGATCAGAGAGCTTTTCATCAAAAATATCTTCATTTATGTTCCGAAGATGAACGAAGGTCATACGGGTTTGGAACAACATGAGGGTGAATAATTAATGACTGAAATTTCATTTTTGGGTGAACTAACCCCATTAAGTAACATAATATACAGAAAGTTAATTAGGTAAAGAGATAAAAGAAATGAAGGGGAAAATAAAGCAAATGCATAACAACGAATAATAAAAATGTAACCAATAATAATAATAATATATAAATATTAATATAAAAACAAATGATCAGTGAATGGATTTAAAAGACGGTTGGATGGGATAGATCAAATGTTTTATACCGAATATTAAACAATTAGCTATTAATACATTTCTTTTAGTCTATAAAAAGCAGTCTATAGACACCATCCCGCGCAATACAATTTAATAGGCAATGTTAGTATATCATTAATCATTTCTTAATTGATATGATCTTAACTGATCTCGAGGCCATGACTTTACATCACATGGCCACAACATAAGGATGTCATAACCTCGACAAAACAATCTCATGGGCATGACTTATCAAATTCCTACTAATTAATATGACGTTGGCCACGACAAAACTAAGTGAATCAAACATGTCCCCTCTTGGTCACTGTAAAAATGAATTAAAAATGTAGCTATAATTAAAAAAGTGCAGAGAAGGGTAAGTACTTACTGATTGGCTGGACGCGATGACAGACAAAAGGATCCCAAAGAGTCGCCCCCAGGCTGCTCCAATGAGCAGAGAGGGGATGAACACTCCTGCCGACACGGTCAGACCATACGTCCAGACAGCCAGGAGGAAATAGGCTAGAGTGAAGACCCCTAAAGTCACGGGGTTGTACGTTCCTGAGAGAGAGAGAGAGATATTTCCAGTAAAATTTCAATATTAAAACAAAACAAAACTAGACTGCAGTAGGACTCATTTAAAGAGATGGGTAGCCTGGTTAGAAGGAATGGTAGGGACTGAAGGATTTATATTAGGCTGTCCAGTTATGGCCCAGTTATGAGGTACGATACGATACGATATATAAAAACACACACACATACACACTTTTGCTTGTCATGTTCCCCCTGGTTGGATTCAAGTACTAATATCATTATTTGTATTAAAAAATATAATTTAAAAAATTGTTTTTTATTATGTTGTAATTTTTATTATTTTAAATGACTTTACCTATTTTTTCATATTTATTTTTGATAATGTCTGTTAATTGTTCTTGTCTATAGAACTATGCTGGCCTGTAACTAATGTAATAATAAATATATGCGAGGTGTGTTTGTTATATATATGCAAAGTTTGTTTCTAAAAAGATAACAATAAAAGACACACACACAAAAAAACAATAAAATAAGATGATTGCATTGGTTTCTTTATTTGTACTAGGTTTTATTTAATCTGCATTTATTCTGTTTATAGTTAGCACAACAAGAAGCATACCTTTCCTAGCATACCTTTCCTAGCAGATATTGTTTTAAATGGAATGCTTGCAATCTGTTGATCACAACGGTCTCATTTGTTAAGCTAAAACACTGTTGGTACATCACTCTGGATGACAGGATCTTCTAAATGCCTTAAATGTAAATGCAAAAGACATGCACAACCCTGCATTATCTGTAGTAGGGTGAACATCTGTTCTCTTTAGCATACTATCAAGCACTCCAGCTCTAGAGGGCAGCATAAGGCTACCAGCCATGATGTAATATTAAAACCATAACATTATGTGTGATATTAATCATATATAAAACATGTAATTATGATTTTATAATATAATCATATTACATTCTGAAGCATTACCAACTTGGTCATTATATAGTCATTATAAACTTTGCCAATTGGTAAGTGATTTTGCTTGTTTAGTCCAGTGGCTGAGCACTGACTATTGTGCACTTGCAGCTCTCTGGAAAAGCGATCAAAGATGGCTTCTCTCCAGAGCGTAGGAAAGATTTTAGCTGCCTGTCAGCTGGCCTGCTTCCAACTTGTAACCAAATCTGCTAAATAATTGACAGACATATGCAAACACACACATTCACAAAAAACATGCAGACACACCACATAATTCAAGAAGTGCTGCAATAACAATGAGGGTTGATGTTTTGAGAATGAAAGTCTGATAATGTCCACACACATTCTCAAGCCCATTCACACCCAACCACACCCGTACAGAGACACACCTGGAGGGTTGTGGAACAGACTCCTTACACTCCGCTCAGGTGTGTTGAAGAAGGCGGTGGCCATGGAATTATATTCACCATCAGCACAGAAGAGCTGTAAATGAACAATATAACAAATCACGTTTCTGTTTGACATTTCAGACTATATTCTGATCTAGGAACAGTTCAACTAAGCATTTTATCATTTAAGAGAACATTTTGAAAGCTCAGTAAGCACATAAACACCTGCAGAGGATATTCCTCAGTGTGGTCCGGTCCCAATGGCTGGCAGTCATTGGAGAAATAGATCATAGTAAAGGAAACTGTAGCGGTCACCGCCGCAACCAGCATAGCCTCCATTACCTGCAGACACGGCCGGTGAACGTACCTGAGACATAACACATCCTGTTAAAATCTCACAGGCCGATGGATGGATGGATGGAAGTGGATGAAAAGTTTAAAAGAATTGCATTTATGAAATAAAAAAAGTTGAGTAACTTTGTCTTCAGTCAATTTTGATCAATTTAATGCCTCCCTGCCGAGTAAAAGTATTAATTTCTTTAAAAACAAAACAAATCAACAACAAAAAACTGAGTGATCTTACCGACCACAAGCTTTTGAATGGCAGTGTAAATAATAAAGCTGACACGTTTAAAAATAAAAAGGTTTGTTAAATGTAATATTCTCCAATATTACTTAACATTATGTCTTCAAACATAGATATTTTGTGTTTTCAGTATCAGTCATTCACAGACTCTATTAAACTCCATACAAGTTTGGAGTGCATAACCTACACATTGATATGTAAACGTTGTCGTACACATCCCAACCGCTTCTGTTCAATGATACACACATACCTACAATTCAATGTCAAAACCTACCATCCATTTAGCAGAATCTCAAAACTATTGTCAAATAGCTGCAAAAATGACTTAAAATGGCCAATATAAGGAATAGATTCATGGTGGCCCCAATAATAGTTGTCCATTACACAACATTTTGATTTTCAAAAAAAAATGTCCTTAAAATAATGCAAACCATTACACATGACCTTCGGAGTTCAATAGCTTGAGAGCCTACCTTATTCTGAAAATTGTTAGCCAATTATTGAGCAAATTGAACAATGCCCCAAGCATCCCTCCTGGAAAACGAAAGAAAATCAGAAAAATAATTCAAAAGCTACATCCACTGTAAGATGTTACAGATGTTTTATGCACAGACAAAGTGATGTTCCCCTCACCTAAAGCTCCCATGATAATGAAGAGAGGAATTTCATATAAATTATATTGCACAGTCTAAAAAAAGAAAACACACATTCAATTTAGTTCAGGAATGTCATGACTGATATAGATACACCAAAATATTGCGATGTTTTCTTTCTTTCTTGTGACATTTTGGAAAGCTTTAAGGATCAATTCTACAGATTTTCCTTTCAAATCTCGGTGCTGTGAAAAACTTAAAACTGGCAGCTTAAAAAAACTTGTCAGAGTAACTGAGAGAGAAAGATACAGGACTTACATCACTGTCAAAGCGGCCAAAGTTAATGAGACCGGGGCTGGAGAGTTCTCCAGCCTTGTTATGGTAAATACTCAGGAAAAAGTTAAGTGTGAAGCTGGAGACCATCGAAGCAAAGAACTAGATCAAAAACAAAGCAGGATGAGAGGTTCAAGCAGTGAAATAGACAGTGCTCTTTAATGAGGAGCCAAGCTCTTATTCACAATCACTCACAATTCTCCAAGTCAACATCTGGTTCCAGAAAGATGCGCCTTCCTCTAAACTGAACAGAACCCCACCTGTGCCAAAAAACACAATGAATCAAAGATGATCCTGAACAATCTGATCCAAGATTCATTCCAGTGCAGTTTAACAGCTTTTATTCAGAGGAACACATAATGTATTTTCACTTACAGCTAAAACTCTGCGTATATCAGGCATTTTAATATGCTTTAACAATAACAACATTTGTGTTATTGACTTTGCATAACTCTGATGTAAAAAAAAATTTGGATATTTGAAATGATTTTCTGCATGTCTCACCAACGGGGGCTCCAAAGGCAGCGGAGACTCCAGCCGCTGCTCCTGCCGAGACAAAGTCTCTCTTCTCTGTGTCCCTGCGGAAATACTCAAACATCTGCAGGAAACAGAAACTTGCAGTCAGGCTCCATGTTCACTGTTAGATTCAAGTAGACTCAATAGTACAGAAAACTGACCTTAAAATCTTTTTTCAGGGAAGTGCTTCTGCCTTGAGATACTCCTGCAGCCACCACTGCTCCTGAGTGAATCATGGGCCCTTCCTGGGAGAGAAGAGCAGATGCTGAGTCTGTAAACCCCAAATTAAAGTCTCATTAACCCCAATTGACAGATCTTCTATTGTACCTTTCCAACAGCAAGACCTCCAGCAACTGAGCAGATCACACCAAAGACCTTGACCACCAGAGTCTGTGGACGTAGAAGAAATACATTTTTAGAGGTCTCTTAAAAAAAAGAGAGAGAAATAGTGAAAGTGATGTAAAGGCCAAGTATGGTAACCCATACTAGGAATTTGTCCTCTGCATTTAACCCATCCGAGTTAGTGCACACACATTAGGAGCAGTGAGAAGTGAACACACACACACTGCAAACCATGGACACCCGGAGCAGTGGGCAGCCATTCACTGCGGCACCCAGGGAGCGATTGGGGGTTCGGTGCCTTGCTCAAGGATTATTGAGGGTGGAAGAGAACGCTGTTCATTCACTCCCCCACATACATTTTCCTGCCGGTACTGAGAATCGAACTTGCAACGTTCGGGTTATAAGTCTGACTCTCTAACCATTAGGCCACGACTGCTCTACATAGCTTTATGACCAAAAAAAAGACATCACCTTTAGTCGAACAACACGAGGGATTTTCACTCCATTCAGGTAGCATTTTATCTGAGGGATTCCACTTCCAGCAGCAATGGGCTGAGAGAAAACGAGAAGACTGAATTTTAAACAATGTTCAAAGTAAAACTATGTAAATACTACGTAGTATACAAATGTACAGTACAGGCCAAAAGTTTGGACACATTACTATTTTTTATGTTTTTGAAAGAAGTTTCTTCTGCTCATCAAGCCTGCATTTATTTGATCAAAAATACAGAAAAAATGTAATATTGTGATATATTATTACAATTTAAAAGAATTGGTTTTCAATTTATTATACTTTAAATTGTCATTTATTTCTGTGATGCAAAGCTGAATTTTCAGGATCATTACTCCAGTCTATCACATGATCCTTTAGAAATCATTCTAATATGATGATTCATAATCAAAGTTGGAAACAGTTCTGCTGCTTAATATTTTTTCATAACCTGTGATACTTTTTTAGGATACTTTGATAAAAAAAAAAAAAAAAAAGAATAAAAAAAAAGAAAAAAAAAAGAAGCAAATGTTTTAAAAATAGAAATCTTTTGTAACAACAATATACACTACTGGTCAGTAATTTGGGGTCAGTAATTTTTTTTCTTTCTTTTTTTGAAATAAATCACTGAAGACTGGAGTAATGATCCTGAAAAAGCAGCTTTGCATCACAGAAATAAATGATCATTTAAAGTATAATAAATTGAAAACCAATTATTTTAAATTGTAATAATATATCACTTTTTTTTCCTGTATTTTTGATCAAATAAATGCAGGCTTGATGAGCAGAAGAAACTTCTTTCAAAAACATTAAAAATAGTAATGTGTCCAAACTTTTGGCCTGTACTGTACATTACGGCATTCAAAAGTTTGGTCAGTAACAAAGTCTCTTATGCTCACCAAGGCATCATTTATTTGATCAAAATACAGTAAAAACAGCAACATTGTGAAATTGTATGACAATTTAAAATAACAATTTTCTATTTGAATATATTTTAAGCAATTTATTCCTGTGATGTCAAAGCTGCATTTTCAGCATCATTACTTCAGTCTTCAATGTTGTTGATAATAAACATTTCTTATTATTATCTATGTTGAAAACAGTTGTGTGGGAACCGTAATACATTTTTTCGAGGATTCTTTGATTAATAGTAAAACAGCACTTCATTTAACTGTCACTTTTGAACAACTGAATGCATCCTTGCCGCATAAAAGTATTAATTTCTTTCAGAAAAAAGTACTATTTCAACAACAACAAAAAATGTGGTAAAAAAAAAAAAAGTAACAACCCAATCTGATTCAATAAGTCGAGAAATATACTTAATACAGTATGCTAGTATGCTATTGCAAACGCAGCCAAATTCTGCTTTCTGCTTGAGTACATTGTTTAGAAAGAGCTGTATGATTTATTTGAAGTGACTCTGAAAAACAGAAGGGAAGCAGAAGTCACACAACACAAATATCATTTGGACAGGAAGAAAACAAACCTCAATAAAAGCAACAGCAATGGCGCCAACCATCACGAAAGCAGAGTTCAGCACTGCCCACAGTATAAGAGAGATGGACAGGCCTCCGAGCTCTGTGAATTTCTCAATGTCTGAACATCTGATTAAAGAAACTCTGAAGCCAGTAAGAAACATCACATATCAGATTAGCTCTGTATTAAAAATATTACTGAGGTATGTTACTGAATAATAACATGATTTTTCTTTTTCTTTTTTATACTAAACATTGCTATTATTAGTCTTTTTCCTGGAAAAAAATGAAGAAATCCTCATTTTAATATAGTTGAGAAATAAGTTTAATAAACTACATAGACAGATTGCATTAGATAAAGATAAATAAAAAAATGCTCGATTTCAAATCTGTCTGTGTCTGTCTGGATCTGGATTGCCGTGCATCCGGTTATGGCCAAATTATTAATGTAATCCCAAAGGGAATGGATTACACCAACTTTCATATTACAAATGTAAACTGATTGCATAAAATGAAATTATGTTGTGACATTGTTCAAGAACTGCAGTATATTGGCTAATTTTAATTAACTTTAAAAACTTTTTTTATACAAATAAACTTTTTTGAGTGCTTTACGTGAGAAATAGATTATATCAGAGGATTGTAAATTACATGACTGACAGAAAAAGGATACTCTGTTTGACTACAAAGTACTTGTACCCAGCAAGACTCTCCACAGCAATGTCTATCACGCATGCGATGAGACCAGTGAAGAACCCAATCAGACCACAGATCACCCATCGCCTGATCTCCAGACATCTAAAACCCTGTGGTTAGGATAAATCAGCATTTCATGGCTATAAAAATTATAGAGTCTATAACCAGAGTCAGTACACTGAATAAACTGCTTTTAAGTGGAAACAGCTTATCAGTGAGTGCCGTTCTGCAAATCTTCAAAATGACTGCATGGCATATTCATTTTGGATCAAGCCATATTTGGAGATTATCAAGAAAAAAAAGTGCTAAACTGTGCTGTTAGTTTCATTCATTCATTTAGTGATATAAATTCTAAAGAAAATAATATGATTGAAAAAAAAAATCAATGTGTTTAGGGGCGGGAGCTGATAAAATAGCTAGCACTATTCGCTATGGAAACCGCAAGCAACATTAATGAGGAGGACATCGTTGCTAATTTATTATATACGCATTTTTAAAAATTAACTTTTAAAGAAAAGCTGGAGTTAATCGGCAAAGGAAGACCAACACTAGAGCTTCATTGTGTCCAGAAAACCAAAGCATTTTAAAGCATTTAAAGGTGCAGTCTGTAAGAATGACAACTAGTGGTCGAAATAGGTACTGCAGTCCAATTCTAAATATCGGAGATCGTCATTTCTCCCGCCACCTGCTCCCCAGACTGGACGGCGCTCACACGGGTTACCAGTCTGAGCACACGCAACAGGAACGAGCGCCAATGACAATGAAAATTGGCAAATTGGCAATGTGCAGTATCACTGACCAAAACAAAAACAAACATTCCAGCCTGGAAACGCACATTTCAAAGTAAAATAACTGGCCGTAAAAGTGTTTTGCGTGTATGTGAACTTAGCGTATGTGAACTTAGCATGTTTACTCAAAATATGCAAACATATTATGGTATTTTTATGCTTTAGTAGAGTGAAAAAGTTACATATAGCACCTTTAAACCACAGCAATTAAGTTATAGCCCTGGATGACAGCATCAATCAAACTAAAGCTTTACTGCTGGAATCGTTTGCCGTTTGTGTAAGTTGTGCAACTAATTTAAAATCGAATAGGTTACGTGACTGATTTTACCATGCACATTTGCTGTAATTTTGCATAATAGCTATATTTTTCCCGAATCATAATTTAAATACAGTCTGTTACATACATTTAATCAGCTGCTCTAATGATATGATTAACTATTTGCATTTTATTACTTTTTGTTTAATTTGGTGATAACTCTCACGCTCACTCTGATGTTTGCTTGTGGCATTTCTTGTCAAAGGTAACATGCAGTATTATAGAAGAGGACACAGGAAGCTAGGCTGATTTTAGGTTGGGTTTACTTTTTTCCCGACGAGGGAAGGGGGTGAGAGGGCCAAGGTTCAAGAGTCATGGTTCGCTACTGCATTTGAGTCTACTGACCATGTGACTCATTCGTCTCTCTTCCTCCAGGAACAACTGATTCTCGCTGTTATCATAATCAAGACTCTGAAACACAGAATGCATAGTTTTATATAGACATTTTATATCACAGCTCTTCAAAGACACTTTATTTAAAGTGTGCATGTTGCATTTTGCCTCATTTTAAGCTAAGTTACTGAAAACCTACTTATTTTTCAAAACATTCCCAACAGACGCTCAATTGAAAGAGAGAGGTCAGCTCTAGATTCAATTACCTCAAATTTGAGGGACAGCAGCTTTTCGTTGTGAGGGATTTCCTTCGGTCGACTTCTCACAATGTCCTGTGTGAATAAAATAAATAAATAATAAAGAACAGACTCAAGAGTTGCATTTGGCCGACAGTCATCAAGGGCATATACAGTCATTCTATGCTCATGCAATCAGAATAGCACAACACTTTATTTAGCTACATCAACTCTTTGCAGCCATGAGCAAACTTGACCTCATGCCAGCACATTCGGAAACATATCCTCACAATCAAGTACATCAAGTCAGGCTTTTTCCTGAGTCTCCTGCCAAGAGTGGTTGATTTTAGGAGAGATTTAGAACATATTTCTGTGCAGCCTAACATGCAAATCATGAATAAACTACAAACACTTCGAAATTAAAACTGAAACTACAGCTGCATCGAAACAGTGAAGCCACTCTTTTGGACTGGAATAAGGGCTATTGAAGTGTTCTTTGTTTTGAAGTGTCCTTTTTTTTCCACGAATAAAAAATGAATTGATGTAAAACAGATTTTACCTCTTCGGGTGTGATTTCCTCCTCAAGGTCCACAGTGCTCAGCCTGCCTATATGAAACATACCTCCCCCAGATAACTATGAACCAAACACATTACACTTATCAATAGTCTATGTTAATCTACATTTAGAATCTACATCAACAATACAATAAATATGACTATATTTGAACATAAATAACATAAATACTTCTCACAATATCCTGTATACACACACACACACACTGTGCAAAGAGGGGCCCCACAACAATGAATGAAGCCCAGTGCAGTATACAGTGAGGGGCCAGAATTTAGCTATGGCTCTGACAAAAAAACTACAGATTCAATGTAGGTCACAGGATCACAGGTGACTGCAGTTTCTTAGCCGAATAAGAGGGTTAAAAGAAATGGGAAGTTAAAAATCCAAATATCCAGAGTTGCAAAACACCATGCACAAATACAAGGACATAAAGACCTTACAAGGATTAACAACAAAAATGTTTTACCCAATTGTAACAGGTTTAAGAACTATTTTGTTTTCGTTTCAACACTGTGGAATGACATGAAGTTAAAGCAACTGTACTGTCAATATCTTGTTGCTGTCTGCAAGCCAACACAATACCTTTGCATGCTTAACAAGCATGCGGTATTTAATCAGCAGAGCAAGTAATTCATATAAGTAGAAGCCAAAACATTCCATATTGAATTTGAGTCCAATACATGTCTTTTATGTAGTCTGCATGGCCTGTCTGGTACCTTTCTGTTGTATTTCCCATCCTCGGCACCGTTCAGCAGTGGCGTTCTCTCTCCGCGATCTTCGCCTCGGCCAGACCATGACACTTTCTTCGCGATGTTGGCCATGTCAACTTTTACAATTATACATACATTAAACCTGCGAACTGGACAACTACAGCGAACATGTCTTCTTCCCCATGACTAACAATCATAAGCAATCCCGTCACGAGTGTACGGAAAGCACAAAGGTCCAAGAAAGAAACAGTTTTTAAAGGCATTCTGGGAAATGTAGTTCACAGTTATTCTGGGTTGTCAATGATGTGCGGTAGGTCTAGTCTAGTTGGGACTGTTCTGAACGCTTAAGAACATGCTCAATTGATATTGACAACATGATATTGACATTTTTTTTATATTTTTTTTTTTACTGATTTTGTTGCAGTTGTGCAGCATCACATTCATGTTTCCAATTCATCAAAGGTTAGGGGAGACCGGGGACAGTTGCAACAGGGGATGGTTGCAACATGTCATTTTTCTCCAATCAGAAACAAGCTAGAGTTATGACACTCATACTGCACATGCACAGTTAGACCCTCCCCCCACTAAGAAGACAGTAGACATATTCAACATCTGCTGCTGCATTTATTGAACAAAACTTGTTTTGGAGGTATGAAAGTAAATTTTTTCATGAGATATATTTTTGTCATACTGTCCTGAAATTTTGTATGAATTAATCAAAACTTACTTCGTTTGAATTATTGTTTTGTTGACTACTAAGTGACATGGTTAGCATGTGTCAAAGTCAGTGTGTCTAGCAGGCATATGATGTTCTGTCATGGCTGATAGGGTCGGGGACGGTTGCAACATGTTATAAATTGCATGTTTAATAAAAGTTTGTTGCATTGCAAATTGTTAAATTCTTCCTGTCTGACACTGAAATATGGAGAGATTGAATAGCATCTGTAACACCTGCACACTGAATCTATGTAGGCCTATGTTCTACACATGAACAAACAAAACTCAATAACTGTTATTTGATAAATATGACTACATAAATAAATAATAGGCTACAATAATATTATTGAAATAAATAATACTATAATATTATAGTAGGCCTAAAACAGTTAATATTTTCAGAATTCTTTGCTCAATGAGACAAAAAGCATTAAGTTACTTAATGAAATTTAAGGTGTTTTTAACATGTTGCAACCGTCCCTGGGTTGTGTTGCAACTGTCCCCTGGGTCGGGGTCAGTTGCAACATCTGACTTCTTCCATTCAAATAAATACTGTGAACGATATGTCATATATAATCATCTTTAAATGGTATGGGTAATTAGCAGACAGATGCAAGTTTAATATATACAAATTTGGTTGGTCTAGCTCAAATAGTCTCTGAGTAATTGAGAGAAATGCAAAAAGTGTTGGAACTGTCCCCGGTCTCCCCTACTTTGTGCAATATAGCTACGACAATTTTATAACATTTTAACGAAACTAGCTATAGCCTATATATTTTAAATTTAAAAAATCACTCATTAGGTGAGAAATAACCTTCTGTATAGTTATACTGTTCCATTTGACCTTGTGTCCAATCACCCTTAATTCACCCATGGAGCATAACCATGATACATTTAGTTTTGTAAATCATGAAAAACACAAATTTGTTTTTATATTGAACAGTGTTGCTGATTGGTTAAGATTGGGGGAATGTGCTTGGCAGTATGAATACATTTTGTGGTTCCTTACCTGCTAAATTTACAGCATTCATCTTATATAGGAGTCTGACATTTTTATTTGGTATAGGCTAATTTATATTTTTTATATATGCGTTGACACTGTGTTGACTGAATGTAGACTGTGACCAACAAAAATATGATGTATGTTTATTTAAAGCAAAGTTTATTGATTGAAAACTTAAATTGTTAAACAGTGATAGTAAAAGGTTTTCTGTCTAAAACTGTGGATAAGCGTTTATAAATAATAATAATAATAAACTTTATTTTATAAAGCGCCTTTAAAGGCAACTTCTCAAAGCACTGTACACAAATTAAGCAATACAAAGCTCAAACAATAAAAGTAACATCAATAATCAAATGCTAATTAAAAAAAATGTCTTAAGTCTACCTTTAAAAATGTCATAGTTCTGAGCTTCCCTAAGATCAAGAGGCAGAGGATTCCAAAGGACAGGAGCATATGAAGAAAAAGCCATTGATAGTAAGTGTGTATGAGGAACAACCAACAAGTTGGATTGTGAAGATCGCAGTCTCAGATTTGGAGTATAGGAAATTAGCAATTAAGATAAATAATAAAGAGCCAAGCCATGCAATGCTTTATATGTCAGCATCATCATTTTAAAATCAACTCAGAATCTGACTGGGAGCCAGTGTAAGGACTCCAAAACTGGAGTAATATGATCGCATACCATGGACCCAGTCAATATCCTGGCGGCCGAGTTCTGTGCATATTGCAGTTTGTTGAGCGTGGATTTAGAGACTCCAGCTAAAAGGCCATTACAGTAATCTATCCTATAGAGACAACAAAGGAATTCATCAGCTTTTCAGCTACTGAGAAATTTAGCATAGGATACAATCTTGCTATGTTTCTGAGGTGAAAGAAGGATGATTTAACTGTACTCTGAACAAAAGAATCAAATGAAAGACTAGTATAAAAAATAACTCCAAGATTCCTCACTTTAGCTTGAGTCGCCAAGACCGAGCCATCAATAGTCAAAGATAAAGAACCAGCTTTGGATATTTGATGACGGGAACCAATAAGCATAACTTCAGTTTTATCACCGTTCAGACACAATAAATTATTACTCATCCATTCCTTTATCTCAGAAACACAGCCGGAGAGAAAATCAACATCAAGGTGTTCAACAGATTTAGAGTGTTTATAAATCTGCGTATCATCAGCATAAAAGTGATAATGGAGGCCAAGCGATCTCAACAAATGGCCAAGAGGTGACAGATAAATATTAAAGAGCAGAGGGTCCAAGACAGAGCCCTGGGGGAACACCAGTGAGAACAGAACTAATCTCAGACCTGAATTTCGCCCATGGAAACGAACTGAGAACGGTCAGTGAAATAGGATTTAAACCACTTCAGAGCTGTCCCCGACACACCAAAATCTTGCTCAAGGTGGGTGAGTAATAGGCTATGATCAACAGTATTAAAATCTGCTCTTAAATCAAGAAGGATGAGAATGGAAATTGCACCGGAGTCAGAAGCCATCAACAAATCATTGGTAACTTTGACCAAAGCCGTTTCAGTACTGTGGAATTTATGAAAACCTGACTGAAGGGGTTGAGAAACAGGTGACAGCATCAACTTTAAGCAGTCTATTCATAGTTTGAAACAAATGTCTGGGATTTCCTTGATTGTTTTCAATAGTCTGAGAAAAATAAGAAGATCTTTCAGTCTCAATTAATGCTCTGTAGTCACCCAGAAGATAATTCCAAGCTAAATAATGACCATTCAAGCCAGTAAGACGCCATTTGCGCTCCATTTTTCAACATGCAGCCTTCTTAGTGCGCAGATTGTCATTATACCAAGGAGCAGTGCGGGCTGAAGTTACCTTACGTGACCTTAGAGGAGCAAAATAATCAAGATTGGTAACAAGAGCATTGTTTAACTGTGAAACTTTCTCCTCCAAAGATGTAGAATGCAGGTCACTTAAAGTGGATACAACAGAATTGGAAAAAACTGCTTTTTTGCAGTTTGCATTTCAATTTCATTTTTAGACACAAAACCCATCGAAATATCTACTTCTGGCTTCTTCCTTTGGGGCTTGAATATGTGGGATTTTTTTTATCAAAGTGGAAGTTGAAAAGGTTCCTCATCAGCCTGAACTGGTGGTTGTACAGTGCTCTACCAGGGTTGCCGTTGTCTGTGTCTTATCTTATTTTGTGTGTCTGTGGTTGTTTGGTGTGCCCAGAAGTAGGCAATCTATCTCTCATTCTGTGTTCTTCGAACTTTGGTTTATAGGCTGGACATGATCACCTCACCTTGTTGCTTCCTAATAAAATTGAGGGGATCAAAAACTCATGCATTGGAAGCTGAAATGATCTTAAACAACTCTTGCATCTGACTCTCCCATTTCATTATATGGGTCTGATGTTTTTTGAGAAAGGCCAGAAGATCCTGCATCCCATGTCGAAACTGATTCCTCAAGGACCGATGTGGCTTTGCTGGTTCTGGATCTTGTGGGACAGCACAGTTCTCTGCATATGGATTTGTCTGAGGTTGAGATGGTTGTTCTCCCTCAAAGCTCTTGTCATGTTGGCCAGACTCGAGTCAAGCCTCTTAGTCCTTTTCTGTCGACTGGAAAGCTGATTCCAGGATTTGAAGGAATTCAGACTGATCTCTGATGTTTCTTTAAATGCACGGAGCTCTCTGGAGATCCTCTCAAACTGCAGACTAAAAAACTTGAAATCAAGAGTCTATGCTTTTTGAAATGTTGTAGTTTTCATCAATGCTCTGAAGATGAGTGAAGATCATCCATTGAAATGTATTGAACTAGGAATGGAGGAATACATGTACAGATACATGCAATATGATATTTGAAGACAGTATGTTAAATGCTAAACATAACAAACCTGCTGATTCAGCCTTCTCAGTCTTTGGTTAAGGGTTTATTTGTCACAGTTGGTGCTCCACCCTGTGTCCAGGTCAGAGGCATCAACAGGAAGATTATGAACAAAACACTTCTGCTGGTCCATCTGGTCATGGTCTCTTTACCTCCTTTACAGCCGTTTAAATAACTGGATCTTAGATTCAATTTCCAACATTAGATAAAATTTCCAACATTTTAAAATATATCCAAATCTAATACAGTTTGTGTATGTGTACATCCTCCTATTCCCGGATGTTCTGAAAAAGATTTCCCTTTCCTTTGGTGCAGTGGTCAACAGGGAAACTAAATTCATGTCTAAATAGATTTCACAGACCCCAAACAGAAATCTCCATATGCAAAACACGTGTGAACAGGCAATCATAAATATTATTGCAGGAATATGAGTTGGAATATCAATTTACATAACTTTCAACCAATTATTTTTTTCTGTGCACAAGGTCTGCATTTGTCTGTATAAAGTAACACAAAGTGTTCAAAGTGTATGAGAAAAAAACAACACAAACATAATTATCTATAACAATACAACATATAAACATACATATGTCTGAGGTATGATTTCCAACATTTAACTTTTATATGGCTCATAAATTTAAAGCACTTCTGAAACCTGAAGTCTGAGCCCAAAAGCGTATAGGTTCAGCTCCCCTTCAGTTAAGAGGTGGTAGGCTACAGTTGCCTAGCAATGAACAAATTGCATTCATGGATCATGTTTCAGATTTTGACGATGCATTCTTTGTGCAACCAGTGCTTACAACAGCCTGGGAGAATAACCTATCCAAGCTGAATTCGGATATTACTTAGGCACTAAATTTGGAGTTGATCACAATTCAGCACCAAGATCTGGGTCATCACACATATTTACATTAAATTCATTTCAGTTCACACCAGGTCGAAATATTTCAGTACAGCTCAATTAAAATATATAAATTAACTAAAACATGATTGAATAATGCCTAAAGGGAAATTTGTTCAGATTGAAACACATGTAATACTAAAAGCCTGCTAGTCATGCAACAGGCAAGTACAAAATATCTTACCTTGAAACAAATGTATAGCTTCCTATATAGATATATACACATTTGCAAGAACTGTCTATTTAAAGCGTGGTTTAAAGTTAAGATGTCCTCCCTTTGATATGCATCTATCTATGTTACACAGTTACTTATAGATAGTAGAATGTCTGTTAGGAAACATCAAAATAAAGAGTTAGCAGATATTAAGCAGACAGTCTACTAATACTAATGAGAGTTAGTTGATACGTAGTAGCAAAGTCACTTATAGTTAGTAGAACGTTCAAAAGGGACCATCAAAATAAAGTGTTACCATTTATTTAGCTGCTAGATGGCAAAAAAGCAGAAAGTATTGCTTTTAGTACTGTTAACTTTAGATACTGCAGAGAATACATTTCAATAAATGATCCTGCAAAAAATGCAAACAAGTTTTAAAATGCAAAACTAACAGGATTCTCATTTTAACTCTTTATTATTTATCCTTAATTAAACAGATGCATATGCACAGCATGCATATTCTCCGCATCAGTTTCTAGCCTTCACATTGTCT
This sequence comes from Leuciscus leuciscus, assembly GCF_965113295.1. Lineage (NCBI taxonomy): Eukaryota > Metazoa > Chordata > Actinopteri > Cypriniformes > Leuciscidae > Leuciscus > Leuciscus leuciscus. Next base: position 55,364,788 of record NC_138725.1, read on the forward strand.
TTCTTACCACAAATCTGGAAATAAAACAAAAAACAGAAAAGGTACTGGTAATTTTCTGCCCTGGACAGTTCAGTTTACAGACATTTTCATTTTACCCTAAAACACAGTGCGAAATTCAAATGAAGGGGAAAACACCTGTGAAAAATCAGTAAGGAAAAATCCTTCATATCACAGCAGTAGATTGGGCCCTATTTTTACTTGCTTTTCTTTGCAGATCTTTCTGGTGGACTTTTCTTGTTGGAATGTGATTTATGAACGTTCTTGCCCTGGTTGTCATTCCATGCTTTATGAACAGCACACATAATCTCTTTTTCTTTTTGACGTCCTACTAGAATTGTTTCTTAGTCGCAACCACACCTTGCAGGACCACATATTGATGCCTGTTCACTTTCCCAAAAGTTACAGTACAAGCTCTTTCAAAGATTTCCTGTGGATATTTTCCGTAGGAAGTGACCTTTAAAGGCAAAAACACCCCTTAGATGACAATTACTACTGTACTCTCTGAATTTATCCAGTCTAGTTTCTTAAAATAGCTCTATGAAACCTTGAACACATCTTGAAAATCCAGTTTGGTTGGATATTGCATGCTGATTTGTCTTGTTACTGCAAAATAAAACAATAAGCCATAGGAGCCATATACTTTTTCAAGTGGTTTATTGTTTTTATAAAACTGAAGTAACAGCAATCGACACACAAACGCTCAGTGAGAAGTTATGAACAATGATCAGAATCCACTCTGTCCACTAAGTGACATAGTTTATCATTCTAATTGGAGGCTATAGGCTTAAGGTTAGTATTAGAATGCATGTTCACAGTTGTTTTTTTATACATCAGTTTTGAACTAATCTCATCCAGTCAGAATTTGGAATATATAAAAAAATTAAAAAAAATTATTAACTGAACGAAGCATGCTAGTTTGTTAGGCTTTATGTAAAGGTTTTGGAATGCGTTTTGTTCAAAATATCTCCCGTGATGTTTATAACTTCCCCATCAGTGTTTCTGATGAATCCTCATGAGCAATGGCCTGCAATGGCGGGTTTCAAAGCAGCATCACCGAGCCCCACCATGCTTAACTGGCAGAGTTTTCTTTTCAGCATGTGCTTCATTCTTCTTCCTCCAGACATACCGCTGATCCATAGGGCCGAACAGTTCCAGTTTTGTTTCATCGCTCCACAGAACAGAATCCCAAAACTTCTGTGGCTTATGTATGATTTTGAACACTTTTCTTGTGCTTTTGAGTGGTGTACATCTTGGAGTTCTGGCATGGAAACCGCATGCTTTTAGTACGCGCCTTGTGCAAGCTGAAACCTCAATGCCTGTTGCCATTAAGTCTTCCTGCAGGTCTTTTGCAGTCACTCAAGGGTTTTTCTGAACCTGCCTTCTCAGAAATCTGGTTGCAGCCATTGATAGCTTTCTTTTTCTGCCCCGTCCAGGTAATGTAACCACTGTTCCTCAAACTTTGAACTTGCGGAATATGCTTCCAATGGTGTCTCTAGGAACATTTAGTGCCTTCGCTAGCATTTTTGGACCATTCTTTTGACTTTTGACCATATTTCTAACATGCAGTCAAACGTGACACTCAACAAACTCAGCCAGTTCAAGTATTTCATATGTTCTAGCTCAAGATCACCTGGTGCAACTAATGAAGATATTGATTAGTTGCATCAGGTGTGCTTGAGACAACACCAGTTTTGCAGATTTGTGCGGTTATGAGGGATTCTATTTAGGGGATTAAATCATTTTGAGACTGCAAAAGTCATTAAAAGTTGCATTTTCAGTTACATTTGGGGAAACCACTTGAAAAATTGGTTGTGTTGAGCTATTTCAATTATTTTTGTTTGATTTGTTCATTGCAAACAGCTGAAAGCCTGTACATTTTGTCAATAAACCTGATTTGCAATAGGGGTTGATTCGCACTGGTGCTGTTGTACCGTGGCTGCCGTCGCATCATCCAAGTGGATGCTGGACACTGGTGGTGGTTGAGGAGAGACCCCGACATGATTGTAAAGTGCTTTGGGTGTACATTAGTACATAGGAATGCGCCATATACCTCATTCATTCAAAATACTCCCGACAAACTCAACATCTCACTATAATTATTTCTCTGTAATCATCAGCAGAAAGTTTGCAACCTTTTTACGGAATGTGAAACAGATTATGTTTGGTGACGGCAGATGGAATGCTGTCGGACAAGCTAAACCGCAGTCAAAGGAGTGTCGCACAAAAGTACGCAGTTGAGAAGCCGAGCCCACTCTCATGATATCAGCAACACAGAGTCTTCCACTCCCTGCCACACCTGGAAATCTCATGAAAGTCAGCTCATGTACCCCTCATCCATCCATCTCAACTAGTTCTTTGCCCTTAGCCCTTGTAAGGATGTTTATCTCTTACACAGAGAGCTTAAGCTTTAAAACAGAAAAAGTTGAAATATCTTTGCTGGAAACCAACATTATCTAGTCTGTTAAGCCCTATTCACACTGGATTAGTATTATCTGGGGACCACGTGTCATTTAGAAATTACCCACCAACATCTGAATTTCGTGTGCCGCATTTGCACGGGATAAGCGAAGCCTGTGATTTTACTCGAATTTACTGACTTATCTCCCGAATATGTCGTCAATAGGCTATTGCTTGGAAATGTCTTGTTGTTAGAGGTCTAGCTGTATGAAATATCATAAACAGAAGAATGCTCCTTACCACATGTTGCTAGTTATTCATCTCCATCTAATCACTCTTTTTGTTTTTGCTCTTCTGATGGTTTTCAGCTTTCTCTTTCAGCAAATTGTATAGTTGTATGGTGTAGCCTATAGTGATATGACCCAGCACCCAAAATACTATCAAAACACTCCAACGAAGCCTCCATTCTTCGTGAAAGACGCAAAAAAGCGCACAGGAAACAATAAAACCTTTAAAAAAATTATATACGACCCCGCCAAATCACAGAGATGCCGATTCGCACGGGATTAAGATCACAGACAACCTCCGCAATTATTACAAATGACTAGAGGTAACCAGGTAATACTTATCCCGTGTGAATAGGGCTTTAGTTTCAAGAATGGGTTTTTCAAAATTTTCAGACCACTGTAACATGTTGTTTTACATCTTCTGTTTGTGGCCTGAGAGAACCCATGGCCTTTTTGTTTCTTTTTTTTTACACCCTGTTTAGTATAATTAACATATCAGGTTGACATTGATATGTTAATGACTTTCATAAAATGTATAATCACTCGTTATAAGCTATAAATGTTTTACTCTTGATGTAGTATACTACAGTTCAGGCTACATACTACAGTTCAGGGCAGGCTACTATAGTAGTATACTACAAATATACTGCTGTTCATTATTAATTTGTGTTTGTTCATAATACAAATGTTAATTTATAGAACATGAAATGTTCAAATGTATGCAAAAGTAAACATTAGCTATCTAGATTAATAAATGATAATAAAAACCTTCTTGTAAAGTGTTAGCAATATAGTCTACATTACTTCTGTTACTTCAAGATTATGTTAAGATTTTCTGATTCAATTCTGCTAACTGTCTACTGTTATTTAACCTTTTTTTTTTTTTTTGGGGGGTCACATCAATGTTACTGTAACAACATTCATATTTCAAAAAAGTTCTTAAAAGATTCCATAATTACTGTCAAATGGGTTTTGACAATTTGATAAGAAAATAAGTTAATTTTAAAAATACTATTCTTTATTATCATTTTTACACATAAATCTTTGAGGGCTCTGGGAGAACATAAGGTTTAGAGTAAAGGAGTCACTATATAAGATATCAACTTCAACTTAGTTTTGATTACCATATCTGACCAACTTCACATGATAGCAAACAATCTTTAGGTTTTCATTCATTGGAAATAACAGGTGTGAAAAGTGAAAACAAAACACCTGCTACCACAATACACTTTGCTGATTTTTGTCATTTTCAGTATAGAAGTATTATGTTTACATTCATATACTGTACCCCACCATTGATGCTATTAGCGAAACTGGTTATTCAGAGACAGAGACATTTTCAAAGACTTATATGTCAAGAACTGCCTTCTTCCTGTTTCTGACATCAGAACATTCAAAAAACATGACAGAATATGTTAATGCATACTAAGTAGGCAGGGGTGGAGCTGGTGAGTGACTATGAAAAGCTTGTAAACGCCATCGAAACTGGTTTTTAGTCTAACTCTCAGCAACAGGACAGGTAAGAGAGCTCTCTATACAGTTCTGCAGTGCCTCTGGATTTAGGTGGGGCCTTTTTGATGATCTAAGAAAAGGTTTAAGAGTTTGAAGTATTGAGTACTCAACAGTTTTGCATTGCTGTTTTGTTTTGAATTGTTAGTTTAATTGAATTAGAACTGATGCTTAGTGTTCCAAGGATGTTGATTAAAATGATTTATTTTGATTTTAAAGGTGATTTGCTTCAGATTAGCAGACAATAAAAGGTTTAAAAATAATGAGTGAAATCGTGTTATGCGTTGTGCAGTAACTACCCCGTTCACAAACACATTATGGTATTATTGTAATACTGTATTCTTTTTTTATGACCAGAAAAGGTCATTTTCTTGAACAATTTGTCTGAAGGTAAATTTAATATAATTTACATCTATTAATTTAGTAGACGCTTTTATCTTTTATGAAGAGATTTATAAATGAGGAATACAACAAGCAATTAGTCTTGAGGAGGAAATAACACGAGTTATTAAGTGCTAAGATAGTTTCGAACTGTACAGAATAGTACAAGACAGAACAGGGATGAAATAATTAGAAAAATATACGTTTTTTTAGAAGTAAAAATGTAAATGAATAAATGTAAATGCAAATGAAACATTGTGTGGCCTTATTTTAGCTTGAATGTTAAGCTCTATACACTGTGAAAAATTATTGCTGTGATTATTTATCACAACTTAAATTTTTAACATTAGAATTAAAAATAATGTGTTGTTTCAACTTTAAAGTATATGTTCGTGCTTGACTTAAAATGTTAAGTTTAGTTAACTTTAGTTAAGTTGGATATTTAAGTTATATCAACAAATCTTAAGTTGTTGTAACTAATTGCAGCAACATTTTTTGAATGGCCAGAGCTCTAAATCGTTATTTACTAAGAAAGACGTCATAGTGAATGCTTTGATCAAAGCTGACCTGAGCAATAAATAGTGCTTTTGACTTTGTGTGCTTTAGCTGTAAAATAACTGACGTATTTAGACTGTATGAGGTTTCCAGGTCACCTCCTACTGATACACCTAATACAATTAACTTTACAATCATTTATATACACTTTGAAATATACATTTAATGGGAATTTTTATGTTCTTATATCTACACATTCTTGATCTGATATATTTGGTTTGTGAAGTTCAGGTAAGACTGGAGCTTGTTTTCCATAAGAAACATCAGTGTCTGATTAGTCGAGTATTACTACCACAGTTAGACATGTAGTAGAGCAACATTCCACTTCTTTCTTTGGGTGGACATCTGTATCAATCAGTGCCTGGGCTTGTAAAACTGTTGTCTTTTTGTTATCTAAGGCGTTCACCGCACTGTAGCATCATGGAAATAAATGCCACATGACTTGTAATATGTCTGCATTATGCACTTTGGCCAAACATAAATAGCTAACATGAAGTTGACAGGCAGCTACACATAGATTGATGATAATTGAGCAGGAGTGTTCAGTGTTCAGACTATTTCATTGTGGGAAGACTGTCATATCATGTCATCCCTGACTTTCTCAGTCTTCTTCCCCCTAAACTCAAAGGCGTTGCCCTTTGAAAACGGTCGGCACCTTTCAGCTTCTTTACTGGGCATTTTCTGATGTTTGTACTCACAACAGTAACAGACAGCAAGCAATCCTATAATATAACATGGATTCTTACTTACAGTAGTTTTCAAATGCTTTGCTCACAATGTGACTTTTTGAACACATCCTTTAAGTTGCCAGCATAGATTGTCCTTTTATCACACTTTAGCATGTAAGTAGCCTATATTGCAAGCCCTAAGGGTTTTTCCTGCATAGAGAAATGCTCAATGCCAAATTTCGTGCCGCCTCCGGCTCTCGACAAAACTCAGACAAATGCTCAGATACCCTTTTTTCCATCGTGACGGTTGCGGGTTCCTGTTCTGTGTCCGTTCTCAAACTGTAGCCTATAGTTTGCCAATACCCAGCAAACACAGAACGTTGGTGCAACGTACCCAACCTTCTAACAGCGTTTTAACAACATGGCCAAAAGGTTGCTATAACTACGTTGTGTGGTGAAGGTTGTTACAGCGTTGTCACAGCGTTGTCACAATGTTGACCTTAAACCACCATTCAGGGCCATTGCTTAAGGTTGTGCCTATGGTGTCTTGACAACCACTGGACAACATATGTACTCGTCACCCAGCAAACACAGAACGTTGGCGCAACGTACCCAACCTTCTAACAACGTTTTAACAACATGGCCAAAAGGTTGCTAAATCTACGTTGTGTGGTGAAGGTTGTTACAGCGTTGTCACAGCGTTGTCACAATGTTGACATTAAACCACCGTTCAGGGCCATTGCTCGTCACTGCCCTGAAGCGCGAAAATCAGCCTTTTAAATTTCAACTGCTCGTTGGGCCGTCTCTCATTCTTCATCAAGCAAGGATACGTGAGAATTGCATTTAATTTACTTCAGCTAAATAAGATACGTAATTATTCAAACACAACCTACAACTTCCTTATCTGATGTGACATTTTTTTGAACATCATCTGGTCAGGTATGACAAATATTTAACTTTATGCCAAAAGTATGAAGCCAAAATAACTTAAATGATGAGTAATTGATTTCAGCACTCATTGAACAGGCAGCGACACATAGCCTACTTGTTGCACATTAATGTTTTTTACTTTTTTTTTTTTTTTGGAAACGCACAGAGAAAACATTTTTTTGTAACTGCTGTGTTATTAGACACTGATAACAGTTAAATTAACAAATAGTTAAAATTAAGTCTCTTATATTGACGCGATGACTGTTTTTGTTCTATTTCAGCAGTGAAAATAGTTCCAAATAAAGATCACAGAAACACAACGCATCTAGCAACACTAAACCATGTTTCATTACTGAATGATTCAGCGTTTTGAACGAATCGATTGAGTCAAAGATTCAATGACCCATTCATAAACTGCCTCATTCTGAAAATAATCAGCCGTTTGAATGAATGACTTAATGACTCGCTCATTAAGACGGTCGTCTGCCACTACCTACTGGCGGTTTAGTTTCAAAGTATCATTCTTTTCAACATTCCTTATTTGTGTATTCAAAAAATATTTAAAACAATCTAACAGTCTAATCTAAAACATAATCTCATTTAATACAGTTGTAATTTTTTCAATGTAAATTATTTAATTTGATTGGTAACAGCTTAGTGTCTTATTATTCTAATTGAACGTATTGATCAAAATTAAGAATTTGAAATGAAAGATGAAGCATACATTTCATAAAATTAGGGGGAAAATGCTCTTTATAAAGGTTAAAAAAATATTCTGATAAGAGTGTTTTCCAACAGTGATGTAATGAAACATTGACAATTTAAGTTTGAAGGGAGTTAAGCCTCTGTTTAGGCTATTTAGGAAATGTAATTTTGCCAAAAGAACTTTTATTTTAAATAAATGTTAATTTTAAATCAGCCTACTTCAGTGTGATATGTTACTATATCATCATGCATAACACTGAGAATTAGAATAATTGTAATGTGATGATCAGATGCAGATATCTAAATCAAAGAATATCATAGGTTGGTGGTGGATTATTTATTTTTAACAGTGGATTCGGGTGACTCAAAGTGCACTAGATTAATGAATTTATCTCTAAATTGTATAACATTTTCTTACGGGGGGGGGCATGCCCCCGGACCCTCCAGAGGTACTGAGCCCCACCAACAAAAATACTGTGGGAAACACAGTATTATGATGGTCTACGAAAAATACAAATTTAATTATCTCATTATTATGATATACATGATCACGATTTTACCACCTCCGCCTTGTTTTGAGGCAGGAAAAACCCTGTTGAGACTTTTTTTATTTTATTTTGTCCCAGCAGTTTAAACACAGCCAAAGACAGAATGAGTGCTGACGGAACCGGGGACCCGCCTGCGTATGTCATACCAAGTAAGTTGCTGAGTCATCATTGGTTGTTTTGAATGACTCATTTCATGATAATAATAATGAAAGCAATCCAGTGACGCAAATGTGAAAACCTGAAATAGATATGAAGGGAAATATTAATGTTCTACCCGTATCTTTCCTCTTGACATCAACAGTCGATGGTGACAGGGGCTCCAACGTCAAGGTCTACCATGTGCACACTCCGTTCACCCCGCAAAGCTCCACTATTGGAGATTCTGGAATCCAAGCGAAATCATCCACACCTGGTCAGTCTGTTACCTGTTCATTATTGGTGGGAAACTGTTAGCTGTAATGGGCACACAGAAAGAACTGCCCATGTTTTGATAATGCCAGGATTTTACTGGATTGGACCATTATTAGTGTCCTTATATTGTGTATACATTTAAATTAATAAGTTAATATGTGCAGGGTGAATGGTTTATGGAAGCCCGTTTACATTATGTAATAAAAAATGTCACAATTCAGACTTTCTTTCTCAGAATTGTGAGTTTACAACACACAATTCTGACTGTTTCTTGCAATTCCAAATTGTGAGTTTATATCTTGCAATTCTGACTTTTTTCTCTCCCTGCTGAAAAAAGCTGTTCTCCATGCTGGTTTTCAGCTATAGCCTGGCCAGCTGAAGAAGTGGTTAAAACCCCTCGATAACCAGCAAGGCATGACCAGGCTGGAAGACCAGTTTAAACCAGTTAACCAGCGTCTGATTTGAGCTGTTTTTTTCTTCTTCAGCAGGGTGATGAATTATGAGTTTAAATCACGCAAGAGTTTTGTCCCCTCATAATTCTTAGTTCATATTTCTAAGCGCCACCTAATAATGTGATAAAAAAGGATCTGTCTGAGAAAACTTGGAATTGTGAGAAATATATATACAATTGTATTTTATAAACTCGAAATTCTACGAAAAAGTCAGGATTGCAAGATATAAACTCAGAATTGTGAATTATATATTTTTTTCAAATTTGGAAATGTACTTCCATACATGTTCCTGTTATTCATGAATCAAATAAACTCATCACTCACGAGACTTTGTGACTGGTTCCTGTCTAGGAAGGAAAAGCGGTCTAATCCCAAAGCTGCACTAAATATAGATATGAAATTATTGGACCCGAACTTACTGTTGTATAATGGTAAAGAAAGACAAGATAAATAAATAATAATAAAGACAATACTTACTAAACACATGCTTCTCCTGTAGTTCAGTCCCAGTCAACTGAAGCCAAAAACAAATTCGTCAGCTATGATTCATATGAGCTGGGCCGCAAACCAGGAATGGCCACCTGCACGCACTGCCAACAGCAGGTCTTGACCGAAATCTACTACAAAGTGGGAGTTTTCGCCTGGTTGTCCTGCATACTCTTCATCCTGTGCGGGTAAGAGTCCATTTGAATTTGCAGATGAAAACATCAGATCTTGTGTGCACCAACAAACTGTGACTGTCTTCCTCTCTCTTCCAGGTTGGTTTTATGCTGCTGTCTGATTCCATTTTTCACCAAGTTTTTCAAAGACGTCTATCATACATGCCCGAAATGCACTAAGATCCTGCACATTGAAAGGAAGCGATGCTGCTAACCCTGTCCCATCCTCTCCCAGATTTTAACACTGCTCATGGATTTGCGTTGCACCTTACACTATATGAAGGACACTTTCAGACCAACACAGATGTCATCTTGCCCGTATGAACATGCTTTGCAATTTTTGTAACTAAGAACCTTTTGGTGTTCATCTGGTTGTCTGTATTATTACATTCACAAATGAATATGAATACTCATGGTTTTGATTGTATATCTATAAAGGACTCAGGGTTAAGGGTCACAAGTTTGAGGTGTTCATGGAATTTGATTTGCTTAACTACATTTACTGCATCACAATGTAAATATCACCCATTTTGCCATCAGCAGCGCCATATAGAATGGTGGTTCTCAAACTAGAGGGCCTCAGCAAACTTCAAAGGGGCCTCAAAATGACTTAAATTGATTTGAACCAATACAAGCATTAAAACATCTAAAGATATTTCTTAGACATTTTTCATTTGAAGAACCCTTCACACGGTCTAATAAAAAGTGGGTAAATGAGATGGACTCATTTTTAAAAGTGTAAATGTAAATTAATTAAACCAAATAAATTAAATTAATTGAACTTCCATTGGAAAAGCTCTAAAATATTTACATGCTCATGTCAAGCTCTAAAAAAAATTGTATAGGGTACAAATTGTGTAATAAAAAATAAAAAGTGTCATCCTTGTACATCACAAACTGGAAAAGTCATGGGGCCTTAGAACAGGGGTTTGTGCTGTTTGTTAAATAAAAATAGAAATTACACTTTCAAAATTCACTTTGTCTTTGGGTCACTGTTTAGCCATGTTTCACTTCTGTAAAAAGCCTCTGAATCTTTACAATAATGTAAAATGTCATATGTGCATCTAAATAGAACTGTCATAATAAAACTGAAACATGCCTGTGCAATACCTTAATGAGAACCCGTATTGTGTTTTTCTTCATATTACATGACACTAGCACAGCATTACAATCTAAACACCATCTCGAGTCAATTCTCCACGGACCATGGCTGTAGCTTTTATAGAAAATTTTATTCAACATACATTTTCCAGCAAAAAGGCAATATACAGGAAGAGTTGTCGTACACTGCTGCTACACGGAGGAATTAGACTGGAGAAAAAGAAGAAAAAAAAAAATCAAAAAAGATGTGATCTGCAGGTCATCTTTGTACTGCACTTAAACGAGACAAACTGTTGCAATTAGTTAGGGGAAAAAAACAAAACAAAATGAAACTGTCAGGATCCAAAATAAAACTACACACAATGAATATGAACATCTGAATTGATCTGTACCCAACAAATCTGTGTTTTTAATTTTACATGTTCATTCTTTAAATATACAATTTTAATTGTTTTTACAAAGCCAACTATGCACTAGGGAGCATTCCTTCTGTGCTTAAAGAAAAAAAAAAGTTTGTATTGGTTCATTAATGCTGGTTTCTCTATGTCCCAAACCAGTCTATTATGCGTCTGCAGCCTCGTGCCAACAACAGTACAACGAATCTGGAGCCGTCAGCAAGCGACCCCTCCCTCCCCATCAGAATAATCCCACAGCCAGTGACAGAGGAGCTAAAGAAGGGGGGAAAAAACCTTATGGGGAGAAGGGGGGAAAAAAAGAGAGAGGGAGAAACCCAAAGGGATATGCAAATCAAACTCCAACCAAAGATTACATTTAACAGTGCTGAAAAATGTAAAACCTTGGGATTATTAAGTGCCAACGTGCAAGATGAAGTACAGACAATTTATTTCATTTTTATTTATTTTAAAACAGATGCTGTGGCTCTTTACTTTATTATACAGGATTTCCAAAGACGACAAACTGAATTTCTCCAACCAAACTAAGTGAGAAAGAAGAATTGTGTAAACATGAAAATTGACTAGTTGCACTAAGGAACCAGAAAATGAGACAACCATGTCAGGGCAACTAGCAAAAGCATCAGCCATTTGCGGTGATTTTTTTTTTTGTTGAAGGATGGAGGTATCCTTTTCATCTTCTGCAAATGACATAACTCCTCTTTCCATCGCCTCCACCTCACAATGCAGCAGCTTTCTTGCCGTAACAATTCTTTTAAAAACGAACTTAAAAAAAAGAAAAACAAACAAAAACAACGAAAAATAAAAATCAAAACAAAATTCTAGGACATACGGTTCCCCCTTTCTTGTTAAAATCCAATTCATTCTTCCAGACAAATAGGCAGTCAATAGTTAGAGAAGCCAAATTGAACAGCCTCAAAAGAAAAAACAGGAGCATCAGCAGTCACTCCATTCGCTGAAGACTTCATACATGGTGCCTGTGTACCCAGACAGCAGGTGTTAAAAGTGGTGCACACAAGAGGTTTGGTTAAAGTCTTTAGTATCGTTGGTTAGAGTGGGGGCTTGTCAGTTGTGAATCTTGATCGCTTTTTCCAGGTACGTGTAGCGACCTCTCTTTGGAGCTTTGTTGAAGTGGTCGAGCCCTAACCAAGGCCTCGGGTGTGACATGTTCCCTGATGAAGTACAGAATATGACAAGGTTTAGGAATGCACGATATATCGGCCCCCATATCGGTACCGGCCGACATGTGTTCAATGTTATCGTTACTGGCCTGATAAGAAATTTTGGCAAATACATTAAAGCCGATAAATTATGGATTACTTCCGTCAGCTGAGTCATTTCAGATAAGCACTGTTCACACTGATGGTTTTGAAATGCTTGAAATATGATTGGAATCACTTTGCGAAGGAAAATACAGTTAAGTGCAACATGTGCAGCGCAAGTCTGTCATACATGCTACATAAAATAATGAGAACATGACTAGAAAATAATGTGAATTCTTTGTGCAGATGTGTTTAAGAGCATTGATAACAGTTACACCTTCATGACTATCCCAGTCAAGTTATTCAAAACCTTTCGTTCTGTGCAATTGTAATTTGTAATATACGTTTATGTTGTGTGTATCTGTGATTTATCCCATATAGGATGCGTTTGTAAAGTTAATGAAGTAATAAAGCACGTCAGTTTATCGGTAATCATCTATTGCTTCAACGCACGCAGCTCAAAAGGCAGTGCTGTTATTTGAAACGGTAATATTCATTTTAGCTGTTTCTTTTCAAAAATATTGATGCATTATTAATAACTAGCACTTTTGTTTTTCTTGTATTCTTATCTAGTTAAAATCATTTTATTATTGTCCAGGCGAAGGCTAATCCATTTTATTTATCCATGGCACATGTATATTGATTTGAGGAAAAAAGAGTGACATACCTGGCTGTGGCTCAAAGTCTTTCAGATTCACCTCGTAGTCTTCCTCGTTGATATACTGATGCCGGCCCATCATGACTATTGCAAACTTGAACTAAAATAAAATAAAACCATATTCATTTATTTTATAATGACTGGTGGGTCTGGGTGAAACCTAACGGTCTGAATCAGGACTGTGATCTGCTAAATAGTGACCATGGTTCATTTACTTCTTTCTTCTTTCTACATCGTCTACAAGGCACTTTGTCTAAACTATTTATTTTAAGTCCTTTAAATTTAGCCAATATTTCAGTGTCATTTAACTGTCAGAAAATGGAAATAAATACAATTTAATTGACCATCATTTAAACCTTAAATGTTTCAATCATTATTACATATTCAGGTCTTCAGCAAACCAGAAGGCACATTTAAGATCTCTAAACTGCCCTGATATTTTAATAATTACAAAATAAAATTATGTATTACACTAGATTTTGACCTCATTGATTCAGGCACAAAAATAGTCATAGCACTGTAATACTTCCATCAAATAATTTGAGTCACTATAAAAAAAAAAAAGTAAAAAAAAAGTAAAAAAGTAACAATATTTTAATTTATAGCCATTTTATCGTGTACAACAATTTATTTAAAATAGGGAAGCAGCTGTGCAACTCCGTGTAAGTGGTTGGATCTCAAAATGCATTTATGATGCAAAATTAATGTAAACAGTCAGTTATGCCTTAAGGGATTAGACAGTCAGGACAAACATCTGATGTGTCCAAATAGAGCTGTACATTAGTGTGAATGTGACATTAGATCCGTTGGCATCAGTAATAGTTCAGCAGCAGCAAAGCTGAGAAAGAGAATAAATCACTCACTGTTCTTGGCTGGAAAATGTTCAGATACTGAAACCACTCTTAGATACGGAACACACTGTTTAATGCTAGTAATGTTTCTTTGTTCCTCTATTATTTACTCTGCTTGCATGTTCTGAAACTACATTTAAAAGATCTTAAAAGTTAAAAATTAAATCAATTGTATGTCATGTAAAACGTAGCTACTTATAGTTACATAATTATGTAATTAAATTAAAAAAGACAAATAAATGTAAGATGTAAAGTTGATAAACGAACTAATAAGAAAATAAAAAAGTAGACCAAGAATGGTTTTGAATTGGATCGTTAAGTGCCTAAAGATTCCCACCACTAGTTTAAAAACAACAATCATTTATGAAACGGATACAACTTGCAAAAGTTGAAATCATGTGCGTGTATCCTATGCAACTTATGAATCGCATAGCCTTACATTACTCAAAAAAAAAAAAAAAAAATCATTAAAAATCAAATTGTTAGCTGAGAGCATTGTCATCAGATCCACCATTAAACGATGCGAATATGATTGTGCACTTGCTTTGCAGGAAATCATTAAACCATGTCATGTCCAAGGTAGTATTATGATTGACATTCTCATCACGTAGAGATTCAATATTGTTGCACAGGAAAATATAATTGCTCTATTACATACCGTGGGTGGTCACTAGTGACCTTAACAGGGTGGCCGCGGGTCCTTAAAAAGTCTTAAATTCAGATTCGATAGGTCTTAAATATTTCTGGTCACGTTACCGCTAAAATTTCTCCAGTCTGACGGACCTAATATCCGTCAAATAACCAGTGAAGCATCGAATCGCGAGAATGATTCCGATTTTATTACATAAACAGCTATTGATAATGATAATGTAGGCTTTTTCTGGTAACGCTGTTGAGGCTCACGCTGCTTGTCTCTGTGATAGATTTTATGACAAATGAGCATAACGGCAAACATAAAAAAAAAACTCCCAGAAGAAACATACTGAGGTAAAAATTCAAAATGTTGAGTTTTTTTATTTATAACATGTGATATAGTTAAGTAACATAACATGACGGGAGCTATTTTGCTGAATATTCTCACGATTGCAAATGTTACATTGATTTTAGTTCAATAAACAAGTAGTGCAGGGCTCGAATTTCGGTCTTCTATCAGCTCGTTAAGAGCTCCAGGCGGCAATAATACACTCTCGGGTTTCGGGATAGACGGAATTGTCACTTGCATAATCGGGCCAGCATTGCATCATGAGTAACTAAAGTTTACCATTTGCACGTCTTTTAAAGTTTTACCAGTTTAAACATTCACGCGATTTGAAA
This sequence comes from Leuciscus leuciscus, assembly GCF_965113295.1. NCBI lineage: Eukaryota > Metazoa > Chordata > Actinopteri > Cypriniformes > Leuciscidae > Leuciscus > Leuciscus leuciscus. The sequence continues at coordinate 55,379,889 of NC_138725.1, forward strand.
CTATTCAGTACTTGTGTCTGAGAGATGGTTTTTTTTCACACATACATAGAGTAAAGCCGCCTCACAAACAGCTCGCGGGTAACAAAAGTTATTTTTCGTGGATTTGATCGCTTTAACAGTCAAAAACATGCGAAAATGATGTCAATTTCGGTCTGGGTGAGTATCCTCTAAACACAGTCGGTTATGTCATAAATAAGCTTTAATCGCACGTGGCCGTATAATGAACACAGGATCCGTGCACTAGCTCTTAAAGGGACAGCAGCCATATGTGTCTGTCATTCATTTGGTTGTCAAAACAACAAAACATAGCTTTCATTTTAAGGAATCAGGATTAATAGCCTATGTATTTAATTTAGTCAGGACTAAAATACTACCTAGTGTTATTTTACATTTGATTACTTTATTCAGTCTCTGTATTTCTGAATACTAGTGTTAGACTTAAGCAAAAACTTCTCTTTATTTCTATTTATTGGTATCTTTATTCTATTGTATTTATTTGTGCTACTTTTTTCAATTTAATTCAAAGATTGAAATCAAGCTTCCTTGTGTTGTGTAAATTCTTAAGACCAAAATTACCCCATTGTAAAAATGCAATGAGTGAGCATACATTTAGGCCAGATACATGTAATAAAAAAAAAAGTCTAAACTCCCCCCTCATTTTCCAAAATGAAATTCAGGCCCTGAGTGAATATTAAATTATTTCAATTACTTAGGTTAAATATTACATATACGCATGTAATATAATGTGTATTTCCATCACAGGTTTGGTCTTAAATTTAATTCAAAGTGGCATTAAAAAGGTCTTAAAAAGTCTTAAATTTAACTTGTTTATATCTGTAGACACCCTGCTTAAGTTTGCATTTGTATCAGTGAATTTTCAAAGCTGGAAATTTTTTTTGCACATTAACATTTGCTGCTCTTACCTTCTCAAACTCTTTCTCCTGAATGTCAAGCATGCTCTGAATTCTCTTCATCACTTCTCTGAAGGGTTCCCCCTGCCACAATAAATGCACGCATTAAAAAGGACACGACACATGCAAACCGAACAAATGACCACAATCCACCAACACATGCACTCAGTGAACACTCAGCTAACACACCTGACGGATCTTGAGCAAAAACGGAATTCCGAATGTCCCGAAGACTTCCTTGTGGAAATGTGCAACTGGAATCAGCATTTCATTCTCCTTGTCCAGCTCAACCTGGTCGAGAGGGATTTCCTGCCACGAAAGACATTAAACTTGTTTCAAGGGAACAGCATCCACAATTAAGTGGCAACTCTCAGATTCCAAATAATTTTAAGAGGCTTTACTAGGGAATAGATTCTTTGTTGTGCATATCAGTGAATGATGGGATTTGAGGGCTGATGAGTATCAGCTCATCCTTACCTCTATTCTGAATGTTCGACTGGCTGCTGGAGATAAACATTCTAGCAATTCATCTTCCTGGTGAACCCCAATAATTTTGTAGCTGACAATTTCTAACAGCCTATAAGAGCAAAAGAGAGAATGATATCAGTAGTGGAAAGTGAAAGGAGTCAGAATTATGAACAGAGTGACTTGTAGAGCAGCATCACTGAGTGATTAAAGACAACTGGCTGATTTTCCTCAGGACCGTCAGTTTGTAATGCATTCACGTTCAAGAGATCTATAAGGCTCATCAATTTCAAAACACGCAAGGTGCATTAACATTGCATGAAACATCAAATGTCTCTATGCTTATATCTATAGCAAGAAAATGTAACGCTTGGAAATTCTTATGTATCCCTTTATACTTGCACATTACTATTGAACAGTTTGGGGTCAGTGGGATTTTTCATTAAATTGATCAGAAGTCTTTAACAAATGATTTCCATATCAAGAGTTAAATTACAGAAGTAAATCTTAAGTTGATTTAGGATTCCTATTCTATACATCTTACAAAATGTAATCTTATCTATAGTTAGGAAATCTTAAACCCCTCCATTGAGTTCGGTAATCAACTCTCAGGTCTGTTACCAAGCAACCAACAACACGCAAAGAGCTGCTGTTAAGTAAAACAGAAAAACTGGAGAATGGAGAAACAAAATAAGTGGTGCTTTTCATTAAGTTACGTTTGATAAGCTTGGTAGAAAAGACAAAGCCTTATCCTTTTATTCTATAGGAGTCTGTAATTATTTGTCAGAGTTTTGTCGTCTAAGTGCAGCACATCATTTGGGTGTTCACAAAGTCTCCACCATCAAACATCACTGTTCTTCATCTTGTAGCATTAATACATGTGACGCCATTCTCAGACAGGGCTATTATGTGATTTTTACAGTTGGCTTTTAAATAATTTTGAAGTTAGGACACCATTGGGGTTATCCTAAAGTTAAAACAGTTTTAAGGTTTTTTGTGGAGTTAGGATGCTTCTGTAATACTACTTTTCCTATCCGTAGCTGAGATAACATTATGCACTTGAGAAATGTCATTTTGTAATAGCTTTTGTCCTAAATGAGCTCCTAACTGAAAATTGCCATGGTTACATGGTAACAGATAAGATAGGATTCTAAAGTTAGGATCTTTCTGTAATGCGCTCCTTGGTTTTTATGCAGATGCCTCACGGCACCTTTTTGTACATGTTTATGGAAAATTATGCAGAAAATTAAGTATAGGAGGGTTGGGCCTTTATAATTAACATACACTTATACTTTAAACTAACACTTTAGTTTATGGTCCAATTTTCATTATTAACTAGTTTCTTTTTAGCGTGCATATTGCTAGGCTATTGGCTGTTTATTAGTACTTATAAAGCATATATTAATGACTTGTTCTGCATGACCATATTCTACATCTCTTAATCCTACCCAATATCTATCTTTCTGTGTGTGTTTTTAAAATGCAATGTTAATGTTTATAAGGTATGTCTCAATGCATTTTGATATGGATTTCTGTAAGTTGTACTGTATCTTTCAACATATCTTCTGATGTTCATTCATGTTTATTTCATGCTGTAACTGGTAGTAAACGGAAGAGATGATCGGTTCTTGGTGCTTCGTGCTGCCGCTTCGCTTGAACTGAGGTACCACAGCCATCTGTCGCCACATTAAAGAGTGCCAAAACGGTGTTTATTTTTTGAATTTCATAATAAAATGGGCAGAATTTAAAAGCTCAGACTTTGTTTCATATCAAAAGTAAAAAAGCTCAAAGCTTATTGCAATTTATTAGAGGGGAGATGCTACATTGTTTTGTTTATTCATCAACTGAAAACACCATAGACTAAAAGATCAATTCATGGGATTTAAGAATTGATATTGTTCATAAAAAAAAAACTTAAAATTGAGAAAATTAGAACAGCCCTGAATAATGGAAACAGGATTCCTTTCAATTTTCACTGAAATGAGAATAAACAGACCTCAGTTTCTCTGAGCCTTTGTCTGAGAGCTCCACTGCCTTTTTACATTCCTCCAGAAGGTCCCGAACACAGCCATGCTTGTCAGGGTACAGTGTGATCTCCTAATGCAAAAGGGGGATAAAATATTAACACTGATAAGTGTGCTAAACATGCTGGAAACGTACATTATGTAAATAAGTAGGGTTAACTGGCATAATGGTATATTCAATGTAGAATTATTGCAGCACGTTCTTACCTCCTCTCGAAACATACTGTTGAGCCATATGGCTTTGAAACTCCTCCTGTTCTCAAAGTCTGTGATCTTCATCTTGAGCTGTGGGAGGAAAACCATGAATAAATCAGATGCCCCGAACGTAACGGCTTAGCAGATCTCATATTCCCTTAGAGGAGTGCCAAGTGGAAGATAAGGCCTCTCTCTCACCTGCTGGTAGTAGAGCTTCTTAGGCTGCCGGGGCTTGAAGAACTGCAGCAGGTCTCTGAGAGTGCCTTCATAGTTGTGCCTGAGTGGGTTGCCTGGACCATCTCTGTACCTGAGAGGAAGGAGAATAAAAATTCAGGTGCATGGATGCAAATGGGGTGGGGGAGTGGGGGGTGAAGAAGTCCCATTAAACTAAAAATTAGAAGACATACCCCTGTGACTTGAAGAACTGTAGGAGCATGGGGTCAGTATTTAACCTCTGCGCAACAGTCTTTGCCACCTGAAAATGAACCAGGATGACAATTTTCAGATGTTGCTTGCATTTCTTTCTTTCTTTTTCTTTCCTTCCATCCATCTATCCATACCAACCTGGAAGTAGTTCATTCGGTTTGACAGTGTCACAACAAAGCCTGGGTCATTGTGAATGGTCTTGTCACAGAAGATGACATCCACACGGTGGTACAAGTCTCTGAAGTAGTCTTTTGCAGTAGGCAGCTCACTGGTTTCATTTTCAGGATCATCCCTGGTGGGGAAACGTCAAAAGAACAATCGATTTTAAGGCCATGTAAACCTGTGCAAAATGACCTAAGAATTAAGATGACGCATTCTTACTTCTGGAACACAATTATGTCTCCATCCATCAGCTCATCCAGAGCCTTGTCCAGGGAGACATCATAGTCTTGTATTCGCTCTGTTAAATTCGGTTTAACTTCCTGTAACAGAATGAATCATGTTTTAACTATAGGTCCCTATTTGAAGCCAATTTCTAGTTATGCAGAATGCATTTATACTAACCATTAAAATGCATGAAATACACCACAGCTCAAAAGTTTAGAGCCTCATACTCTCTTCCAAGGCAGCATTTATTTGATCAAAAATACATTAAAAGCAGCAAAACTGTAAAGTATTACAATTTAAAATCTAATACTTTTTATACATTTTAAAAAGTAATTTATTCCTGACAAAATTCCTGATGGCACAACTGAACTTTCAGCAGCCTTTCAGTCTTCAGTATCACATGATACTTCAGAAATTATTCCAATATGCCAATTTGGTGATCAGGAAATATTTATTATGATCAATGTTCAAAACAGTTGTGCTGCTTAATATTTTTGTGAAACCTTGTGAAAAAAATTCAGGCTTCTTTGATGAACAAAGTTTTATTTAATGCATCCTTATTATTTTTATATTAATTATAACCTCTTATTCTCATGTAAAAAAAAAAAGAAAAAAGAAGAAAAAAAAAAGAAAGAATTACTGACCATAAACTTTTGAACAGTAAATACAAACTATATATTTTCATGCTGCTCTAGTATAATGTTCCTAAATTAAATTGTAGCATACAAATATATATGTTTTCAACCATACCAATTACTGATTACTAATGCTTTTCTACTAACTATTTCCTATATAAAAAAAAAAAACACAAATTGATAAGATTATTCAAACCAACACTCTTACCTCATAGAGGATAAGGCTAGTTCCCTGCTGAAACCCTGCTCTTTCACACATAACGGGCAGCAAGTCTCCTGTTTGGGTCAGGGTTAGAATGGATTAAACGTAATAAAGGATTGACTTCTGTTTAATTAGATCTTTTAAACTTCATGAGAACAATCCTTTTATATGTAGCTTTTATTACTCACGTATTTTACAGGATATAGGCGTGTAGATATGTCCACAATAATTTAAGCTTCTGGTTTTTGGATCATACATCTTCAAGAACAACATTACATCATCTGAAAATCAAAACCAAAGGTTAAAAGGTTAATCAGAACTGAAAGATTTTTGTAGGCCTTTTGCTCTGCATACAAATAAAATGAAATGTGAAACATTTACAGACTAAAATATTAATGTTCTGAGTAAACTCACGGTCTTTGTCGAACTTGGGTAACGTTGCGCCACTGGAGGCCATTTCTGGATCTACAGTTTCTAGAAATATTGTCCATGGGTTCTCGTTATCGCTCAAGTCGATCATCTGTTTGTGACATTGACATACACAGCTTTATTCTCGCATTAAGAGCAAAATATGAAATAAGAATGCTATAAAAAGTACGGATATTTAAAAATATGAGTGCACAGACTTACAGACTTGTTGCAATCTGCTTCATAATCCAACATGGCCGGCCGTTTAGTGCCGTTGCTTCTGGCCTGCATTGGCCACAGTCTCATCTGGTCCTGCGGGAAACCCTGGAGGAATTGAAATTCATTGAGACCATCTCCATGGACAAACCAGAAAAGAACTACAACTAACCTCAGGCATTAAGTGAATACCAACAAAATGAGAAATTGTCCTAACTAGCCTAATGCAGTTTCATTTCAAAATTAATGTTGCTGATTTTAAGGATTTGCAAGCTCCCAGAATGCATTGCAGCATTAATTATGTGGTTACTGTAGCAGGATTATATTTTTGCTGTTTGCTGACTGTCATCAGTTATTTGCTGTGTGGTGATGTTAAGTGGTGATCCTCATTTTTACACTGTCTGTTGATTGTCACCACGAATCAGGTTTCAGCATTCAGGGTTGAGGTCTATGTATGAATGTCCCTTTCACACATAAGCCGATTTTCCACCATCAGGCCGAACGGTTCTAAGAACGATAAGGAACGGTTCCAGTAACCAAACAGTTGATGGACCCCATTGACTTCCATAGTATTTTTTTTTTCCTACTATGGAAGTCAATGGGGTCCATCAACTGTTTGGTTACCGACATTTTTAAAAATATCTTGTGTTCAGCAGAAAAAAGAAATTCATACAGGTTTGAAACAACTTGAGGGTGAGTAAATGATGACAGAATTTTCATTTTTGGGTGAACTATCCCTTTAAGCCTGTTACGGCACGATTACAAACTGAACGTTTCATAACGGTTGGCTAACAGTAACAGTGCTGGTAGAATACATGTATTGATGTCGCCACTTGGGATTGGCTACTTGCCTGGCTACCAGTTTCTCTGCAGATGGCTAAGCACGCTATTTAAAAGATGTAAACACAAATAAATATCTGATTATCCTCTATAACGCGTTCGCTATTTATATCATATATCATCAGTAAACCCTTGCGTTACCTAGGCAAAGACTGATGCATTTATATTACATTCCAAAGAGCGGCTGTTATCAGCTCCACAGTGGAAAATGAAACCATATCCGTACAGGCTGGCCCGGATCGGCACGGAACGGAACGGTTTGGCCCGGCCCGACGGTGGAAAAACAGCTATACAGTCTTTACTGTTAAATTACCGTTAAGGGGTCATGTGCGAACAAAACCTTTTAAAAAATACAGGTAAATCTGTTCTGGCAAATTACCAGTATAGAGAAGTTGTAACATTACCAGTATGACGCTGTGTGAACAAAGAATGAAGAGAACCGGTATGAGCACCTACATGGTCAGAACGCACTGACGTAATAAGAAGGGAAGCACCGATACCAGTATCAGGCCCAATTCTGTGCTTATGTACTGGTACTCATTAAAATGCTCTGATACCAACAACCGATACCACGCAGCGTGTGTACAGTACAGTGCTTGTGACAAAGAAACACCAACAACAGAGCAAACAGAGAGCAGAATGGATATATCAGGTAAGGATGTCTATGAAGTAATTGTAATCGAATTAATAGAATGTTAAACTAATGAAATATTTACACCTAAATAGCAGCGACACAGACTCATCGCTGGGAAGTTTGCAGTTCGGTCGGATATGGCAATAGCAAAAGGTACAAGGCACATATTACTTATGTTAACTGACGGTAAAGAGAGAGCGCATACTTCTATTGCTGACTGATTTACCACACATGCGGAATATAAAACTAAAATGTATGTGCAAGTAAAAACATGAACTGTTGCATGATTTATGCATAACAAGTGGTTCCCTACATTACAGGAAGGCGGTATGGAAATCACATGAAGTTTTCAAGAGGTTTTCTGTGTGCGTGACCAAAAAGTTGCCTCTCAGACAGCACGAATAACCTATTAAATAGAGTTCTCTTTCATGGACAAATTCAGACAATATAGCAAAATGTAGGCACGTATTCTTGTGAAACTAAAGGTGATGATACACAGGGCATTGCCTGTAAACATTGCCTTGCAACATTGCTCAAAGTTGCCCTGTGTATCATCACCTTTAGACGGTTACCGTTGAAAAGAAAATGTGTGTGTAACAGTATGTTGGATATGTGCAGCTCTTAACGTAACAGCAGCAAAATAAGCCTACTGCTGTCTTTGTCCTCAATGTCAATCTAACAACAAAAGACAATCACTCACTGCACTTGACTGGTTGAGCCCTGCTGGAGCAGCTCTAAGTATTCACAATTAAATTAAAGATAAAATAGTGATAGAGCAATAATATGATCAGTGAATGTAACAGTAGCTCTATAATACATTTTAACAGGCACAATTAGGCATGAAAATAACTGAAGGAAATATCTATTTGCTAAGCACACTAATTTGATTTACACACAAAAAAGAATAATAATATTGGTATCAGACTCGTTCTGGAAAAAGCGGTAATGGTGCATCCCTATTAAGTCTGCTTTGGGCTAATCAAAGTTCTTAAGTATTTATTGGCTGAAATTTTGGCAAGACATTTTGCATTGTGAATGAATAAATTAAGATTGGTAAAACCACGTAGGATGATTAAAAAAAGTTGCTTGAGCAAACTCAATCTGAAGGCATGTTTCCTTGATTTTTTTAAGTGTTTTATTTTAATTTTATTTTTACTAAATTCCTTTTCTAACATTGTAAGGATATGAAAAGAGAAAGATGTTATCCAAGGAACTTGTGTCAAGTGAAGGCTCACCATGGTCTGTGAAAGGTTCTGGACAAACTCAGCCAGAGTGGAGCTTTTCAGAACCTTGAACACTGTGTATTTTACTTTCTCCTCATCATACATGTCATTGCCCTGATGTCCACAGAACTGATCTTCTGTCACCATCTACAGGAACACAGAGGATGGTTTAAACAAACACAAAGTAGCTTGGAATTATTTTACAAATCCAACTCTAAAGATCTAAACATAAGGCCTATGCCAACATGACCTGAAGTGACCATTTTATCCGGCACACCAAGTGGACAAATAAGTCTTCCATTTAGAAGGAACATTTGCATTCCCAAGAATAATTGGTTTGGTTGGACATAATGTGGCTCCATACCTGTACTTGCATGTAAAGGTGAGCCTCCTGTCTCTCTTTTCTCTTCTGGGCTTCCACCCTCTTCTCCTCCTGCAGCCTCTCCACCAGCTGCTGGGGGATATCATTGTCTGTGACCGGCTGCAGGACCTCACCTGGACATGACAACAGCACTTATAAGCACAGATGGACAGAGGACAAGCACATGCCCTAAGATCCACAACCAAAGACAGGGTGGTTCTCATAAGAGCTGGATTGCTGTCAGCGTCTACAGGTCCACATTACCGTGTGCTAAAATGATAACATCATAAATTAACCTCACAGCAGGCTTAATTATATTCATGGCACTCACTGAGCTTAGACTCTCTGATGTACACCAACATGTAAGCGTTAGTGCAGTGACGCACTGACAAGTCATCATCGTGACCACCGTAATTGTGTTCGATGGCCTCTTCTTTAGTGCACCGTGAAACGACATCGTCGTCAAATTTACACCACTGCAAGAACAAACAAACATTACGTCTGGAAATAAAATGATGAAGGCATGTGGAAATTAATTGAATAAACCAGTCCAAACAAGAGAAAATCAAACAAAATGCCAAAGTCAAAACAATGTTTGCTACCAGATTAAACACTACAGCTAAAACAAACAAACACAATGCAGGGCTCCAGACTATGAAAACAGGGGTAAAATATCAATAGGGCGTTAGGGCTGTGACGGTGGCAGTTTTTATTTATATAATCAAATAATATTATAATAATAATAATAATAAAAAACGGAGGCTCAAACATCAATTTAGTAACAGACATGCGTGTTTATTTGAGCACTTCCGTCACTGAAACATCACACTAAAGCCTGTAAAGTACTGAAGTAAATAATATTAACTTAAATAATATAATATAATAGTTCAATATTTAAAAAACATTATTATTTCCACACAAAGACGTGTGATATAGCCTAAGCCTACCGCTCTGCGCTTTGAGAGGGATCAGGGATGTGGGACACGAGCAGCAAGAACATCTCCTTTTTTTTTAAATATATATCTTCATGTTTTCTACTTCTTGTAAAAGGTCTGAAGAGCGAATTTTATCTTCCACAGAGGCAAGACATTTAAGCTATGTTTGATTTTGCGCTGCCAGAGAAAGCTAAACTATTTTTTTTGTTTTATCACTAAAAATGTAAAACGCACTTTATAAATAAACTTGACGTGCCTTACCAAGTATAATAACAAGCATAAACGGTATTAAAAAGAATCTGACGTGCAAGTAAAAAGGTAGGCTTTCTTACAGCATTTTTCTACTTTACCACAGTAAAGAATGCAAATATAATAGGACTACTTAAAAGCAAACCAAAGGAAGACACGTTTATAGTCCCCTGCGAAAATGGGTGAGATGTGAGTGAAGATTTGGGAAAAGAAACAAGAGGTTCCATGTCCAGTGGAATAATAACTAATGGAATATTGTTAAATTCGCTGATAATCAGGTGACCGGATCGCAAAACAGAATACAAAGCTTAAATTTATGGGCTCACGCACAACTCTCTTCATTAATCACAAATCCAAATGTTTCCATGGCTGCGATGTAACATTTAATTGCTATCCTATTATTTATTTTGTAAACAAAGCTTTGTGCTTCACTTCTGTCATAATATTCATGTAAAACAACATACAAAAAAAGATTTTGGCGGACCACAGCCGGAGCTAATCAGCCGCTGCGGTGGCGCATTACAACCGCGGTGGTGCGTTTGTCAAGTTCACCGACACAGCCCTAGGCGACATATCATTGTCCTTCTCCGTGTGATACGAAAATCTATACGCTGGCGCCAAATACATATATATTTTAATTAATAAAATAAGGCACTAAATAGATTTTCCTGCTTCCAGAATCGCTACTTCATGGCTCCTTGAGGTAGCGCTCAACACATGAATGAGGGAAACATGAACATAAGTTAACTAGCATAGGAAAAAGGAGGTTTTTAACAGAAGTGCAAGTAAAATAATAGACGCCCCAGCCACGTTTAAGTCCCAAGTCTGGACGCACTTCGGTTTTTATACCATTGATGGGACAAACAGGTTGTCTAGACATCTTTGACACTCTTCACAGAGCGCTTAGATACACACAGGAGCGTTTGAAAGCAGGCGTCTATCAGCAGATCCGTCAGAGCCGTTTAAGAATCCTCTAATAATGCTAGGGGGAATTCTTGTATCGTCACATTTTTTAAATACCAAAGTCTGTACCTTTGACAACACTATTCCCAGGTTTATTTTAAGGAAGCTGGTAAACACTGAGATGTTCCCAGGTTTAAATAAAAGAGGTTGGTAAATTTAGTAACGTATCCAGGTTTATTTAAAAGTCGATAAGCAGTTAAATGTGTCAGTTTACAAACAAAGAAAAGTTTAAGCTTTTAAAATGTATAAGCATACATTTTTTTATTTAATTAAACTGAAAAACATTTTGTGTGAAAAACAGTTTGGAAATGAATATAGGGAGAAAACCTGCACTTAACCTTTTCAAAAGGCATTTTGTTTTCATAGTTCGACAGATGTCGTGATGTATCATTGTAGGATTGTCTATCAATATAAAGATTATCACAAAATTGCTTTATCGTGATATTATCGGTATTGTGAGCCATGTATCGTGTAAAGTAAGGTACCCTGTGATTACTACCCCTAATGAAAACTGTGACACTGCTGCCTCAAAGTTTTGGTTGTGCCAGTGCCTGATTTGGTTCATTTTTGTTAGGTGTAATAATTGTCAAAACAATAATATTGTATAAATTATTACAAATTGCATGAATTAACCCTCTGGGCCTATTCACAGTAAAGTAATTTGAGACAAATCCAACTAATAGATAAACAAAAAACATTATGCATAATTTCATGTGTAAAGCCACAGTTGACGAGTTACAACGGACCTGAACACAAAAGGTGGAAATTTAATTTGAATGGCTATATCTCGTACATTGTTTTTAAAGAAATGTGTATTTTGACAGTCTTAACACATTCAACGTGTTCATTTTCATACTAAAAACGGACAATTTTAGAAATGTTTATGTACCTTTTTAGTGTCAAAACAGACCCAAATGCAACAAATTGACTAACAATGTGAAAGCGTTTGTCACTTTTGGTCAATTTAACGTATTCTTGCTTAAATGGGTATTAATACCAAGCAAAAAACAAACTTATTGTCCCCAAACTTTTTAACGGTAATTTATCAATAAGCAACAATAGTGTGAAAACTAACAAAGACTATTTGGAGCAAAATTCAGTCTCAGTCTGGAGCCCTCCAATGCTTCAAGTCTTACTTTACTAAAATTAACAAAACATTTCATGCAACCACAAGCCACCCAAAAAGCCCACCCATTAACCACCATAAGAAAAGATAGGGACCCCTGAAATTAAAGGTTCTCACTATTGGTGCGGTGACACTCACTTTGCCGTCTCCTTTAGGATTAAGGTAGACGACGTAGTGGCCCCCGTGGTTGTCTCCGCTGTGCACCAACACGGCGTGGAGAATGTAGTTGGCTGGGTCTTTCACGTCTGGCTTCTGCAGAAACTCATCCAGAGGTAACTGCTCTGGGAATTCAAACCTGCAAGGCAAAACATCAAGCTCAGCCTCCATTTCTCTAGCACCATCTCAGAGAGAGTGAACAAGAGCTTATGCCAGACCATCTTAAAGTGCACCCTCCAGTCCATATCCAAGTTAGTGCTCAACAACATTTAGATGAGTCACTCTTACAAGGATATTTTAAGTGTAATCTCCCTCTCCACAGGACAAGCATTTATTCTATCCTGATGCTAAATTCATCATTACATCATAGAAATAATTTCAGAAGTTTAATGAGTATCAGTTTCACTTGTTCTGTCACAAACTCTTCATTCATTATGACACGTTTAATGTCAAAACGGCAGATCTAAAGCACAGAACATTACATCTACAAAACAAAAAAAAGTTGTTACCTGTCGTTTATCTTAATATTTTGGTCAGTCTGAGGGTCGTACATGAACCTCATGAGCTGTAGGTGCAGGATAGGAGGGAAGGTCAGGAACTTTACACCCTTCTCTGCCTCCTAGAAGACAAATGAACCACAAACAGCACTCCAGTTGAATAAGTGCAAACATTAAAACCAGTATCATCCACAACAAGCTGTATACTATTAGAGAGTCAAGGCAGTCACGTCACCAAAACTTCAGCTAAATTTAACAGAAAAATTAGGTGCATTGTCCATTGTAAATGGTGTAGTGATGCCTGAAGCACAGCTTACTTTAAAACCAAGCAGCTTTATATTGGTAAACGCTGTGAATTGGCAGGTTAAAAGTTTAAGATACTTGAATCCAATATGACATTTGCGTCATCTATTTCCAGTTATTTCAGCTGTACAAAAATCCATTATGCTGCAAACTGGTATGCATCATATTTAAACACTGGTTTGTAGCACAAATAGTTACCATATCTGCACTGTTATTTTTCCTAGTTATTTACCTATAGCAGCAAAATTAATCGGAAGCTTCGCATATTCAAAGAAAATAGAAGACTGCATTTTACCGAACAAAGGTAAATGTGACTGCACTTTTAGGTTTGGTTAGCTTGGATGGGTGATGAAGTATGCAAACCCCTCACCTGTAGACCATGCTCCCCTGCATCATATTTGTTATCCCCATCCAGCTGTTCCACAGCCACATAATCCTTGAATGACTCAAAGACTGCAGGGCAGAAAAGATGCATTAGTAACACACCTCTACCTCTAAATCTCAGACTGTGAGCAGTCCTACAACAATATTTTTCTTGAAACGGCTTAGCTGAATTAGCCAATTTTGTCAGATCAAATATCCATCATGGAACTCAGTTGCAAGATGTCAGAAAATTCATGCATTTACAGACCACATAACAAGAATGGCCGTCCTGGAACAGAAAAGCAAAGACGGAATATCAGAGAAAGCCACACTTACTGTTTTTCTTTCCTTTTATGCTGAGCTGGATGTCATAGTAATCCTCTATTCTTTCTGACCGATAGTCCACATGCTTACACTGGATGTAGGACTGAAATGGAGAAAACACCCAAATGTGGTAAGGTTGAATCAATGAATCAGATGTAGAGCAAAACCACAGAGAGAGTCCGGGTGACTTACCACCATCTTCCCTCGGAAGAGCTTTGGGATAGTACCCTCCACACATGTTCCTTTCATCTTGTTCTCTACATTGTCCAACAACTATAATTGGCACAATCACAAAACAGTCATGCTCATTCAATCTGACATGACTTATCCTTCATTTGATCAACAAGTTAAAGTTAAAAGAGAAGGATTCTACAGGATCCATGGAGATAGGGCAACTCACCACTCTGCACAATTCCTGTACATCGTGCTGCATGAAACTGTCTAGAGTCTCCCATCTGAGGAAATGGACCATTTTTAAATATAAACAAACGTATGGGGGAAAAAAAGGGTGATTCACATAAAAGTACACCCGACTATGAATAGAGCTTTTCTACTTCTACAATGGTATTGCTAACCAAAAACATTTAAGTCACATGGGGTGGGTTGCACCAATAAGGATTAAGTTTAAAATCTAGATTAAATCAAGGTTTATCAAATAATTCTGTTGCACCAAACTTTAAACCTTGTTTAAAAATAAGCAGGATTACATTTACACCATTTTGATCCTGTATTTAATTTATATTTAAAATAGATTAACTTTAATCCTGTTGCTCCATAAATTTAAACTCAGATTTAAATCTCAATTAGGGAGTAACTTTAAATTTACAGGTGAGGAGGTTTAAATAAAATAAAGTGCAACTACAATTGCAATATGTGGCTGATTGAACAAAGACAGAAACAGGTGTTTATAACAAATACAAATAAATTAAAGTGCATTGAGCCGGCGGAGTGTGATGGTCGTGGCGGCCAGTAAGCTTACGCCTGCTATAAAATCTGGGATACAGATCCATCACTCATCTCTGCTTCTTTTCAAGAAAAGAAGAGGAATATATTTAGCAGCGGTGATGATGAGGTGAGCACAAGTGATCGCTGCCGCACTTCTCATGGCAGCGTTCAAACGGTCAGGTTGGCGCTGTCAAGAGCGGAGATGGTCAATCATCCCAGTTATTTTTTTCTTATCTCAGTTGTTTAATATTTTCATTGCCTGCTTGAGCAGTAACGGTCTCTCTACGCAGCAGTTTATAAAGCTGACATTTTACAAGTTTATTTTCTTTATCAACAAGAGCTGCTTATTTCAGAGTTTCTGGTGGTCAAAGAACAAAATGGAAATTAACATTGTTGCCATTTAATTACAATTACATCATAGCAGAGAAAATTAATCATAAATGGAGGTTTTTAAATCACAGGTTAGAATTCTAATCCCTGATTTGGTAATCTGTGTTCAATATGAAGTGGTGCAACAACTTGATTTAAAATAAAACTCAGATCAACAAATCCTTGATTAGCTCTAAACTTTGCTTAATTTAATCCTTTATTGTTGCAACCTACCCTTTAAGTCTAAGATCTGCCGACAATTGTACCTTTTCTACTTAAAAAAAGAAAAGAAAAAGTCATGTAGTTTGTAGAATTTTACAGGAAACTAAAATATGTTCACTTAACAGTTAAAATAATATGTTCACTTAACAGTAAAAATAAATAAATTTATTTACAAAAATTATTACGAAGACCAACAACAGAGTATAAAACATATTCAAGGAGAATGACAAGGAACAACATGAAACCCACACTTCACATCTTGCTTAATGTCAATAGGCAGACGTGTCATGTGTCAGTGTCTGATTCACAGTGCTTGTAAACTTGGACATTCAAAACAAAACTTACCCAAAAGACTTAGTCAGCTTCTTTGTCCCAACAGGCTTATCGCTGTGCTGGAGCTCATAGAACACCCTCTGCAGGGCGAGGGGAACGCTTTTAGAGGAATCATCTCCCTCAGTGGGCATCATATAAACAGCCTAAAAAGCAAATAAAAAGCAGGTTCTCTGACATATGCACAGCATCAACCTGTGCTTTACTTTTGAAAACATTTAAATAAACAATATGCTATTTAAAACATCAACAACAAAAAAAGTAAAAAATAAAAATAAAACAACTCTTCCACTGACCCAGAACTCACATAATCAATTTGAAAAATAGACAACCGCCACATAAATGTGAAGCAGTGTTTCCCATACATTAACTAGACTGTGGCGATAATTTGTCCTGCCACGGTCTCAAAATTAACCGAAAATATAATGCCCGGAAAATGTGAATATATATATGAACAGGAAATATAACGTCTCGTAATACTCCCGCAGCAGACGAATAACTGCTCTGCCGAGTGAAAGGAGCTAGTTCTGTCCAAATAAGCATGCAGCGAGTCAATGGGGCACAGCAGGCGTTCAACTAGATTCTCATAGATAGTCATCACCCGGGTGTTGATAGCCCGCGAGCACTGGCGAGACCTGAACAGCACACATTGCTATCTGTGTTTAAACTAAACTAATTTAAGCCAATTTAAACATTCAAGAGCCAGAAGACGCAAATGAGAAGTTGCGGTCGCTGCGAGAAGTTGCTGAACAACAAGAGAACAAATTTCTTCATTCATCTAGTAACTTAATTTTGCCAGATCTGGGCTTTTAAATTTAAATGTTCAAAATTATCTTCCAGGGGGGCATGCCCCTGGTCCCCACTACAGGGACCAATGTGGTGTACATTGGTCACCAGACCAATTCACAATTCTGTGGAATTATTTTTTTTTTTTATCTTACCGAACCCAAACTTCTGAATGGTAGTGTATAAAATTGACCACGCTTTATCAATTTACATGATCTTATTCAGAAAAAAATTGTGAAATTTGTGCCTATTAATAACAGGGCTTGTTGTTAATAAAAAAAAAAATTTTTTTTAATTAAAAAAGTCCTCTGCCAGCAAAGGGACCCACTGATACTGGCTCTGATAAGCAATATTTTCTCTTATTGCTTCACATTTTCTTTCCAATATAAAGTGAATCCCCATCCGGTGAGATGAATGACTCTAATAAGAACCAAACATTACCAATAAGACTCAAAATATGGCCACACTTGGCTGCACCTGAAAGCAGACTGCATCATCTCTCATCACCTCAACATAATGTTGGTTAGGTGAGGGATGCAGTAGGAAAGTAGGCTGTATTCCACTGGAGCTTATAGCAGGCAATGGGAAATCTATTTGCAAAGTAGGAATACTGTTTTTAATAGTCATTTAACTCATGCACATCCCAAGCAAACATCTAATTATGTGATACATACTGCATTCTGTAAGAATATTGCAAAAAAACTAAACAAAAACAGATTAACAAAACCTTCTGACTGTGATAATAAAAGATGTCTCACCCGCCGAAGCTGGTTTGTGAAGAAGAGAGTCTGAAGTAAGCTGTTCATGTAACATGTGGCTCCTTGATTCTTCAACCCCACGTAACCAGTGTGTTTCTTTGAATCCCAGCTGTAAGTAAAACAGTGACATCAGCTATCGTCGTAAAAGCTTGTCAACATCGAAAACGTCACGAGAAATGACTTACGCCACACCGTGAGGTGCATCGGCTTGAACGTAGACCTCAAAAGTGACCTTATCATCCTCCACAAAGCCCCGCTCAGGATCAGTCACATCCTGAAATCAAAACATCACTTTAACATCAGCTATTTAGCTCTGCTCCCCTGACAACACCAGCTCAGCAGAGACGGTAATAAAAAAAAAACTGTTTACTTACACTCCATGACATGAAGTTGGAAAAGCCCCAGTCATTTTCCTTGTGGAAGAACAGGTGACTAATGCGGCGGCTGAAGGATTTCTCATCATCTTTGTAGTTGATTATTTTGAGCATGGCTTGAGCATGGCATGACCAGGACCTACATACGAGGAGGAATCGGTTAATTAAATTAGGCTCGCTTAAAAAAACTAAAATAAGTTGATTAAAGTGAGGGAGAACTATTCCCAAATAAATAAAGAAAACTACAAATTTTTCTTTTTTAAAAGGCTAAATATATTAACTTTAGATTTTCTAGTATAGAGATCTCACTGATGTCCTTGAATTAATAGACTTATTCATTGTCCATTGTTCTGTGTAATGGCGGTGATTGCTTACGTAGAGTCAGACTCAGCATTGCACTGAAGGAAGAATCCAACGCTCTTCTGGTGAGGTCTGTCTGGGTAAAACCGGGGCATCACCATGATCTTCCAGGGCAGATTTCTCACGAAGCAGGGTGGGCTGAGCACAGACTCACTCAGCCTGCTAAAGCGCTCCACCACAAAGCGGAAAGTTGCTTCAGAGCGCCAGCTTGTGTCTGTTATGACGTGTTGTAATAAATAGTTAGAGCTGCAGATTTACTTCCATTCATAACTTGAGATATTTAAAACAATCATATTTAAAAAATAAAAAGTGTTATCATGCATGGTGCTGAGCTTCATTATGTTCCTTACCATCCTCCATGTCCTCCTCTGTGTTGTTGTGTCCGTCAGCCATAGCCACGTTCCCATTGATGACTGGATTTTGTGGAATTCTTGGAGGATCATCTGGGTCCCCAGCTGAAAGAAAAAGTCAAAACGGAAAATCCCTTGTCAAATGTAATGCTAACGTAAAAAGCACCAGGCCCATAAGATTTATTGCAAGCTCACTCTTACTATGGTGCTGCTCAGATCCACTGTGCAATAGGTACAAATGCACCCAAAACATTGATTACAAAGAATTTAGCATGTGTAGCTAGCTCAATACAACAAACTACTTAATATATCCTGTTCTATTTTTTATTTTTTTTAAGCATGCAAAGCCAAAATTAAAAACCACTGAGAACTGCCAGTGACAAAGCTAAATTTGCATCTGTAACCACTGAAGACTCTAAAACACTGCTGGAAGCATCTTTTTAAATGATTGAAATTGTATTTGTAACATTTTAAGGTAGTCAATAAGACGTGTATAGATGGTGCATTCAAGTCATGTTGGTAAGATCATATTTACAAGTTGAAAGCATAGGAACGCCACCACAATGTTGTAATTACAAGTGGGAGATCTGAGTTTTTGAGTTGGATACAATGGCTGTAGTGTTTATTGATTTGTTAAAACGAAAATACAACAGTATTGTATAATAATTACTTACATTCTTAAATTGAATTAAAACTAAGCAAACACACCCAATGAAACACTTGCTGTATTTTTGTTTGTGTTAGATCAAAGTGATTTGAGCACACCTGACAATGTAAAATTGACTTCCTAGGAGGACTTGTGCTGCCTTCACATGCTATCAGAAATTAGACATGAATGGCCTCTCAAGTCATTTACAAGAACTGAGAGATCATTTTGATACCCTATTTTTTTCCCCGAGTTGGGCAGGCCATAAACTTCAAACATGGCGGAGGAGAGAACTATTGCTATAGTGAGTTTTATTTGTTTCCCCCCCACAACATCTACATAGTTAAATAACCATTTGATGCAAATTTTGAGACAGCATTTATTTGACCGAAATTACAGAGTCGTTAGCAAGCTGACTAGGCAGCATGATGAATGTACAATACATGAATGTTTATGGTTGTCAATGTATGAAATCCATTGAATATTTACTAAATATATTCAATAAGCTAGTTTGGTTTTGAGATTTCCCAAAAATACTACACAAATTAACCACGGCGTCCTCCACTGTTCCTATTTTGCTGACAACTTGAATGCAACAAACTTGTAATTACGACTTAAAAAAATTCTGATAACGCATGAAAGCTGCATTAAATGCACCAAGATGCTCTTGCATGCTGCAAGACTAAACAAACAGGTTCTCTTCACGACGTTTTGTTGTTTAACGAGGCCCGAATGAGTGAGACTAAAAAAAGGCCAACCTGCATGCTACATAATGGCAACTTGCGTTTAATTTGCGCATTCTTAGGCCTTCGTGTGGTGTGATATGTTCATGTGTTGAGAGGTCTCAGTGCGGGTCTCTGGACAGCAGCATCGGAACAGAAACGCCCCCACACGTGCACTGCAGAACTTTGATGAAACGCAGCGCAAAATTTAGCGTCTGAAATACAGAGGAAGAAATCACATCAATGTTCTAGGGCCTTTTAAGCGTTATAACCGCGATCGCGAGTGGGCACGAGCCAAAAACAGACAAGCAAGCCGTAATCATTAAAAATGGCGAGCGGTCCCACAGCATGACTCGTTATACAATGAAGAAGCAGAAAATCCCCGCGCGCTGTCGGTGCATCCCCACGCGCTGGCCTTGACGCACAGTCATTACGATGTCGAAAACGCATCAAATATAAATGTAAAGCTTACTGCATAGGTACACCCCCCCATATTCTCAATAATAAGGGTATCGCTGAGGAAAAAGACGTTACATTAACGACTTGTTTCTGAGTCGATCCTTTCGTTTACCCCCTCCCCCTCCATACACATTTAGCAGAGCTGCTAACGTTTCCCCTCCGCAAACAGAGTACATATTCCGGACAAACGGTGTCATCCGACACCATCTAATGAGCAAATAAATTACTTGGATCGCGGATCCTTTGGTGAGCCATCATGTGCCACGGGCCGCGCAGTCACCCAGATATAAACAAACACATACGCAAGCAGGCCTGTCGTTTGTCTGATCTGTGCAAAATACAGTCCACCATCTTGAAATAAAACTGCCATCCACTCCCCCTAATCGAGCTGCACAACTTCATATGCGGCTCACATCCAAAGCCAATAATAACAACAACAACAACAGTAACATTAATAAGACACTGTAACAGCAGAATGCAACTTAACCGATTAAGTTAGATATCGCACAGAAAGCTCGTCATCTTCTATGTAGTTCAGGAGCGAATTATAGTTCAAAATGGTGCTGTTGTCCAGCAATCATCCGGTGATGCTGTTTATTTGAGTCCACTAGCACTGAACATGAGGATTTGCTGACTATGGGTGAAAGCCATTCATTGAACTGGTTTCAGAAATGTCTAAACAAACATATGTTCTGAAAGGGCACTAAACCGCCCGATTAAATGGTGAACTAGTTAACGTGAGTGGGCGAATGCCCTGTTTAATGCTCTTGTCAGATCGCATCAACAACAAACGCTTCTCCGTCCTTCAAATGACAATTTACAGCACAAAAACAATACGTTATTGACTTACGTTTATCCATTCTGCATGCGAATACGGTTTTGCCCATCTAACGTTAACTCACTAGCTCATCTGTGAGCATTAACCCCATAATGCTTTAAAAAAAAAGTTCCCCACAGGATCTACAGGTGTAGCCGAGGGGCTCCTTACATAATCAGATGAAAATCTGACACAGTTTGTTAGATAGAAAGGCTTAAAGATGGGCTGCGCCACGTTAATGCAGGCAGCACATAGCCAGACGCTAATAGAACAAAATCCACCTCGCGTAACGGTCACATTAACGTTACTGCTATTTAAAACCCAACCGTAATGGGGTTTATAATAACGACGTAGCAGTGCAATATAACTCAGATGATGAGGTAAATAAAAAACGATGGACTTTTTGCTGACTGGCTATCCTCATGCAGCGAGGTAACTTAACGTTAACGGTTAACGTTAGCTGCTGGCTAACAAGCTATTGGGGTCAAAACATGCGACAGAGTGGCTTGCTAATAAACAGTTAACTCGTTAAATATGGGCTTAATGTGGAAATATTGGCTATGATATTAAACTAAAGGCTGCCAGCTTTTTGTTTTTGCTTAAGGCCTTGACGTACCCTCCATCTCCATGTCCTCGGGCTCGCTGAGTTGCTGCTCGCCGGCTTTCTGCTGCTGCTGCTGCTGCGTGTGATGGTGGTTCATGTTGGCGGCTTTGAGAATGGGACGATGCTTGGGCTCTTTGTCTCCGTCGGGCCGGTCTGATGGCGGTTCCGCGGGCAGAGGCTGGTGGGGAGTCGGAGGACGCGGAGGTGGGATAAACAGGTCGAGCCTTTGCGGCTGGGCCTGCACTAAGACGACCTCGGCCTTGTCTGCTGTCAGCGCCGGGGATGGAGGAAGGGAGGCCGGTGGGGGAGCAGGCAGAGAAACGCGGACGTATTTGCTCGCTATTCGCCCAATCTCGGCGCCCGGGTGAAGGGATGCTAACGGTAAGGATAGTCGGAGGCCTCGGGCTTCTGCTTCACGAAGGCCCGATGAATGAAACCCCGGCTTTCCCCCGTAGAAGTGCGGGGCGAATGCAACTCACAACAACCTGCAGCCGGGGAAAACACAGATAGCCCAGCTGAAGCTAGCAAAAGTGATAAAACAAGAAACAGCGCAACTCATGCGCCTCCGCAAGATTATTTTAAATACAACTTTCCCTGCAATATTTCCAGTCCGTGTGCTCCTCCGATTGTCCCTCTTCTGGGGGGGAACGAAGAAAAAACCTATCCATTCAAACCAGACTCTAATGTGAAATCGCACTAATTTAGAAGTTTAAACTCACTAAAATGACTGCGTTTCGCCTCGCCGTTATTAGTGAAACTAACCTGAACACCTAACGCTCAATTGTACACTGAAGATGCATCCCAAACGGCTATTCAAACGAGAAAAGATAATTTTGCCCGGTCACGGCCAGAGCCTCTCTCACCCGCTCCCGTGGTTTATGGTGTTCAGTTTGAGGTAAAACTCAAAATGGCGGTCGCGCTCCTCTCTGAAATGTCACATCCGCATGGAGATCTAAACAGTGGCGCACACCGCGAGCGACATAAACACAAATGCTGCCTCACGCTAGACTTTATTGAAACTTTTCTATATATTTTTTTTGTTATTCACATTTTACTTTACTGACAGCAGGATCCCTATAGGGTATGCAGTTATATGGGTTGTATAAAATTACGGAAATGTGTAGGTCCATTTTTGACAAAAAAAAAAAAAAAAGGTTTAGCAAAATATTTTGCCTCATTGATTCTTGAGACGTGGGACGAACATATCCCACAACTTTATAATTATCACTTGTCAAAAAACACTTGTCCTCAGACAATTACACAATAATAGCCTATAGATAAAAAAAAAAATATATAGGTCTGTATTAAACATATGAAAAAACAACATAGGCTACTATATATATTTTATAGCCTAAATATAGCCCTATAAAAAATAAAAATAAAAAAAGGTAATCAAATACATTGCATTTTGTTTTTATTACCACCTTACCTACTGCAGTTTATAAAATATGAGTTTGTTTTTATTCATTTTAAGTAATTGTAAATAAATAGATTGAGATCCATTTATTTTATGCAAAATACACTGTCAACACAGTAAAGATTTATTGTTTTGTGCATTTATTAAGTAGTCCTTAAAATTATTTGGAAACCACAACAAATTTTTTGATGTGTTGTATTATTCTAATAAATATTTAAATAAATACATTATTATTGTGTCTGATAGTGTTGGCCATATAGGGTGATCAATTTGATTTCTCTGGCATGACCATGGTGTTGATATGTTCAGTCCATTTCTTGCTGACTGAGAAGGGTCTACAACATTAGTCAACAAAAAGTCAATGTGGGAGTTGTGTGTGAGGGGGGTTTGTGAGGTGGATTGCGCAAAAATATTGGCAAGGAGGACAAGCAGCTGCATGGGTCCTGCTGCATAATCATTCATGTTTTGAAAACGTCACAGAATTAAACTCTTCTCAGCAACTAATCGGATATTCAACAAAAAATAAACGCTCTGTATTCTGTAATGACTGTCATATGGTTAATAAATGAACATGATCAAGGTGTTTGTGTTCTGTTTCAAATACTTTTATTCTCAGCCAAATAATTTTAGACAAAACCAATTCAAGTCTCAAGTCACAGTCTCGTCGTGATTCTTCGATTAACTTATGCACAGTGAAGCTCCTTTTGTTTACAAGAGAAAATAATTACTTGATTTCACAATAAAAGCTCATAGTAATTGGGGTGACTGTGCATTATTTCAATTGTTCCCTGGAGCCCTTCAGTGTCCTTGCATTAATTTAATATATTTTCCACATCAGTGCAAATTGATTACAGAATTGACAGATGTTGCATCTGTGTGAACACATTAATTACTACAGTCTTTTTTATAAAATAAAAAACAACAACTATACATATATGAACTTATCAGCTCAACATAAACACAAACAAAAGAGTGGAAATGTGTGGAGTAGCTGAATTGAACTTGACAGCTGTCTCCACATTGTATTGTTTAATATTACATTGAACAACATTTGTAAACTATGGGTTAGAATGCAATAGGCTAGTGAGTTGTTTACAGGAATTTGTACAATCCTTTAAAATATTTTCCAAGTTTATATACTAAATAGGATGGGATTTCCTTTAATAGTTAATAGTCCATTTTACTTCAACTTTCATCCTATTTATGTGGACATTGTAATGCAAAGTAGGCTACTGTAATTTAACAGCCATAAAAACAATTTACATAGTGTACAAAGAGAAGAACAATGACTGGTTTTAATTTACATTTATGCATTTGGCTTATCCAAAGCAACTTATATTGCATTCAAGGTGTACATTTTATAATTGTGTGTTTCGTGGGAATCAAATCCATAACCTCAGTGTTGCTAGCGCCAGGAATGCTATTCAAATAAAGTAGCCATATTTTGAATAGATTTTCATTTGATAGATTTTGAATAGATTTGGCACTTACAATTGATTTTAACTGGCTTTTTACACTGAGAGCTTTCCATCTCCAAACTTTCAAAGTGGTTTAGCCAATACTTACAATGACACCCACTAGCTCAGAAATGTAATCAAAGCATTATTTCTAAAATCATTGTTTGAGCAAAATCCTCACACCCAGCAAGCATATCTGAGCAGAATTTAAGTTTTCAGCTAAACCCGCACTGTTAACTTTACCTACAAGAATCCATATGTGGGTCAAATAAATTATTTGACATTAATCACATAAATTAGGCCTACTTTACAGACTGCTAACATTAATATCTTTCAGAGTATCTAAAAGTATTAATAAACGTAACTATACGAGTTTAAAGTTTTAATGTTAGCATGTAGCACGACATAAAGTAGGCATATATTAGGCGATACTCTTCAGTTTGGTTCAGTGATACTTTTAAGTGGTGCTCGCTGGCGCTGCAGAATCAAATGACGTCCAGCTCCCCCTCTCTAAACCTAATAGGTGGAGCTCAACCTAATTCGATTTAGGGTTTAGGGTGTGGCTGGACCTTCAAGCTCCACCCATTATATCCAGAGGGGGAGCTGGATGTTAAGCTGCCTCCACCCATTGGTTCTCATGTTTTTTTCTATGATCAGAGCAACGGCGTTTGAGAAGGGCATGCGCAAGACAAGTGGGCGTGTTTTAAATATGATCCGCCCACAGCGAGGAACTGCGCAGGGCAAAAGCGATCCTCTAACCGGGGGTCGGCAGCTACTGTCCTGGGTAATTACATTTCGGCGTCACAAAAGACAAAACATTTCACTTCATTTCGTTTTAATTCAGGCCCGTAAATCCAGAAATAAGGATATTAACCGACACTGATCGGGTGTTGCGTGATTTCAAGAACTAGAATTAACCCACAAGAGCAAGAAATTACAAAAAAAAAACGAACAGAAGTTCACCGAAGTTTCTCAGTATTCATCATGGAGGAGAAGAAGGAGGAGAGCGAAGCGGAGATCCACGAACACGGACCCGAACACTGGTTCTCCAAATGGGAGCGCCAATGCCTGGCAGAGGCCGAAAGGGAAGAGCCGAATGAGGAGGCGGTGGACCAGAACCAGGAAAAACTCTGGCATCTCTTCCAGAATTCCGCTACGGCGGTGGCGCAACTTTATAAAGGTCTGTGGGCAGAGAAAGATACCCTATCAGCGGCCCACAGACGTCCAGCAGCTCGACTAAAAACCTTTCACGTCTAGAAAAATCTCGTAAACTTGCTGTTTTTCGACCGAACCACACCTTTCGATCAAAAAACACATAACTTACCGGTATCAGTTGGCCTCTAACAGCATCAAAAGCAGCGTTTTATGCTTATTTTTGAGCGTGTGGATGATAATTAGCTTTAGCCGCGCCGGTCTGGCTGTGTTTGACAGTTTGTTCGTTGTTATTATATTGGCCTTGCTATTGCTAACCGGCTAGCCTGAAAGCCGGCTATTTCGCCCTTTAATATGAGATTTTTGTTACTTTCGGCTAAACTATGTGTATAAGAGTAACTGATTTTCATGCTTAACACATTAACGTTTTATAGTCTTAAAAAATCACACATTTTGGCAAAGCCCTGCCGGTTAGTGAGCTAGCTTGTGTCCTTTTGTGGCTGTGTTTCAAAACCTAGTGCACTCAACTGGCTACCTTTGTGCAACATAGGCACGTTAGAACACACTTATGTTGCCATTATATCCTCTCCAGGTTGGTGCTCACTAGGGTTTGACACACAGCCATTGTCTGGATTACACCACGAGGAGTATCTGAACTCGCTCTTAAAGGGATATTTAGTTCACCCTAAAATGAAAACTCGTATTATTTACTAGCTGTTATGTTGTTCCGGACCTCTATGAAGTTCTTTTTTTTTTTCATGTGAAACACAAAAAGAAACGTTAGGTATTTACAGGAACGTTCAGCATTCGCTTCCATCGTTCTTTCATAATCTGCTGAACTGATAAGTGCATCCTTGCTTGTGTATATATGTATATATATATATGCTATATATGTAATATTTTGATCAGCTCATAAACAATACTTTTATTATTTGTAAAAAAAAAAAAAAGTTAGAATTTTTCCCTTCCCCTCTAGAAAAAAAACCAATATGGTCTTTAATCTTTAATGATTATTCTTTCGTTATTTACTAACTCTCAGGTTTTTAAAAAACTGTATGAATTTCTTTTGAGCACAAAAGCAGATGTTTTAGACAGAATGTTAGGTACCCCAGTCACCATTCATTTTTATTGCATCCTTTTCCATACAGTGGGAGTGAATGGTGACCTAGACTGTCAATCCCTAATATTCTTTTATTTATGTAAAGTATCCTTTTAATTGCAGCTTTTGCTTGTAGAAATGTATAAAATGGAACGTGTATTTTATTTTAGCAATAAATTAGCAATTGTTATGGTTAGGCACTTAAAGGGTTAGTTCACCCAAAAATGAAAATTATCCCATAATTTACTCGCCCTCAAGCCATTCTAGGTGTATATGAGTTTCTTCTTTCAGCCAAACACAATAGGAGTTATCTTAAAAATGATCCTGGCTCTTCCCAGCTTTATAATGGGAGTGAATAGAACCTGGGTTTTTGAATCCCAAAAAGCGTATCCATCATATAAGTGGTCCACACGGCTCCAGGGGGTTAATAAAGGCCTTCTGAAGAGAAGCGATGCATTTTTGTAAGAAAAATATCCATATTTATAACTTTATAAACTAGAATCACTGGCGTCCGTACGTGTGTTTAGTTCCGGCCAAAGAGTGATCTCTGACCTGACGTATTGACGAACGCTGAAGCGCAGGGTATAGAACAAAAAAAAACACCGGTCACAAAAATTTGAGGTCTAAAATGAGAATTTTTAAAGAGAAATGTCGGAGAATCTTGAGTTTGTTGCCCAGCCCAATTTGTTTGAACCGGCGAGAGGTGTCTACGCTCACCTAAGCTTACGCTATGCCTACGCCATGCGTCGGGTCAGAGGTCACTCTTCCGCCGCAACTAGGCTCTCGTAGGGCCGTTACTGGAACCCAGTGATTATAGTTTATAAAGTTACAAATATGGATATTTTTCTTAGAAAAACGTTTAGCTTCAGAAGGCCTTTATTAACCCCCTGGAGCCGTATGGAGCCGCGCTTTTTTGGGCTTCAAAAAACAAGGTACCATTCACTCCCATTATAAAGCTGGGAAGAGCCAGGATCGTTTTTAATATAACTGTGACCGTGTTTGGCTGAAAGAAGAAAGTCAAATACACCTAGAATGGCTTGAGGGCGAGTACATTATGGGATAATTAAAAATTTTGGGTGAACTTACCCTTTTATTGTCTCTTTAAAAATAGCATGGACATGGTTTAATCCATTGCAAAACCAGCTGAATTTAGAAAACCATCATTTTCCCAGGCTTATAGTGTAAAGGTTAACAATAGAAATCCTGTCTGAATACTTTTCTGGACCTAATTTATTTGAGTAATCTCTGTTGTCTTTAAGGTCACATGAGCACCCCTGATTTATTCCTGTCTTGCAGATCGAGTCTGTCATCAGCAAGGACTGTCATTGTGGTCTCCGTTTCAGAACGCTGCAACAGCAGTGACTAATCTTTACAAAGGTATTAAAGATTTGAGTTTGCACATATCTAGTGCCCCACACTGTTGTTTGTTGTATAAATTGCATAAATAATTAAATGAATGTAATCTGTTCAACAGAGAGTGTTGATGCACATAAGAGAAGCTTTGACTTAGGAATCCAGATTGGTCATCAGCGACGTAATAAAGATGTTTTGGCATGGGTCAAAAAGCGAAGGAGAACTATACGAAGGGAAGATTTGATAAGTTTCCTTTGTGGTAAAGCGCCACCACCAAGGACTTCTAGAGCTGCCCCCAAACTGACTGTCCATTCTCCTAACCGACCACCTTCATCGGACTCCGTATCATCTGTAGAGAGTGATTTACAGCCCTTCTGTGAGGCCATAGCACTACATGGTAAATATTACTGCCCGATTACAGTTAAGATAGAGCTAACTGAACATGATTACCATATATGACATGTCTCAACATTTAGTGACTGCACTTTGTAGAATACATAATGGTGGTTATTGATATCTTTTTCTCCTCCCCACTTATATATATGGTCAAAAGTTCGGAAGCATTACTATTTTCAGTTTTTCTGAAAGAAGTCTCTTATGCTCATCAAGCCTGCATTTATTTGATCAAAAGTACAGAAAAACAGTAATATTGTTAAATATTATTACAATTTAAAATAATGGTTTTCTTTTTTAATACACTTTAAAATATAATTTATTTTTGAGATGCAAAGCTGAATTTTCATCAGCCATTATTTCAGTCTTCAGTGTCACATGATCCTACAGAAATCATTATAATATGATGATTTATTATCAATGTTGAAAACAGTTGTACTGCTTAATATTTGTTATATAACCTGTGATACTTTTTGAGGATTCTTTGAGTACAAAGTTTAAAAAGAACAGAATTGATTTAAAATAGGAATCTTTTGTAACAATATACACTACCATTCAAAAGTTTGGGGTCAGTAATTGTTTTTCTTTTTTGAAAGAAATTAATAGTTTTATTCAGCAAGGATTTGTTAAATTGATCAAAAGTGATAGTAGAAATATATTGTTAGAAAATATTTCTATTTTGTATAAATGCTGTTCTTTTTAGAAAACATGAATAAAAATGTTTTTTTTTATTCATCAATGAAATAATTTTATATATATTTATATATTTACATTCATGTTTTTGTCAAGTTGAGAAATCTTTGTGTAGGCTGTCAGACATTTAAAAGATCATTTTCTCCATTGACCCTCACATGGTTCAAGTACAAGGTTTGCATGACTGTACATTCCATAGTATTTTTAGAGTAAGATATCTGGTTGAAAGGACCTTAAGGTTTATTTTCAAGCACAGCGTGTCACACCTCTACAAACATTGCATCACAGTAACAGACTAGAAACATGAAGTTGCCTTCACATTACCTCTAGTTGTTATCTCTTATTTGGAGGATTTGTAAAATAACAGCCACAGCAATACTTAAAATGTATCATTATTATGGGTAGCAAATGTGGCATTGACATGTGGAAAAGGTGCATATGATGATGATGATGATGATGAATTAAATCTCATCTTTCTTTTCCAGGTCTAAGTGGAGCAATGGCCGGCATCAGTGTCCGCTCAAGCACTCCCGGCTCTCCGACTCACGTCAGCGGCAGCTCAAATGCAGGGCGCAGACGGAATGGACTGCACGATGTGGACTTGAACACTTTCATATCGGAGGAGATGGCCCTCCACCTTGGCAGCGCGGGCACCAGGAAGCGGACCTCGGTCCAGTGCGCCGACGTCATCACAGACTCCCCAACCCATAAACGCAACAGAATGCTCTGAGCTCAGTTCTTGTTCTGTATGCTTTGTGCTGCTTGAAATAAAAGCCACTTAATCCTCAACATTTGCGTTCCCTCAAAAGGAAACAAGGAGCGCAGTACACTTGCATATTCATACTGTGGAGGCTAGTCCATAACGCTCCATGCATGTTGACTCCTTTCTTTTTGCGCTTACCACAAAATGAATCTCATCAGTCAAGTGACCGCATCATGTTTTGAGTTGTATGATGCTGTAAGTATCCAGTTTTTTGGAAACATATTAACTACAGGATTACATCTAATAGGCTATTTTTACTTCACAGTACCTCCTAGTTGCGCTTAGTAGTGCCAAGCTAATGTTTTTTGTTTCTTTCAGATAATAATGTCTGCATCATCTCATTTCCCATCAGTATATTTTCAGTTTTTCTTTGCACTCACTGAATGGCAGTTCTGTTGTGATCATTTTAGAAATGTGCAACATTATTGGTTGTAATTGAAACTGCTGCTGATCTAAATGTTTGTGTGAACTTGAGATAGTTGCAATAATGATTTTGCACAAATGCATTCAGCCAGACCTGTTTATTTTTTATTTTTTAGGAACCATATAGACATCAAAAGAAATGCAAGGGAAGCGAGGCTTATGATAAAAGGATGCAATTGTTGACATTTTACATTTCAAGGCTGTTGTGATTTGGGTTAGGGGTTAGGTGAGTCTTTGTGCTATAAGAATGGCTGTCTCAGGAGAGGTATACTGAAGTAGAGAAAAACTGTGTCGTCTTGAAATTGAAGTGTCCTTTAAGTGCTTTTCAAATCCAGGCCAGAGGATTTGGAGAGCTGCACGTGTACGGTCCCACTTTGTACTGATGTATAGAAGTCAAGCTGGATACTGACCCTCTTAGAAGTAGAAATATATGTCAATATGAGTCCCTGGGCGATTAGAGTGTGTGCTCCTTTTCTCTCATATATCACCCTTCATCTAACAGTATGCATCGTCTTTTCCCCTTGTCTTTATTTCTTGATATAAGATGCTTTATGTAGAATGATCAATTAGTTGATATGACCCTCATGTTGACACTTCTAGATTAATGAGTGTTTGGCATTTCAGAAAACGCTGGTGGTGGGGAATCATGATGTGGAGTGTATGTTGTCAAACCCCAATCAAACTGCTTTATGCAGACATATTTAGTTGCAAATGTTTCAGAGAATTTGCTTTTTGTTTCTGTAATATGAGTATTGTCTATTTGGTTATTGATTTCATGATTAATTTGACAAGCATCTAGCGTTGATTGCTCTAAAAAAGTGTATCATTGATTGAATTGACATGTAAGGCATTTCATTTATTTAAAGGTCAGAAAGTAAAGCTAACATTTTGTAAAAGTCAAGTTGGAAAGTAAAATATCTAGATTATCCAGAACATCATAATGAAACCACAGTTGCCATTTTTTTTTAACTTGCAAAAGTTATAGGCTAAGTTATTAAAGTTACATTTGTATATTCACATCAAGTGTGTATGTTTTGTTTAACGAAAACAGAATGTGTCACACCCAAATGAGCCTGATAACAGCAACTTTAATGATTAAAACAGTGATTCTTGTTTGTTCAGTAATTATATTGATCTTTAAATATCTATTGTCATAGCACTAGAATTTGCACATGTATGTAATGCATATTTGTGAGTTTTGCTAAACTGGTCAGGTGAACGCCAGAGGCACGAGTGATTGCAAAACCTTCCTGACAATCTAAACCTTTATTTGATGTAAACCTATCTATAACACATAGATGGAAAATATTTCAAATCACTGTGATTCTTGTGAGTTTTGTCATTGGCATGGGCTGTGTTTGTTGTGAAGTGCTTCAGTAACTGATGCTCAACTGCCCTCTTGTGGTCATTTATATTCTAACACAGACAATAAGTCAACATATCAGTCTGAAACGAATTTTTGTGAACAATATGAAAATATGCACTAAACAAAAATACATTATTAAATGAACTTCAGCAAAAGCTAAAGTTCAGCTAAATGTTTCGTTGTCATATTTTACTATTTTAAATGATTTTAATTATAAGAATAAAATATCTGTCTGATTCTTTATTTTAAAAAGTTTCTTTTAACTCCTCAACATGGACATTTTTGAAAATAATATCTTAATATCAACCCCATTCCATTTGTACACAAATTGCTACTGAATGAAAGCTTAAACATTTGCATTTGTAAACTTTATAACTTTATAAACTGCATTTGCACAAAACCCCAACCCTCAGAAAATAAATAGAAAAAAAACAACAACAACAACAACAACAGATTCTTCACTGTTTATTTGTTGGAATAAGAAGCGATTTTGCACCTTTTTATAGAAAGTGTCATCTATTTTATTATGGTGCAACTTTGAGGAGTTAAACAGTCAAATAATGATAGAACTTCATTAATTAATATGAACGCTGAAAATGCAGACAAAATACACATAAAAGCGACATATTCGCTTAAATTATTGTGTAATTTGACAGGACAATGTAATGTTCATGTTGACCTCTGTCTCAGAGGTTAACAGCTCAAGAAGATTTACATGGAAGTGTAATAAAAAAAATGTAATAAAATGATAATTTTGTTCAGCCGTTTGAATGACACTGCAGGACATTGTTCTTCATTCGATTACGAGTGAGCCGATGAAACTGATATGAACTGGTCTCAGGTGGTTTGGCTGAAGGGAAGGTCACTATACCAACAATAAAAAACGTTTGCTGTGTCCCTGCTGTATGGCTACAGTTTGTGTTTGAGTGACGCTGTCCATGACGTCATGTCTTTGCACAGGGGAGTTTCATTCTGGCGACTGCAACTAGAAAACACAACACTGGATGGCGCTGTTATCACAGCCCTGTGACCAACGGCAGAAATTGGAAAAGGGTCAAATCAAGCACATAAGGTTATATTCAGCATGCTCTAGAGTTTTTTTTATAACTAAAATTAGATGAATGTAGTTATATTATATAATTTATGTTTGCAGCAACATCAAGCATATACACTACAATACACTACACAACAGTATCACATGGCTACATAACGCCAAGGGTGAATTATCGGAAATTGCTACTGTGACATGGAATGAAGAATGTGTTCTTGTGGGAAGCATTTTCACTAATCATAACACTTTTTTAAAACTTTTTTTTTTACTTTTTATTTTTTTATAGCCTATATATTTGACATTTATTATAAAACCGATAGTTTGGCAAGCCACCAAAAATTCCACCAATGTTAACACTATAGGCCAACTAGTTATTTATAGGCTAACTAGTTATGACTGACTGCTCAACAGTTGATCTGATTATCTGGTAATCAGCAGCCTTGTTGGCAAAAAGGAAGTATGTATTTTGCATAGTCCATTTTTGCACCCCTGGTAACCCCAACAAGGTAACGTTTACATACAGTACATAGACGTATTGATGGATGGATAGATTAGGCTACGTAAATACTTGTTTAGCTTCCACATGGCCGTACTAAAAAGTACCATAAAAAACAAAATGCAATTTTAAAATGGTTACAAAAAAATTCTGCAAGGAAGTGTAACATTATGAGCACTGCTGTGCATGAACCTGGACCTCCATTAAGGAAATCTGACCTCTAGAGGTTGATTTCAGAACTTCCTTGTTTTCACAATACAGAACAATTGTTTTCAATCATCTTTGTACTTGTGATACAGGTTGCCATCACACACTCTTGAATTGTGGTCTAATCTCCACATGAGCAGGTGTAACTGAAATAGAGCATTCTGTACTGAATGACATTGGCTATCCCTTGTTCTTTAGCAGTGATGTAGGGGTGACTTCTGTGTGTATTAGGAGCCGGCCATGAACAATTTATGAAACCCATAAACTGAGCCTGACAAGAAAGTAATACCCGGCAACAAACCGCATTTTACTTACTCATTCCACAGCTCATAGATCCAGATTGTGACAATGACCTGCGGTCGTGTAATGAGGTCAGATATATCAAGCCCTGTGCACATGAAGTTTATGAGATGTTCATGAAACTGTATTTTTGCATGTTTGTATGTTTGAATGAACAAGTGGTTGCTCATTTGATCATGATCACTATCTTGAGGTATGCAAGTACATTCAAAATCAATAAATGCATCTGAAAATGTATATCAGCTCATTTTTAACTGTCATAATTTCTCATATCCAGTTGTATGAAAATGTCTCTACAGGTGCAAATAATCTTCATCTCACATTTTTCAGAAGAATGGCTTTTTATTTAAAATGTGCACATCAGTTTTGAGATTTTTTTTTATCTGCATGCAAAATTTTACTTTTCAGCATATCGGGATAGGGTTATAGCTGTTTAAGCATAAACAATACTTAAAAAAGAAAAGAAACAGAAACTCCCAAGTAATAGGGCAAAGCAGCTTTATTGCTCAGACCCCTTAATAAAGGGATATGAAAATAAAGCAGGAAGCAAATACAGAAATTTATGGTATGAATACAACATATATCTCTCAAAATCTGAAACAAACACAATCTGACTCAAAAAGTTGATATATTCCTAATTCCATCTGAATCATTCATTATGTTCACTATCGCTCGCAAAATGCGCTAGCCTTCCGCTAGCCTGTTAATCTGCCATCCGTGTTTGCCATCTTTTTTTCTCTCGTGTGCTTGCGCCTTTTCGAGCCCATCAAACAACTGTGGTGAGTAGGATCAGTCAACAAACACGGTGAGTCATGTCTTCTCCTATTATTGTCACTTGCACTTCATGTCACATGTATAGCCTTCTCTGTCAGCGCCGAGGGCTTTACATGTGATAAATGCAGGGAGATAGGCTGATGGAGAAGATTTCAGAACTAGAGACACGCATCCAAACTTTAATCGAGGATAGTAAGAATGCAAGGGCTTTAGATACTGCTTTGGATGCGACTAGCTTAGTGAACTCTGTACATTGTTCGGTTCCGGCCTGTAGCAGCA
The DNA here is from genome assembly GCF_965113295.1 of Leuciscus leuciscus. NCBI lineage: Eukaryota > Metazoa > Chordata > Actinopteri > Cypriniformes > Leuciscidae > Leuciscus > Leuciscus leuciscus. Next base: position 55,414,697 of record NC_138725.1, read on the forward strand.
GGGCAACTGTGACCATGAGACACTGTAGTCACGGGACAAAACACCGCTCTTCCGTTCCGATAACAACATTAAACAGGTACTCTCCACTCAGTGAAGCACCCACTGAGAATCCTGTTGAAAGTGCCCTAGTTATTGGCGATTCTATTACACCGAACGTGAAAATAGAGACACCAGCCACCATAGTCACATGTTTGCTTGAGCCAGAGCGCCTGACATCAAAGCAAATTTAAAAGTGCTGGCTAATGTTAATCATAAATTCTCTAAGATTATTATTCACGTTGGCACTAATGATGTTCGACTTCGCCAGTCGGAGATCACTAAAATTAACGTTAAAGAGGTGTGTGAACTTGCAAGTACGATGTCAGGCACTGTAATTTGCTCTGGCCCCCTTCCTGTTCGAAGGAGTGATGAGATACTTAGTAGACTGTCCTCACTCAATGGCTGGCTGTCTAAGTGGTGTCCGCAAAATAATATAGGGTTCATAGACAATTCGAAAAGCTTTTGGGGCAGACCTGACCTGTTGAAAAGTGATGGTATTCATCCCTCCTGGGGTGGTGCCGCTCTTCTCTCTAATATGGCACATAGTCTTAGAGCTCAAACATGACTTGAGGCTCAGGTCAGGAAGCAGACAGACTGGCTAAACCGACCGTCTGCTAGCTGTCTCACGTCACCAAGGTCAGATAAATCCCATCACATAGAGCCTCTTTCACAGATATCATCACATAGAGAGTGTGTCTGTTTCCCCAAATTAGGGGGAATTAATTAAAAAAACTCCCAAACCCATTTAAGGGTATAAATTTGATAACAAATAAAAAACAAATATAATGCAGATGAACAAATTATAAATCTTGGGTTGCTGAATATTCGATCCCTTTCCTCAAAAGCACTTATTGTTAATGATATGATAACAGACCATAACCTAGATGTGTGCAGTGTTTGACAAAAACTTGGGTAAAACCAGACAATTACATTACTTTAAATGAGTTCACCCCGGAAGATTACTGCTATAAACACGAGGCTTGTTTAAAAAGAAAAGGGGGAGGTATTGCTGTAATTTATAGCAATATCTTCAGTATTACACAGAAGTCTAGTTTCAAATCTAATTCTTTTGAAGTGATGGTGCTTTCTGTAACATAGCGTAAGTGATAAATCCCGTTTGACATTTGTGCTGGCTACTGTATACAGGCCACCAGGGCACCATACAGATTTTATCAAAGGATTTGCTGATTTTCTATCAGAGTTAGTACTGGCTGCAGATAAAGTCCTAATTGTTAGTCCTAAATGTAGATAACGAAAAAGACGCATTGGGATTAGCATTTACAGACATTCTAAACTCTATTGGAGTTAGACAACATGTGTCAGGACCTACTCATTGTCGTAATCATACTTTAGATCTTATATTATCACATGGAATCAGTGTTGATGCTGTTGAAATTCTGCAGCAGAGCGATGACATCTCAGCTCATTATTTAATATCATGTATACTTAATTTAGCCAAGGTTGCAAAGCCGACTCTGTGTTATAAATATGTTAGACCCATCACTTCTGCCACTAAAGATTGCTTTATAAATAATCTTCCTGATCAGTTTCATCTCCTCAGCTTCCCAGATAGCTTAGAAGAACTCGATGTTGCAACAGAAATGATTGACTCTCTCTTTTCCAGCACTTTAGACACAGTTGCTCCATTGCGCTTAAAGAAGATTAAAGAAAATAGTCCAACACCGTGGGACAACGTCACCACTGTTCTCTGGCCTCATGGAGAGGCGTCAGGGCTCTCTTAGACCTTCCACCAGAGCCTCAGTTAGTGGGGATTGTGTGCTCCCAAAGTTTAGAAAATCTTTTGGACAGTCTAGCTTCTCCTTCAGAGGGGCTACACTGTGGAACTCTCTCCCCACTGGACTCAAATTGCAGAACAATATTAAAATCTTTACCAGAGAGCTCAAACAGTGGCTTAAATTGGGGCAAAGTTGTTCCCATGTGTAAAATGTGTCTTGTTTTGTTTAACAATGTGTTTTTATCTGTTGTAAAAGCCCCCTATGGACAGGTGTTGAAAATTAGCACATGTGCTATAACACTTTAAACAATGCATCTGGTTCGTCCAATGTTATTGCTATGTCCATATTAAATAAATAAATAAATAAATAAATAAAATAAAGGCCTTAAAAACTGATAGACCTGCTTATTTTTCAACACTTTAAGAAGAAAACAAACACAACCCTAGGTATTTATTAGAAACAGTGGCTAAATTAACGAAAAATAAAGCTCCAACACCAGATGTTTCCAAACAGCACAGCAGTAATGACTTTATGAACTTCTTTACTTACAAGATTGATAATATTAGAGAGAAAATTATAACTATGCAACCGTCTACCACAATATCGCATCAGAGAGTGCATTGTAGTCTCCCTAAGGAAAATTTTCATTCATTCATTGCTATAGGAGAGGAAGAATTGTCTAAACTCGTTAAATCATCTACATCAACAACATGTATGTTAGACCCTATACCAACTAAGCTACTGAAAGAGATGCTTCCAGAAGTCATTGATCCTCTTCTTAATATCATTAATTTATTTTTGTCACTAGGATATGTACCGGAAACTTTTAAGCTGGCTATTATTAAACCTCTTATTAAAAAAACGCAATTTGATCCAAGAGAATTAGTCAATTACAGGCCGATCTCGAATTTACCTTTTCTGTCAAAAATTTATAGAAAAGGCAGTATCCTCACAACTATGTTCCTTTTTTAGAAAGAAATGGTATCTAGAAAGATGCGTGTCTCACACTGTCAGTTTAAATCTAGACTAAAAACGCATCTCTTTTACCTGGCATTCAAGAACATTATACATTTCTATTATTCAAATCAGTTAAATTATTGTTAGGCTGCATAAATTAGGTCAGCCAGAATGACTGGGGACACTTCCTATAACACCTGATGTACTCGTTACATCATAAGAAGAATGCATCTACGCTAATGTTAGCGTCTTTCTGTCTTTCTGGTTATTCCGAGGTTTACTGAAGTCAGCCAGATCCGGGCCGTATCCAGATCAGATGGTGGACCTGCGCCTGGACCCATCCATGACGCATCTCTGAGGTGCCAGCCTCATCAGCCCTGTGAAAGCCTCATCGACACGACAGCAATCGGCACTGATCCTCAACAAACTCGTCTCCATACCGGCGAGATGACTCCGACTTCCAACCAGATGGAACTGGATAAATATTCAGAATATTCTGATCCAATTTGACTTCTGACCTGTAATGCTGCCTGAATCATAATCATACACTGTTCACTCGTTGGCCAGAGGAGAACTGGCCGCCGACTGAGCCTGGTTTCTCCCAAGGTTTTTTCTCCATTCTGTCACCTGATGGAGTTTTGGTTCCTTGCCACTGTTGCCTTGGCTTTTGGCTTGCTTAGTTGGGGACATTTAATATTCAACAATATTATTGAGCTGCCTTACTTAAGGTGGACGATGACGCAATTTTCTTCAAGAAACAAACTTTGTTATATTATTTTCATGTTATCACTGTGAAGCTGCTTTGATACAATCTGTATTGTAAAAAGCGCTTTATAAATAAAGGTGACTTGACTTGACCTGACATGTGCACTGCTCAACAAAGGAGGGTAGGAGCAGAGGAGCCCTGAAGGTAGAGCGCTGGGGACCCGATAGCACATGCTTTTCTGCATTAATCCCCATTTCCAGACATCAGGCTTTGACAAGTCTTCTATTTTCTTTCACTGTCTCTCTGAATTTAATAAAAAATGCAACACCACTTTTCCATCCTGAACTTCCACGACTGCAGACCTTAAATTATAGATGCTGCCCTCAGAGCTGATCTATGAGCATAAAGTGATGCACAAGGCATGAAACAGTGGATAACTTTAATTTAATTTTATTTGTGGGTCTGTGCAGTAGTTTCTATCACATTCTTTCCTCTTTGAAGATGTTGACGTGAAAGTCCCTGCATACATCAGACTGTGATGGAACATTCCAGATGAGTTATGTTACATGACACCTTGTTCGGTCCAAAAGACTAATTGTACAGAGAATAGTGTAAATGCACTTATTCCTTTGTTTAAATGTGCTAACCTATCGGTATCACCATCATTCCTTCTATTGGAGGATTAATGAAAGACATAAGATTTGATGTTTAAATGAATATAATATAATATAATATAATATAATATAATATAATATAATATAATATAATATAATATAATATAATATAATATAATATAATTAATATAATATAATATAATATAATATAATCCATTCTCCAACTGTGCTTTTCCCTTGCATATAAACAAATATTTAAAGAAAATGTTAATATATATTTAAAAAAATCTATATAATTTTTCGGCACTTAGCTCTTTAAAATTGCTGTCACTAAAGAGTACTCTATATAGCGTGCATGCCCTCTCTAATGGAAAACATTTTGTTAAGGCTTGTCTTAACCAATGAGAGTGGATGCTTGCCAAATGAAATGTCTAAATTATTGATTCATTGGTTTGCAGCTCATCTAATGGTTTTAAAAATGCATCACCTCCCATGGTAGGGAATTTAGATAAAATTGAAAGTCTATTATTAAGAAACTTTTATTGAAGAGAAATTGTGGGCTTATTAGTTTATTTTGCTGTTTTGAGGGCATTTTTATTAGCTGTAGCTAACAATACACGTTGAATGTAAATTATTCATAGCATAGCAATTTTTGTTAACTGGGGACGTGCATTGTTCTGAGACTTAAAATATGTTTGTGATTGTTGAATATAAGCAGTGAATCAATTTATAGGTTCACTAAAGCTTTTGGAATGATTAATTCTCAAATTTGAATGATTCAGTTCACAGATTCAACTCACTGATTCAGTGAACCGGTTGCAGAAGAACTGGCTGGAGAGAAAGGCATGAAGCTCAATGTAAAATGCTGTCTGTTTGTTAAAGTCACCATGAAATTAAATGAACATGCCCTCATAATCTTTAATAAAAATAACTTCCCCTCCCACATGTATTGGAGAATTTCATCTGTCTCATACATGGGCCCAAATAAATGCTGTAATTTTAGTGAAAACTAGGCCTAGGAGTATGGGAGGCCTACAATTATGGGAAACAGAGAAAACAGGTCAAAAGGAGACAAAATAATGGGAAACACTGAACAGGCCAAAAGTGTATGTGAGGATAAAAACTGGGAAGGGTTGTGTGAGGACAGGATAAAAACTGGGTGAAAGGTTGTACAAGGACAAGAGTGGAAAAGTACCCAAAAAACCATATATGAAATCATATTTAAGAAAGCGCATGCGCCATATGGCCACCAATAGAAATTAAACATTGATGCAGGTGTTTCTAATCGTGGTGAAGCGACGAGGAGGAGCAAAGAGAAAAAGATAATTATGTTAACGCTAATTGGACACCAAGTGAGGTAATGGGACACCAAGAGATGAGAAAAAAGGTATAAGACCTGAGTGTAAACCATTGTAATATCAGATGACTTGCTACCATCTCACTTTGTTGAACTGCTCAATAAAGTTATTTCTCCTGAGACCTGAAACTTCGACTCTGAAAGATTTCTTCTAAAACCTGAACCTGATATTGAAGACCTGAACCAAAGATAGAGAATTGGCCACAACACTTGCAGCAATATTTCTTGTCTTCTCTGGCACAAGGATAGCAAACCACAATATTCCAACCATCCAATCAATTCCTGATGGACAAACTCAAGTTGTCATAGAGAGCGGTCCACCAAGATCTGTCAATCTCTTTCCAGCTCAACCTATAGCAAGAGTTTGGGGCGTGAGTATGGGGTGTAGCAGCCATATCACCCTGTAGCCCAAGACTGGTTGCCCACTGAAGCTAAGCAGGGTTGAGGCTGGTTTGTACCTGGATGGGAGACCTCCTGGGAAAACCAGGTTGCCACTATAGTTTAGCAGAAACTACAAACTTCACCGATACATTTTCTGGGTGAACTATCCCTTTACAACAAAATGCACAAACTTTGTTAACTTTTTTAGGAGGATGACTGTTGCGCTTCTCGTATGTCTCACTCAAGTTTTCATGTTGTTATGCTGTCGGACCACTTGATCCCATAGGGTGGCACATCTTCTTAATTGGACAGAGTTGCTTTCATTTAAAATGAATGATATCTAAAGTGAGTCCACCTCAAGGGCCAAGTGGAGAGCACTTGATCAGTCAGCTGAGTGAATAGTTAATAATTTATGTATCCATTAGTCAGCAGAGATTACCCAAGCGAGATGACATTTTTGCATGCCATGCAGTGTTGGAAACACCAATTATTTGTGGAGGTAATTAATGGACTAGAGGCCATCACTCGCAGGAAGACCAGCAGAGCATGAAGGCTCAAAAGAGTGCTCTGATAACTACACAGCAAGAGAGACATTGCCAGGCTGAGTAATTTTCAAATTCACAACTGAATTTTTGGTTGGATAACAAGGTCCCAGAATTATAGTTGGTGGTTATTAAGATGCAGAAATCGTGTCTTGAGTGCATTTTTTTAGTGAGGCAATGTTTTCCCTGGGTGATTCCAGTGCTAATGAAATGTATTTTAAACAAAAGCAAAGTGGGTCAAAGAACTCTCAGTTCGTCTTGAGCCAGACTTTGATGTGAAATATAAAAGCTTAAAGTTTTGACCTTGAGTTTATTTTCAGTTTCTGCTCCCCTGAGGTCAAATACAGTTCATCACCAAGGACAATGCAAGCACTGTGCTTCTGTCTCCAAAGTGCACCTTAAAGGTCCAATTTGGTCAAAAATTTAATTTCCTGGCTTTTTTTCATAATAACAGAGGTCTAGGGGCTACCATCTAAGTTTCAAAACAGTCAATCCACAGACAAATGCACACAGTCTGCATAAAGTAGCTGTGCCTTTTCACGAGCCGTTGTGACTTCCGTAAAAATGTGATGTCAGATTTACTCATTCACCACCTTCAGTCACCACCCCAAACACTCCATCCTTTTGCCCAACCCCAGACAAGATCGTTGCTGAGCAACAAAAAACATGGAAACATGTTGAGAAAATGCTGTTCAGTCGATGGATGTAGAGACCTGCACTCCCGCGGGACCCAACGTAACATAGTGCGGCGTGGGACTAGATTTGATGGCCGAGAGCGGGCGTAAGGTACCCGTGTGTGCGGGTTGCAGGAGAATAAAACGATTCGCGGGCAAAATAGAAATATAACATCTAAAAACAAATAAATTGTTATTCATATGTTGCTCAAAAGCAACAAGAATAACAAAAAATAAATAAAAACGATTTACAGGCCAGAACGAGTTTCTATTTATAACATGTTAGCAGGATTAAGCAATGTAGCCAATCACAGACATGTGTGTTGATTTCTTGAACGCAAAGACCAATAAGATGCATTTAAAGGTGGGGTATGTGATTTGCAAAACGGCCAGCAGATTTAGAAAATACACAACTCAAATGGTCCTACCTTCTTTCCTTTGACTCCACCCATTCAAAGAACATGAGGGGGGTGGGGGGAGGGGGGTATGGTACGACGTTTTGATTGACGCACTTACTGTCCAATGATTCTAGGTGGTCTTGGAAATGATTGGGTGGAGTTTTTCGAGTCCTGCCCGTTCCACATATGATTAAATTGCTTAATTTTCATTTCAGTGCTTCTAACTCAGTGGCTGTAAGTGGGTTAGGAATAGGATTTCAAGTGATTTTGAAAAAATGGCCAAAAAAGAGAATTACATACCCCACCTTTAAGATAGAATCCACTCACCCCTCAAAACTGAGTTTTTGTTCAGTGCTGAATTCTGCATGCTGGCAAATCCTCTGATTGGAACAAACGAAGTGTTGACATTATGCAAGATTTATTGTGCAGTCAGCTTCATTGATAATAACGGAGCTTTGTGAGATCGAGATGAACTGAGATGTCAGCTTTTTAGGAATTATTAAGGGAGCGCACTTTGCACTATTTCTGTCATGCCAAACCATGCGCACAGTTGCCTGTTTGCTTTTATGTTAAATTAACAGTGGTTTGTGAATGTTTATGCTTTAATAACAAAGAATTTATCACCATCATTACAGGTGTTTCATTTAGCTTTACTTGTGAGCATCATCAAGCCACAGCAGGCTACAGCATACATGACCCTAGTTATGTGGTTGGCCTGGCCGTGCGTCACTCAGAAAAACAACAGGCCAATCAGAAGAGAGACTCATGAATATTAATTAGACATGACAAAATCGACCTGTTCTTGGCAGAGCTCTTGAGAAAGGAGCTGTAAAAATACAATTAAATGGTTTTTGGTACTTTAACCGCAAATATATATTCTTAAGGACATCAAACGATATGGTGTACGATATGGGACCTTTATTTGCATGGTTTCATGCAGAGCACAATTATTTGCATTATATATGCAATTATATATGTCTTTATATAATTTTATCTTAAATAGTTTAAATTGTAATAATATTTAAAATTATTAAAATTGTAAAGATGTTTATTTAAATAATTCTTTGTTTATAATTGTAGTAATATTTATTAAAATAAAGATTACAATAATATTTGAGCGGTCCGGGTAGTGAGTCAGGCATGCCACATCGAGAAAATCTTTTGTGTGTTCCTTGAGGTGACAGTCCTTCTGCTCGAGGTAGAGCAACTGGACGGCAAGTAAGTCCATATTTGAAATCCTTTCTGAGTTCAGTTCTGTAGCGTAATGTGGCTACAATGATCGCACGACGCAGGAATTTCATTAACAAAGTCTTTACTTGGAAAGAGACAGGAGAATAAGGAATCAAACTCACCCACTGCCACACACAAACATAAACGAGGCTTAACAATGAACAGAGGAAACTAAGGGATTAAATACACACAAACTGATAACATTAGATTATTGATTAATCTGCGTTGACTTTTGACGAGCATTTGTTTGTATAGCTTGGACATATGACAGTGTGCTTTTTTCACATAATGATAAATCAAACATTTCATTACCAAGAGTGATTCATTATGAGAACACTGCAACAGATAAGACACCACAATAAAACACAGTGTACATGTTCATGGGAAAAAGGTTTAGTACTTTATAAGGATTAAGATTTTATTAGCAGCATGCATCCATCCCACATCAGACATTATAGGATACATTAACGCCCTCTTATTTCCCTTGAGAGGAGAAAAGCGTAAATATATTTGTTCTCATAGAGTGTCAAGAGAAAGGCAAATATTCTCAAAGCAATTTTCATACACTGTACTTCTTCTGTCTCAGCATTTCTCGTATCATTATGTATGATTACAATACTAGAGGGTCCGTCAGTGTAAAATGAAAACACAGAAATTCTCCCCTAAGACGTTGATTATTATTAACATAGACCCAAAGAGAGCTGCTATTGTCAAAGAGGAGGCGTTTCTGAGGTCAAACAAATACCAATTGCTTGACTGTAATGACAGGGGTAGTCTTTTATTGTGCAAACGTTAGTAAGAAGAATCGCATAGGAAACTGGCTTTGATCTTCTGATGGTTTCACCAGCTGATATTTTGATTGTGTCCATTTTGATATTCTATGTTCAATGTACTGAAACAATAACTTGAAACAAACTTTAAAAAAATTTGTTTTACTAAATACATTAAATGTTATATAATAAATCCATATTTTAAAAAAATATTATATATTTAAGTATTTTTAATGACTAAAATAATATGAATGAATGAGGTATTTATATAGCGCTTTCATATTGTACACCCAAAGCGCTTTACAATCATGTCGGGGTCTCTCCTCAAACACCACCAATATGCAGTATCCACTTGGATGATGTGATGGCAGCCACGGTACAACAGCGCCAATGCACTCAACACACACCAGCTATAGGTGGAGAGGAGAGAGAATGATAGAGCCAATTCAGTGGATGGGGATTATTAGGAGGCCATGATTGGCAAGAGCCATTGGACTGAGCCACAATGACTGGAGGGAATGTGGCCAGGACACTGGGGTTACACCTCACGTGAAGTGCCATGGGATTTTTAATGACCACAGAGAGTCAGGACCTCGGTTTAACGTCTCATCCGAAGGACGGTGCACTTTGACAGTATAGTGTCCCCATCACTGTTAGGACCCACACCGACCACAGGGTGAGCACTCCCTGCTGGCCTCACTAACACCTCTTCCAGCAGCAACCTGGTTTTCCCAGGAGGTCTCCCATCCAGGTACTAACCAGCCTCAACCCTGCTTAGCTTCAGTGGGCAACCAGTCTTGGGCTACAGGGTGATATGGCTGCTACACCCCATACTCACGCCCCAAACTCTTGCTATAGGTTGAGCTGGAAAGAGATTGACAGATCTTGGTGGACCGCTCTCTATGACAACTTGAGTTTGTCCATCAGGAATTGATTGGATGGTTGGAATATTGTGGTTTGCTATCCTTGTGCCAGAGAAGACAAGAAATATTTCTTGGGCTACAGGGTGATATGGCTGCTGGCTATATATATATATATATATAATTATTTTTGTATTATTATTATTATTAATCCTTTAAAATATATTTAATATATTTTAATATATAATTATACAAATAAATACTTATATTATATCATTATTATTTATTCTGATCTTTGACAAATAAACAAAAATGAGCACATGTGTGCGCTTCTGCTCCCTGCCTTCATAGTCAAGTCACATCAGTGTCTTTCATTTGTGTTTTCCAGAGCTCTGACTGGTCACAGATGCCACCATGGCTGACCAATCCACTGTTATATCATTAAGAACAGCTTGTCCTCCGTATGCAGGGTTGGATCTTATTTGGGGTTTTATTGTCAAAATTTCCAAGCAGGATGTGATATCAACAAGACAAATGAGCCAGGGGGTTGTATGCACTCTGTAATAAGCTCACTCTGGTTCAAATCTATAATAACTAGATGTACCGCATCGCGGTACAAAATATGACCGCCGCTCAGGCCTGCACTGGCTTTCCACAAAAATAAATGACGTGGAGTAATTTGGCTGTATTGCGTGTTTATGTATATACCTAAAAAAAGTAATAGTATGTGCATGTCTGTGTGTGTGTGTGTGTGTGTGTGTGTGTGTGTGTGTGTGTGTATGTGTGTGTGTTTGTGTATGTGTGTCTGTGCGTGTATGTATGTGTGCGTACATGTGTGCGCGTGTGTGTTTGTGTGTGTGTGTCTGTGCATGTGGATTTGTATGTGTGTGTATGGGTGTGTGTCTGTGCGTGTGGATGTCAGTGTGTGTGCATGCTTGCGTTTGTTTGTATTCCTGCATGTGTGTGTGTGACAGTATCATCCTAAACCAGCAACCCTTCGCTCAACAGCACCATCTACAGGCCGATGAGTGTACAGTCACTAAATGTGCACATAAATGAATTTATTTTATACCCCCCCATGGATGAAATTCTACAAAACTTAGCAGAGGATACCCCCAGAGGTTGTCAAGTTATAAAATAGTATAAAATAGGGGTATAAAATACACATGAAATATGGTGCAGTTCTGAACATCTCCACTGAAGATAGGGGCGATTAAAGCAGAATAATATTGCATTTTCATTTTTTATGGGAGGGGCGCAAATCACAAATGAGTGATTATGGGCTAGGTTGATGTGGGCCCTTAAGAGCAACATACCATAAAAATTTCTTCATCCTCGGTGCCACGGTTCAGGTAGTTATTTAGGAAAAACAGATTTTTTTTGGTTTTGGGGGGGCCCAGCGCGGGGGGGGGGAGTGGCCCCCGGGGACCAAACGAAATTTTTCCGTAGAAGTCTAGTGGGGCTACATGCCCACCAAATTTCATGTTCCCCGGTGCTTCGGTGTCCCTGGTATCGTTGACGAAAAATTTACGGGGGCCCCAGCGCGGGGGGGGGGGGAGTGGCCCCCGGGGACCAAACGGAATTTTTCCGTAAAAGTCTAGTAGACGAACATACCATAAAAATTTCTTCATCCTCGGTGCCACGGTTCAGGTAGTTATTTAGGAAAAACTGCATTTTTTTGGGTTAAGGGGGGCCCAGCGCGGGGGGGGGAGTGGCCCCCGGGGACCAAACGAAATTTTTCCGTAGAAGTCTAGTGGGGCTACATGCCCACCAAATTTCATGTTCCCCGGTGTTTCGGTGTCCCTGGTATCGTTGACGAAAAATTTACGGGGGCCCCAGCGCGGGGGGGGAAGTGGCCTCCGGGGACCAAGCGAAATTTTTCCGTAAAAGTCTAGTAGACCAACATACCATAAAAATTTCTTCATCCTCGGTGCCACGGTTCAGGTAGTTATTTAGGAAAAACTGCATTTTTTGGGGTTTGGGAGGGGCCAGCGCGGGGGGGGGGAGTGGCCCCCGGGGACCAAACGAAATTTTTCCGTAGAAGTCTAGTGGGGCTACATGCCCACCAAATTTCATGTTCCCCGGTGCTCCGGTGTCCCTGGTATCGTTGACGAAAAATTTACGGGGGCCCCAGCGCGGGGGGGGGGGAAGTGGCCCCCAGGGACCAAACGAAATTTTTCCGTAAAAGTCTAGTAGACCAACATACCATAAAAATTTCTTCATCCTCGGTGCCACGGTTCAGGTAGTTATTTAGGAAAAACTGCATTTTTTTGGGTTTGGGGGGGCCCAGCGCGGGGGGGGAGTGGCCCCCGGGGACCAAACGAAATTTTTCCTTAGAAGTCTAGTGGGGCTACATGCCCACCAAATTTCATGTTCCCCCGTGTTTCGGTGTCCCTGGTATCGTTGACGAAAAATTTAAGGGGGCCCCAGCGCGGGGGGGGAAGTGGCCCCCGGGGACCAAACGAAATTTTTCCGTAAAAGTCTAGTAGACCAACATACCATAAAAAATTCTTCATCCTCGGTGCCACGGTTCAGGTAGTTATTTAGGAAAAACTGCATTTTTGGGGGTTTGGGGGGGCCCAGCGCGGGGGGGGAGTGGCCCCCGGGGACCAAACGAAATTTTTCCTTAGAAGTCTAGTGGGGCTACATGCCCACCAAATTTCATGTTCCCCGGTGCTTCGGTGTCCCTGGTATCGTTAACGAAAAATTCAGTAAGGTGACAAAAAAAAAAAAAAAAAAAAACTTTGACAATCCCTATATGACCGCTTTCGCTAGCTACGCTAGCGGCGGTCATAATAATAGTGATAAAAAAAAAATGCAGATCTTTTTTTGCCCAGGTACACATACTGCAGCAGTTTTCCCTTCTGCGCCAACAAACAAAAACATTATCACACGAGAGAGGTTGTGGAAGGGGGTGCACTGTCTGGCACACTGCACAATTTTGTCTGTTTCGGCAGGAGGCAATACAGCAAGCTTAGCACACAGAAAATAACATTTGTTCCTCATGAAAATTTAATGGTTATTTTAGGGGCTGGTGTTGTTATGGCTCTTTGCCAACTCCTCTTAGATGTCGCCAAGGAACTTCTGATTGCGTGCACGTGAAAGAGATGTGTACGGATGAGATGAGACGTGACATTACATTCAGGTGAAAACATGCATGTAGTCACTCAGCTCACAAAGGGATCTAAACAGGAAAGGTGATTGCTTTTAGCCATGCACTGTTTATCACGTGTGGATGGGTGAGCTTTTTTGCAGTCTCTTGCTGAAATACAAATGCTAAACCTAAACATTTGTATTCTTTGCAAATGGGGCTTAGCAGCTAATATTCTTACAGACAGATTTAGCCTATAACAAAAAAAAAAAAAAAAAAAAAAAAAAAAAAAAAACGACCAATTTATTGTCATTTTTCTTCTGCTGTTCAGTTATTTCTCCATCCTAAGAGCATTTAGATTCAGAAAATAGTTCTAACTGATGATTCACTAGTTCGCCTGCCCATTCAACCTTGAAGGTTTAATAGTAAACTGGCTTGCTGTCCTTGGAGGAGGCTCGAACCCGAGGCTATAGGCTTGAGCTCCGAGTTAAACCCCCCCCCAAAAGTATTGCAAAGACAGCAAGCAGGGCAATAAACCATGAATGGTTTGGCGATATAGGTATTCATGGGTTTCATCAGGTCCCTTTCCACAGGTGTATAAAATCAAGCACCTAGATTATGAATGCAGACTGCATTGTGCTTGATTAATACACCTGTGGAAAGGGACCTGATGAAATCCATGAATAGGTAGAAAAGACTTAAGACATTTAGCCCTCTCCTCCCCAAAGATGAGTAGAATATTTTGCTGAAGTCGGGTAGAAATTTTATTTTGTTTGATAGTTTAAAGCAAAATCGCTGTTGCGGCAGCAAGGAAAGATTTTATTCTAAAAGCTGGTGTGAGAGTGGTGGCTGAAATCACTGCTGCGGCATTGAAAAATAAATAAAGTTTAATCCGAAAGCTGGTGTGAGACCAGTGGCCAATATCACTACTGCGGTAGTGAGAAAATGAAGTTTACTCTGAAGCTGGTGTGAGACCAGTGGCCAACATCACTAGGAGGAGAGCAGGTAGAATTTATTGATTCATGAACACGTTTGCAGCAACTAGATTACTGAGTGGGCAATTGATGAGCTTGTTGGTGTCACAGGTTTGAAATTATGTCTGTTTGGAAAGCATTTTGGCACCCATGTTTTTTAAAGAGATGGGAGTATTATTGTCGTTGACGAAGAAGATAACATTTTGGAACTTTGTGAACTGAAAATAAGGAAACAGACTGGTTAGGTTGGAGGGGTGTGGGTAAATTAACGATGAACATCGTATGGTTGCTCATTAACAAATCCGTTTTGCTACGCTTGCTGTTAAAGTGGATGGTGTCCCTGTATAGCACTGAAAGATTGGAGAATGACAAAATGGATCTGCGGATCGAATTTTAGAATGGCAAGTAGATTCTGAGCATCTGAGAAATCAGAAGAATGTGAGGATGAATAGAGCGTTGATTGTTCTGGTGGTGTTTTCTGTCACTAGACTTCCTAAACGGAAGAGTAATAATCAGCTGCTTAATACTTCACGAGGAATACTTTGAGAGGAAGATTTACTTGGATGTCAGGTCCACGTAGAGAGGCACTGAGGTGTGTGACGGGCCTGTATATGGAGCCAATGTCCTAAATCTCTGTCCTGCAGTTGATGCAATAGACTGCAGAGGAGTTACTGCAATAGAAGAGAATGCTTTTGAAGGCCCGTTCTTTCTCCCACAGAGTCGCGGACATAAGCGAACTGCAGTGAAGTAACACTGTTTAATCGAAAAGGTATGAGGTATGCAAAGGAGGAGTCAGAGCAGTTCCTTGTCAGAAAGAGGAGGCGAGGCGGCTGGGGTGCGCACCACGGACGCCTAGACGAAGGCGGGAGGAGCGGGTTTTTATTGCGGCACCTGGACGAATTTGCAGGAGGACGCCAAGGACGATGGCTCGATTTCCCTTGTTTATATGCGGAAGGGAAGCCGAGGATCCTGGTGTTGGCTTGGCAAAGGAAGAGTATTCTGCGGAACACTCTTCATTTGCGAGGTGCTGCTGAAGCTTATCGGGTTGGTTGGGACATGGTTCAAAGGGCAGGGCGGGGTCATTTGCTAGAAGAATTTGTAGTATATGCTCGTAATGATGATTGACAGGACTGAATGTTTAGGCTCCTCCCGACCTATACGTTTTGAACTTAATTTATTTATGCAGTTTAGGGTATGTGAGCCCCTATTTTTCTGTGCCACAGTATCATATATAGACAATTATTTTCAGCGTGGACAGGCAAGATGTGTGATTAGCCCAATTCCACAATCCATTCTATGGTTCATTGGTTTGTGGAAAGAATAAAAATGATGATGAAGGATCTGATGAAGTGGTTGAATATACTAATTTATACAATTTTACTCATTTCTATACACTAGTGGTCAAAAGTGATGTCAGGAGAGGATTGGTTTAAGGATTTGTTATCAATGACCCTGCAAATTTGATTAAACCATCAAAATATGAGAAAATATATAATATTTTTAAATATTTTAAATATGAGGGAAGAATAAAACATGAAACCAATAAAAAGGAGAAAACTACAGCTGCAGGTTTTATTTTTATATATGCACAAAAACAAAACAAAACATAGGAAACCAAAAACAAAACAGGAAAATGCATAAATTGACTACAACAATAATATTTTGTTGGTTCTCTCTTGTTTTTGCATGTGTTCATAATTTCTTTGTAAGGCAGCCAGAACAAAAATTACAAAATCTTTAACACATTTTTAATAATTTGAATAAAGAGTGAAGATGTCAATTTTCTTAGGCCGGACATCACTGTTCTCATTTTAAATGAGAAAGAATTATGTATTTATTTGTTTGTTTGTGCGTTCAATTAGTCATTCAAATTATGATTTAATTTAGACCTGAGAAATAAATATTGTAACCTTTGAATGTTTGTTTGGTCATCTCTAAGCCCCACTTTAATTTTTTTAAATTAATTAGATATGATGCTATGACTGCCAGCCAGTATCATAGGAGGGTGTATCCAGAAGGAATCCAGGAGGGTTTATGAAGGAACTGATCACTCTTCAGTTGTCCTGGATATATCCTGACTTATACATAAATGACAATGACTTTGATGAATGATGCCAATTACATGCAGCTGCATTTGGATCATTATTTTTAGAAAGAGGGGATGCTGCATGAGTACTGTTGGATTGGGTTGCTTTTAGGTTTAATTGCAGCATTTCTCTGGTCTTTAAATATATATATATATATAAAAAGTATTTTTTCTTGTTTCATCTCATTTTTCTTGTTTCATCTTTTTGCACCCCTGTGGTGGGTGATTTGTTTTGTTAGAGCTGAGCCGTATGCCTAATATCTAGTCTCCTCAGATTTTTCAGTAAAATGGATTTTGAATGTAATTTTTAAAAACAAAACCAACTAAATTATTCAAAAATAATTATAATTATTTAATAATTATTAAAAATAAAATATAATAATTATAAAAATAATTAAATTATACACAACCACACTCTACCGTTTGGTCACTAGCTGCATTAATTCAAGCAAAAATAGTGAAAATTTTTTACTATTTAAAATAACTGATTTCTATTTGTATGTTTTCTAAAATATATTCTGAAGCTGAATTTCCAGCAGCCAACTTCCATGACCTTTTGTCTCCCTTGAATCAGAGTTGCTGTTTGCCACATAACAGAAATGTATGCTGATCGCAAGCTGTTTAGTTCAGAAGCAATTTTGGATCATTAAAATAAAATATTTATTTTAGGTTGGGATTGCTAAAACCAGTACCACTAACATTTTACACTCAAGAAATACATTACTATGGTGATAACTATGTTTTTTTTTTCTTATAGCCCAGGGGAAAGAAATGAGCCAGTATTTCAACCGGTGCCACTTCAAAAATGAGGTATCTGAAGCCCCTGGCTTTATTCTTCTCTAGCCATAAATCCACATTGTTTCTAATACACACTGATTACATATTGATCCCCCTTGGCATAAAATATTATAAGCATAAGAGGGAGAGGACCAAACTATTATATAAAAGTCAATTAAAGTTATTCTCTAAACAAGCCCATATAGTTGAGGAGGGACATACGTTAAATAGCGAGTGAAGTGTTGGCTTCATACCATGGGCTAACAAGCAGCTAAAGTTTACTCTGAGGTACACTACGCTGAGTCATGAAACAAGGTAACTGGAGGGTAAATCTCAATGGAGCAGTAGCCTTACTGCTTTAATTAGGATTCATAGTGTTTATATGGCCTGAAGTCCTGTGCAGGATATTTGTAATAGTAACACAGAGATGAGCTGTATTTTTTGGTTTTACTGGAATGGATGGAGATAACAGTGAGGATGCGGTAACTGCCATTTAAAACACAGTCCTTTAATCACATTCTGAAGTGCTTCATAAACTGACTCGCCAGCACAATGTCGCACATTGTCTTGAAATTAATGCAGTCTTGCTTTAGCTTTTGTGCCTCTAATTATGGAGTGAATTGAACTCTTTATCACTGCTGTCATAGTCCATCTACAGCAGGTGATGAGACGGATCCTTTCCACTCGCTCATCCGTTCTCGCAACAGAAGGGTCGCTGAAAAATACATTTTGAACCTCCCTCTTTTAATTAATATTTATTAGAAAGATTTAACAGGCGTAACATATACCCTGTTTTGAACCTCGCAGACCACTGAAATTGCCCATTGGCTTTCAGCATCTCAATCAATAAAGCAAACCACTAAGAAAGTTTCCTGCCCTTATTCCGGTCTCTGACTATATGCTTTCTGAAGAAATCAGCAAAAGTATAATTAATGGGAAACTGAACTGGGCCTTATCTGCCTCTCATGGGTGAAAATAAGGCTTTAATAAGGCCCAAAGGGAGGGAGTCTGCTGCTGGAAGAGCCATGTGCTCTGTAGGTGGCAGTGGTGCACTTTCACGTTCACACACAAGCTCATAAACACACCTATCATAGCCAAGACTTACTGTAAAATTAGAAAGAGAGAGAAAGACAGCGGGACTACACAGAGCCCCATATTCACATTTATGTTTAGGTGGAATGAAATAATTACTAAATTACCAATCCATTGAAATTAATTGTTTGGTTAAAAAACATCCAGGATGGACGGACGGACGGACGGACGGACGGACGGACGGACGGACGGACAGACAGACAGACAGATAGATAGATAGATAGATAGATAGATAAACTGAAGCATAAATGGCTATAGCAAGGACAGGTGTTGTCAAAGATATGTGATGTTAAATCATATTTTTTTTTAAATGACTTCACAGAGGTAAACTTATTAAATGGTTACAGTGTGGAGTGTATAATAGTCATTAGTGGATTCACTAAAATAGCAAAACAGGGGCAAGGAGCTTTGAATAATGCAAACATGACAAGAGCAGAAACATATACAGACAGGCAGCTACCTTCACTCATTAAGCTATAGCTTCTAGTTTGTTAAAAAATCATTTTAATTAGCTTATTGCTAGCAATAGTGTCATTGTGCAGAAAGCCTACATCAATTATTTGTGAAGAGTGTGAATTGTAATGTTAGAAAAAAATGACCTCTTTTTCAAGTCTTTAAGAGGCAGACAAACCCATGTGCCCCTTTCCCCACATGCTCTTGATTAGCTCCAGGCTTGACAGTTTTCTGAAAGTCAAAGTGCATCCTCACTCTCCTACGCATAATTATTTGTTTAATATCAAATTAGAAATGCATATCAGCTGTGTTGCCATTTCAGATTCTCCATGGACGTGCTAGCAGAGGGGAAACAGACTGTCCTTTAGATGTCCTTAACAAGCCCAGTCTCTAGGGACCGTCAGAGACACGGTTTGTCTTCCGATCATATCTATCATCATCTGGACAGATTAGTGACTTACAACCTGTACTCTCTGGCCAGAGTGCAGTGGTGCGAGTGGAGAATGACTGACCTAAGAGACCTGATGATGATGACGGGTATGTGGGATAGCGAAGAGTGAAGAGAAGGGACTTGTCATGCTATTTCACAACACCTTCAGGGAATGAGTCGACTGCAAGAGCTCAGGGTGAGAGCGAAAAGAGTGCCATCTGCCAAGGACAAACCTCATGCCAGTGACTGGCAAGGTCTTTTGGCCTTCCACAGGTCTGCTGCTCCTCACTAAACTAGACAAGAGGCCCATTCCTGTCATTCAGACCCTTTTGAACTCTGTAACTCTTAAAAATAAATATGTCTGCTGTTTGTGGTGTTTTTCTATAAAAGGATATAATATACTTTTGAACATTAGGACACGAAAATGTACTGCATAAGGAATGACGCAAGAAACAATGCATGGAGAGACTGAAGACTTAAAGAGTTGACTGAGGAGTGCAAGAGATGAAACACAGCATTGAAGATAACATAATGAGCACAAAACTATTCACTAGTTCAGGGTCCATTAGGAATCATTATTTCAGACTGCTCTTTGATGTGCATCAATGCCCCTGATGTTTTCAGGTATATTAGGCCATATGTTCATACTTTTAAAACAGCTCTTTGGCTTTTATCTGTTTTACAAAGATATCTGTATGCAGACTTATGAAATGTGCAAAGTAAAAAAAAAAAAAAAACTGTTTGTCTACAGACATTATTTGTATATCCTCTCACTGACCAAAAAGTCAAATCAGCTGTAGGCTTCATTTAACAGCTACAAAATAATCCCTTTATCCCTTTAAATGTTCTCATTAACAGTGCTGGTTTTACTTTTACAACTGCAAAAAGCTTCAGGTCTGTCTCTCTGAAAATTTGGAGAGAATTAAAATTCGAAATACTCTTGCAAGAAATACTCTTGCAAGAAATACTCTTGCAAAAATTCGAAATACTCTTGCAAGAAAGATTATATTCACCTGGAATCATTAAAACGTTTTAGATCTGCCATGGGTAAATAAATATATAATATATACTAATATTAGTATATATGAAGAGTTCAGATGCAAACGCCTCTAAGTGCCATCTGAAATTTTCTTATAGAATGATCATTTTTATCAAGCTCGTATATTTAAATTCAATAATTTCACTTAAATGGCAATGAAGATTACCTATTAATTGTCATTTAAGTGAAATTACTGAACTTAAATATACAAGCTTGATAAAAATGATCATTCTATAAGAAAATTTCAGATGGCATTTAGAGGCTTTTGCATCTGAACTCTTCATATATATGTTAATTTAAATACAAAATACAGTATATATGTATAAATCCCATGTAATGTAATAAATGCTGGTGTGGTGGTGCCAAATGACACATTGACTGGTGTTCTTCACCCTCTCTTTGTATTCACAGTAACATTTAAAGCTATGTGCATCAAACAACATTTACAGCGGCTGGCAAAAATTCACGACAGGAATTTAATTGAGTTGTGACCCACGCATTACTTCTTACATATTAGCTCTCCTATTTAAAAAAAACCCAGGGGTCCAATCGCTGCAACAGGGGTTAAGGCCTCATTTGTCATCTCAGGGAGTGATTTAAATTGCCTGATTGGGTCTCTGAAGCACCTCTGACACACAGTCTTCTCATTATTTCTTCTGGCCTTCTCATTAAAGGGGGTACCAGGACTCCCCTCTCAATCTCTGCCTGATTTAGAGGCTTGCAGATGGGGTAATCACAGGCAGCAGTGCCAGGGGTATGGTTCTCTTTCCCAAGTGTGGACATGTCAATCAGGGTATTGATCCAGGCAGCAACTTCTAAAGGAGAATCAAATAATCTCATCAAGGCAAATAAGAGATCAAGCCCTATGATATAAGCCTGAGCTTGGACAAATCAAATTAGTTTTGAATAACTTAAATTTTACACACAGTGGGCCTCATTTATGAAACAAAGTACGACAGAAAACTGGGCGCACAGCCGTTTCCACGCAAATCTTGGCATTTATCAATAGAAATTATTCAGAGCAGTGCCATGAGAGGTATGAAAGGGATGAGGTTGTGAGTGATTGACTTGCCATGCTTTCAATGGCATCCGCTGTAAAAAACTCTATAAAGCTCCTCGATCACTTGTTGTCTGGAGTTTTATTTCTACAGAATTTTCTTGTAAAGGTATTTTTGCAGTGTTTTGTCATATAGAACAATTCAAAACACATTAAATATTAGTACAACCCACGAGATGTATGTTTATCCCTCACAGCCTCGCTTTCATTCCTGTTACAAATAAAAGATGGTGCTGCTGGGAATTCAGGTTTATATGGACATGAGCAGTGGCTACGATCAAATCTCACGTCAGGTCTCGTGTACGCAAGTTTTTGAGTCAGCGCGAACTTGCGTCCAGCATAGTAAATCTGGTGGAGAACTGTAATGAGAGCATTTTGTTCACTTAGATTATTTTCCTGACCGAGTCTGACAATTGAAGCTCATTAATCGATTATTAACAGTTAAATGACTATTACAATGTCAAATTTAAATTAAATATGAATAGATGATGTCTGTGACCCATTAAACATCGCACACACACACACACACACACACACACACACACACACACACACACACACACACACACACACACACACACACACACACACACACACACACACACACACACACACACACACACACACACACACACACACACACACACACACACACACACACACACACACACACACACACACACACACACAGGGGTTTAGCTTTACATGTGCAAATAGCAGCATAAACAACAGAACATGAAGATTCACACATTGTCACATCACACACCTGCAGTGCATCTGTGAACCAAGAAAAACTGAATAAAATTGACAATAGAAAAATTTATAAAATAAATAGGACTACACAGAATATATTTCACTTAAATAATTAACAGATTAACAAAAGAAAAAAGAAAAATGTGCGTCAAATATTGTACGCTTGTGTGTTTTTGGAGAAAAATAATTTCTCTTTCATGAGATTACTTCCTCTTGGCTCGGGTTACATTTCTCTATAACATAAACTCTAGGGGCGAGGCTTTTAAACCGTGAATTTTTAGGGGTGTGATATTCAAATGACGATTGTTTGCAGTCGCCACATTTACCAATGTACGATCATTCGTACGATGGGATTGGTAACATATGAATGTTTCATGAATCACACTTGAACCCTGTCGTAAGATGATTTCTGCGCTCGGTTCTGCACTCGTTTGTACGTTAGATTGATAAATGATGCCCAATATTACCACGGTGTCTATTTTAGCAGCCCTAATGAAACAAGTGCGTCTCTGAGCAAAATACAGCAATTCTGTCTTGTTTTTGAACAAATCAGTGTTTTTTTTACCAAATCGGTTGAGTGAATGATTCACTGACTCACTCAATTCACATATCCATCCTAATAGGTATTCAAAATTAGAATTAGTGTGTCCCAAATCATAGTATGTTGAAATGAGTATTCCAAAGATACTCGGATGGTCTACTTTTTCTTGTTAGAATCCGAAGTGCAGATCCGTGCATGCGGACTCAAACGACTAATATTGCCCACAACTCACTGCGCATTGGACGAGGATTCAATTAGAACACGAATAAAAAGTGTTAAAAAACTACAAACATGACGGATGTGAAAGTCCAACGGTAAGTAGAGAGGTTTAGATGTAAGAGGTTTAGAAGTGGATTTGAGTGATTAATAATCAGTATATAACCTGTTGAAAAGATATTTATTCAATGTTATCCACATTATATTTCATCTGCAACAGCATTGTGAACTTACATTTAAGTTGTTAACTCTTAAATGCATCGCTATGCAAATTGCAAACACATGAGGAAAGTTCTCCACATGAAAGACCCATGATGGGCAGATCAATGTGCTACTATATTTCTCTCTGAAACGGTAGGAAATTAAATTCAATTGAATGTGGAGGATTTTAACTATGACAAGATGATTGACAGGGCAGTTTAAACAGTGACAGGATGCACTTAACTAAGTGACAGAGCTGTCCGTTAAAGATGCAATTATGTTGTTAAGTAGTATGTCCCAATAAAGCTGGCCTATTCTGCTACACACTCAAAAGTATGCAATTTTTCTTCACAAAAAGCATAGAGAAGGGGGTGAATTATGGAATCCACTGCTGCTTCAATGTCTATCTAATGAGTGATTATAATCAAGGTATTAATCAATATTTTTTCTTCTAAATATCACATGAGTTGAATGACTTCGCTAGGCTTAGGAGATTTTACTTTGTTATAGAAGTTACCAGTGTGATTACTGAAATGTTCTTTTCATGGATTCTTTAATGTCTATATATGATGTCAGGAATGCAGTAACAGTGCTTGCTCATTTAGCCTGGCTTCCAGAAATGAAAAATGGACTCTATAACATTTAATATTACACCATTTTGTAGTTAAAGCTTTACTTTACTGTGTTATATTAAAGTGTCCTCTCCTTGAGAGAAAGACTGTATTATCTTGATGATTTGAGAATACTCTCCTGTTTATAGTTAGAGCCTAGCCAAATCCAACCTTGGAAAAGCTGTGTGTCGGTGTGTGTGCTAGTCTTCTTGGTTACAGGTTAAGGAACTACTGCATTATTGGAGATTGACTGACTTGTTATTCTGGACAGACTGGCGCCCAGCAATCCAAATCTGCGACCTGGAAGGTCACAACGTGCCTAACTTCAGGGTCCGAGTGTCAGCTGCCTAATCGATGGAGATATGCTTCAGTCTATCTGTATATGTGTGGAAAATTACTATGTCTATCTATTTCTTAGCCAATGAGAATCATTCAACCTGAAGCGAGGACGTAGCTTAGACCTTGGTGTAGGGTATAATTGCTGTGATCTTTGTAACTGTAAGTGCCTACGAACTCCAATGAGTCTTGAAGCTGACTTCTGCTGATGAAACTGCAAAC
Source organism: Leuciscus leuciscus (assembly GCF_965113295.1). NCBI lineage: Eukaryota > Metazoa > Chordata > Actinopteri > Cypriniformes > Leuciscidae > Leuciscus > Leuciscus leuciscus. Next base: position 55,438,840 of record NC_138725.1, read on the forward strand.
TATCTTCAGTAAAGCTTTTCTTTAATTTATTATAATTCTGACTCTTGTCTTAATTAATCATTTCTGGTACTGGGTCTTTGACAATAAATACCCTTACAATAATGTAGGGCATAGTATAAGTAGGCGAATTGGGGCGCAGCGAGTCACTCGCACACAGCATCTATTTAGATGCTGATTGAATCTGTGTTGTTGAATGAATCAATTGAGTGGATGACTGACTCAAAATAGAAAGTAGACACTTGTTTGTTCCTGAATGAATTACTGTTTGAACAAATCATTTGAGGGAATGATTCATTACTCGTAAAGACAGTTACTCGTCACCACCTGACAAGGACTAAAGACTTGGAGCTCTCAAACTGGAGCAACAACTGTCTACAAATAAATGATGGAACTGTATATATGAGGGGCCTTTCACAAATGAATAACTTCAGCACCCACGCACTCCAATGCTGTGCTGTTTATTTGGGTGGTCTTATCTGCACTCAGCAGGGAAAGGCAGTCTGAGGATGAGAGAGCTCCACATCTCCCTGAGAGGATTCAGCGATGGAGGGGACGACACACATCGAAGACCATGGATGGCGTAAAATAAATGTCCATTGCTTCCATTTCAGTGAACCTGGTTTGAGCTTCTGGATGCAAAGTGGAATAACCTTCCTTCTAAAATGGAAAAGTACATTTTCTAGTATCATTGTAAAGGATGAAACAACAAGCAAGAGAGAGTGAAAGGGATGATAAAGCACAATGTTCCCATTTAAAAGCCTGTTTGAAAGCATTGCGTTATTCATTTAAAGGTACAATATGTAAGAATTTTGCATTAAAATATCCCAAAATCTCAAGGCCAGTGTTATATATTTTGTTAAGTTGATTACTTACAATATCCCAAATGTTTCCAACTATTTTTAAATCGTGAGAAAATTGCGATTTTAACCAAGGAAACGGGGCGTTAGAGCAGGGGGGAGCTGGGAGTCGCCAGTCAATTGCGTCATATCCGCGTCACCCTCGGTTTCCGCTCGTACTGCGTGGAGCGTCTATCAAGCTACAAACTTTAGCTTGTTTCTTGCAGTCGTTATGGGACACAATTATTCTTTACCGATTGCAGCTGGTTCTGTCGACAAAGCATGCTTAATTTTATATTTTCCAAATGTAGCATTCGGTAATAGTTATGTTTATGTAAGGAAAGTATTATTGCTTTAGATTTGTGTTTAGTTTATTGACATTGTTTATCACGTCTGGTGTTTATGGCCATGTAAATAAATATAGCATGTGTTATACATAAAGATGAATCAGTATTTTGGCAAATGATGTGGGCATGTTCGAATGTATTTTTACAACAATTGTTTAGAACATGTAAAACTGCGCAGCGTTATCACAACAATGAATTCAACAAATACAGTAACATCTATGAAGTATTAAACCTTACTTTTCATGCGGTTAATTCATTTTAATGAAATAATAGTGTGATGAGGTTTAAGAGTCAGGAAGGAAGAAGACGGGTCGTTGTGACTGGGACTCGTACTTTATTAAAATAAAGCAAAACAAACAAAAGCCGCGCACAACGCGCCATTCACTGTGGCAACCGCGACGGCACAAAACAGTTCAAAAATGAGAGCTTGGATCCACCGGTTTTCTTCCTCTGCGTCCAATTTTCTCTCCAGTCTCTCTCTCGTTCCAGCGCGGCTTATAAGCGGTCTCTCCACGCCGATCACTGCAATAAGACACAGGTGCATTTGCACTTGACCTACTTGCTCGTCTCTTTTCTCTCCCATCACAGACCGCGCTGAACCACGCCCCCCTCGCCACAAAAAGCATGTCATTAAACGCAACATTTATAAAAATAGAACTTAGCCTCATCCATGAACATGATTTTTCGATTCCCGTCTGACTGATTTACATCCACGGTGGAGTTTAAAACGACAGTTCCCATCATTCCACGCTCCTTCACATCGTCATCAAGCTACGCCGTTGTTGTTGTTTGGAATGTAGCGCCCTCTAGCGGCAAAAATTCTTGCATATTGTACCTTTAATCATTTATTTTTTTGATATAAGTAATTTTACAGAAAATTACAGGACATTGTAGGCCTACTGACAAAAAATTGTCCTCACAAGGTCAAACTTTACTGGTATTACTATCTTTGTGGGGACATTTGGTCCTCACAACATAGGTTTACCAAGACCAACACACACACATACCCATCACAGAAAACTTTCTGCATGTTTACATTTTCAAAAAAAGCTTGTTTCATGGGGACCTCAATTCCCCAGTGACACGAGTCACAATGAGTCTATGTGCATTCAGGTTTAAGTCCTGAATAGAGGAGAGTATTTACATAAAGGAATCATGTATAGTGATTTACTAAGGTTTTCACTAGTCTGGTATTTGTGCCATTATTTAACTCCCAAAAAGGCGCTAATTTGTGCTGCTCTTGTTAGATCTGGCACTTGGTCTGAAGATTAGATGTGAGTGAATTTTTTCGGAAAAAGTGAGCCTCAAGTACCACTTTTAGTGTGTAAGCAACTTTAAAAAACTGTACACAGCTCAAGTCAGTTCAGTGTTGATTCAGTTAAATTCAATAACTGTTAACTTTATCAATTGTGCATTTGTTCACATACATGTATGTGTAAGTGCTATGAGAAACTCCTGTACACTCCACTGCACACACTGAACAATGCAAGAGATGTGTGCAGTGCATGTATGACATTTTGTATCTTGTGTGCATGTTTTGTGGTTTTGTGTTAAGAGTTTTCAGAAATGTAGCCATAGTTTCAGAAATTTTCTGCAAGCAATTGTTTAAAACAACAACAACTGTAATATGCTTAATAATTGAGTTATTGAATTCACAGTTTGTTTACACTAAATGACCTCCTACGGTTTTTAAAATTAAATAAAAGTTTCCAGAGTAACCTTTTGTGTGTGGCAAATGGCTATAAATGATGATTCAGATTTATTTTTATTTTTTTTAGCTTTTTGCTGCAGTGCTGTGGTTAACAGACCTCGCAGGGCTAATATAGCCTCTACCTTTCCTTTCAACTTATTATGTGACTGAAGAAGAATGCAGCTATTAAAGACTCGCTCAGTCTATCAATTCAAAAAACAGCTGAAGATGCAGAAAAGGCTTCAGTGAGAACGGGGAATGAATTTTAACGTCCTGCTCTCTTAGACCTCAAATAATATATGCCATATTTTAAGAAAGGCCTATTCATGAAATATCCTGCCAGTTACTCTCCCTCGTTTGTTGGACTAAAAATTAAAAGTTGTTTAGGCGTCTCAAACTTCAATTACTTGGGTCTCAGAAGACAGGTGTTGTTCACCACCAGGGGGCGAGGTGTATAGCTAAAAAAAAAGCAACAAACTGTTTTTACAACCATTGTGACATTGCCACACGTTGGAGTTTGTGGGGAACATATGTAGACATCAGTTAAACAAAATTATGAATTTGAATTGCCATTGTAGTATAGTGTACCACATTGTCTACAACAGGAAGTGGAGGGGACTTTTAATTAGGATTATTTGAAAGGAGGAAATAGGCTATTAGGACACCTGTCTGGGGCCAGCTTGTGTTGGATATTTAACCTTTCCCCCCTAAATGGAAATGTAATTTCAACTGTCATATTTCTAACAATTTCATTTGTGGATTAATTTTTCATGGATTATTTGGACACAACAAGGGGCTTCTAGGAATAGGATTCTAAGAGAAAGAACTCGGTAAGACAAATCCTTGTTCTTTTCTTTTTACCTTTTTGCATATTTAGGATTGGAGTGAATGGACTTGTTTGTTGTTGGTAATGGTGTAAATCATCAAGTAGGCCTACATGACTGACCTTGTGTTGAGTATTTTAGAACAGTGTTTTAATTTATTTAATAATTTTAGAAATTGGCCTGTTATCAAGTTTGTTATAATGTGAATTTTCCGTAAAATTATTAAAGCAGCTGATAGTTTTTATTATTAATGGATGGGCAGACACCTTTTGGATTTGAGCAACTCAGTTTACTCAACTGTTTCAGTTAGTTTTTAGCCTGACGTCATCATATTCAGAGTCTAGTCAGAATATGAGTCTGATACTGCTCCATTGGGCTGTGCTTATGAGGCGTGTTTCAACCGAACCAGGAAATAAAATGCCTCTGCACTCAATAGACGATAGACCTACAACCAATCAGAGCAACGGAGTAAGTGACGTGTGTTCTTCATTCATCTTTCCGATCGACAAATGCCTTGATCGTGGTTCTCTGTTCTTCTCTTAAAATGAATGCGCTGTCGATATCTTCTATAACAGACGCGATGGCAGAATCTACACATGATGTTTCATAAACAAAGTTCAGGAGGAGCACGTTCAAATAATCAATCCAATCAACTTGTCATCAAACAATTACCATGTCTACCCTATCAGCATGAGAGGAAACATATTTATTCACTCTGTCAACTCACCTAACATTCATTGACAGTTTTCAGCATCCCTCTACCACCCCGACTCCTCACTCTTGGTTTGTTCTTCCACAGCCAGGAATATGGGGGGAGTACTTTGGGTTCGGGCCGGAAACCGAGCCCGGAGCACTCTCCTCGGACAGCACGCCAAATATGCATTTATTCTATCTGACTTATTTGTTAGTGTGAACTTGTGAAATCTCAATTCTCCAGCGGCAGTCATCTTTGTTGTAAACAAATTCAACCCAAGCTCTCTTTGGTGACGTGGATGATTACGTTACTGTTGATCATTTGTCCATCATCGTATAAAGCCCGCCCTGACAATTTGATTGGTCCGAACAGCTCTGGTTCGAGCATAGTTGCTCCACAACGGATCAAGTCCAGACCGAACTTCCCGACCTCAAATTTTGTGGCCGGTACTAAGTTCGGCTGGCATCCAGGCTAGTTACCGGTAGTTTTTATTAAGTGAATCGAAATTGATTTGGTTTATGATATAATGGTCAGATATTTAAATAAACTGCAAACATGTAATAGCAAACAATTACCAATCATATTTGTAAAGAAAATATTTTTTAAGTCAGTCAGGAAAAAACAAAGTGGCTGGAATAACAGAGCAGCATGTCAAAACACAAGCAATGCATGTGGGACATATAGCCGGAACCTGTAAATTGCTAGTTTGGGACCCATACCCCCAGTTTCACAGACAAGGTTTAAGCCTAGTCCCAGACTGTTTTAACTGAAAGCAACTTGCAGTGACATATCTTAAAATATGTCACTGCCGTTGTTTTGTCTCAAGATGCACACCAGTAATGTTTTTTTTCTAAGGCATGTTTAAAAGCTACTTAAATGTCCTAATTGAACTAAGGCCTAATCCTGGTTTATAATTAATCTTAGCCCTGTCTGTGAAACCGGGCCCTAGTGTATATTATGTGACATTTGAACGCTTATTAGACGATGTGTCAGGATGATCATATCTCTTTTCTCTGTGTTTGGCCCTGATGGTTGATGCAACACTAAAGCCTTCCTAATGGGGGCAGAGGTTAGATGTCATCAGAGGTTTATAGGGGAGTGGGATATCCTGTCAATGGCGTTTTAGACAAATGGCAACCTTTACTTATCTATGCTCTACGGCTTCTGATTAATTAAACATTCCATTAATGTCAAACAGCATTAGTCATGTGAAGATCCTCTGGCTGCGTTTGGATGTGAGAAAGCTCTGCACTCAACCCACGTTTGTGCTGATCATATATCATGTGTGTAATCGTACATATCCAGCTACATGTAGGTTTCACATCGAAATTATGACTGGTAATGCTATAGCATAAACATATGGGGATAAAGGTTAGCTTACCATGTGGTTGTTTCAGACTGTGTTAACCGAGATTGTTTTAAAAGCCGTGCTCTTTTAAAAGTTCATGATAGCAGCTCTCAGCAAGCTTCACTAAAAAAAAGAAAGAAAAAAAGGAATGAACATCCTAATATGAGGCATGAGGATGCTACTTCATAGTATAGCATAGTACTGCCTGCATGTATAATCTAGCCAGCCAACTGTACTGTAAATGATAGGATTGGGCTGTGTTGCTAAGTTCAGAAAGATCTGGGTTTGAAAACCAGGTTGCTGACTTGGTTATGTGGTGATAATATACATTCGTTCTGTATGGTTCAATGTGTCAGGATTTGGTTGATTAGCATGGCACATTTAACACCTGCTGGCAGATGCTGGAACTACACCATCTAGTATAGTGGAAAAAAAAAATATCTTTCTCCATTGATGGCCATTCAAAAGTAACCATATGTTCTGTTGCCTCAGTAACAGACATTTTGTAAGAAGGCGCCTTTTAAGGATACTGGTGTTAGTTAATTAATTGTTAATTATTTGATCATTTATCGTTATCAGACGATATAATAATTGTAATATTGGTGCATCCATATTATTTTTAGATCTACATGTCATTAGAGGCTGTAAGACTCAAGTCAATCTCAATAGACAATATACTTCTTGACTTAAAAATGCTCAACATGCAATCCCCCCCCCCCCCCCCCCCCCCCCCCCTTTTTTAATGTCTGATGGCAGGTTTGCTCCTTCTACTTAGAAGAGCTAGTAAAGGACTGTGCTGATGTTAGTAACTGCGTATAACAGGTTAGCTGTAGAATAGTTAATTCCCAAGCATATGTGCTGCTTCAAAGGACAAGAGATTCTGCCTACTGAAACAAATCCCCACTATCAGGGAGAAAAACATGGCACAGGTTTCACAGATCATTTTCCAGGCTGAATCTGATAAGGTGTTGACTAACCATCCCTCTGTATGACTCCCTGTCACTGTCAGCGAAAACATGAGAGACATTCGACATGGACACAAAATACAGAAAACACGGTGGTTTACTGAGCGGTTCCAGCAGCTCGTTGAAGCTCATGGAGGAACGCGGCTGTCCTGGTTTTAGAGCTGCTGTCATTTACATGCCTTTCATCTTCAAACCCCACATCCTCCAGGGGGAAATGCTTCACTTGAAGATGCGGTTCAATAATTCAGAGACACAAAAGGGACCGCTGCTCTTACTTACTTACCGCCGACTTAAATCTAGGGATGCTGATTGAGACAAGTTTAGGGCAACTTGCTGGCTGTAAGTGCTTTCCACCTGCTCTCTTTTTAATTTGCTTTGTGTTGGTGGAGTAGAAAATGGAAAAAGACAAAAGGAAAGTAAGTCAAAAAACATAACAGTGATTCTTGAGACATGGGAGAGAACTTTATCTGCCATTTAGAAGAAAAAAAACCTTTCCGCTTTGAAATTGATCTGAGATTGTCACTAATGATCTTGACACAAAATGTAAAAAAATATATAGATTTTATTTTATCAAAATGATAACAATACCCTATCGCTCTCTTCCCCTCTAGCATAAATAGAAATAGAAAGTAAAATATAAAACAAAACGTTATACTGAAAAAATCTGTATTACATGTAAATCAGATTTGAAATGTTTAGTTAAATTATTGTGTCTTGCTCATTGGATTCTGGAATTACTTAATCGTGAAAAGATTGTCCATGTAATGCTCAAAGCTCAGTGTGTTCTGGAAATATTAGCTTTATTCTTTAGCTCTGGACCCCCTGAGAATAAGTTAATCAGAGCTGTACGGTTGGAGGGAGAGAATTTGCGAAATAGTGGCGTGTTTAAATGCATCTGAATGAGGTTATTTTTTATCTGACTCCAAATGCTTTTTGTTGTGTTGTTCATTTTCCTCTTCAGCAAATGTGCCTTTATTATATATTACTGACAGAAGGAAATGGTTAAAAAAAAATACACATATACATGTGTGTGTGTGTCTTTCATGAAATTTAACATGTCCAATCCATTATTTTGGTCAACATTCTCAGATATTTAAGTATTTTTATAGATTTTGTTCCCCATTAACCACCGTGGTATTAACTTCATCCAACAAGTATTGAAATTCTTTGAAGTTTTAACATTCAGTTAATTTTAAGAAAAGGCCTATGAATAGCTACCAATATTAGAACAAATATATATAGCAGCTGCATTTTATACATGACATCAGTTTGAAACCATCATGTAGTCTCAATTAATTTGTTCTTTGAAGTGAATTCTAGATTTCTAGTTTTCAGTGATTATTAAAACACTTTCTGTGTGTAAATGGATTTTGCACCCAAACATGGTGAACACTTCAACATGTTGAACAGATTCCTTGATACAGTAACTTTTTTTTCTTCAGTTTTGCAGCCTGTTTTGTCTTACAAGATTCATTGAGAATGAATAATAAGTAAGCAGTCTTTATTTGGCTGTATTTGAAATTCACCCTTATTTTAATCTCAGTGTAGGTGTACAAGCATTAAAGTTCAACTACTGTCAAAGTATGAAGTAACATTGCAATTAATGGTTACTGCTCACAATTTCCATAGTCAATTTCGTATTTGTTAATGAACCATTCACAGTTTGCAGGGTGACAGCTGTAATCACCCCATATTCTGTGAGGTGAAGCTGTAATTACCCTGTGCTATCCACACTTTACTATTGCCTGTATTTACATCAGCAACACAATGTAGATGTATGGTGCAACCTTAACACCCATCTGTCTCAAATGCATTCGGTTTATTCTTCCTGTGGAATGGCTGACAGATAACTACTGCCTACTCCTCTGTAATTTACAGACATTATCCACATTTACACAAGGACCTGCAGTGGCAGTACGAAATGTTTTAAGCAACTCCTTAATTTACTTCAATTTACTTCATTGCATGCCTAATATGAATAAATATATGTATATTATAATGTAATATAATGTAAATACATTTGCATTTCAATATTTCTTTGAAATACATGTCATGTTTCTTTTGGGGAATAAATGTTATGCAAAGCTATAATTCTGAGTCCAGTTACTATCCAGCAGACTCTAAACTACTTATTTTATTCAGAGGCGATTGAGTAGCAGTTGATTTTCCTGCAGTTCTAGTATAACCCAAGGGATTAATGTTTGGTTGATTAGCATGACCTATTTAGCCCCTGCAAGATGCATAACACATTTCTGCTTGCAGGTTTTTTGAGCTAATCACTTGAACTGTGAATATGATGTGACTAATGATGTCAGCTTTGTCATCATGACGATATTTTCTTGCAGCTCCAGAGTAATTAGTCGCATGGCATTTACAGCTTATAGGTGATTGGTTATTTGGGCATTATTTTATACAGTGTGTGATTTTATTTATTTTTTTTAGCATCTTTTGGAAAAAACACTGAAAAATTCAGTATTACATTTAAAATGTAAATCAGATTTTGAAATGTTTAGTTAAATTATTGTGTCTTGCTTGAATATGTTGGATTCTGGAATTACTTAATCTTGTAAAGATTGTAATGCTCAAAGCTCAGTGTGTTCTGGAAATATTAGCTTTATTCTTTAGCTCTGGACCCCCTGAGAATAAGTTAATCAGAGCTGTACGGTTGGAGGGAGAGAATTTGCGAAATAGTGGCGTGTTTAAATGCATATGAATGAGGTTATTTTTTATCTGACTCCAAATGCTTTTTGTTGTGTTGTTAATTTTCCACTTCAGCACATAGTGGAGCTGATGAAAAATGCATACGGATTACACCTTTGCCATCCAGTTTACTTTGTATTTAGTCAAAAGGAAAATATAAGAATTAAGGACCTTTCAGCTCAAATTGACTTGAGGACTGTTAAGGGTGCAGCTGTGACGCACACTGCAGTGTTTTCGAATTTAGTCCTGTCTACCAGTGTGGACAGCTTTCTAAAATGATTCAGACTGATGCTTAGCTGAAGTCAATCAGAACGGCTGGTGGAGAGGACAGGGAGCACATTCTTGGCCTCTGTTTAAGGTGCCCGCTGTTTCAGTGAGGGTGCAATCAACATTCATTAGGAATCCCATCCATTCTTTCTAATTGTGATTTTTTTATTTTTTATTTTTTTACTCCATGAGAGGAAAAAGTCAGCATCTGTGGCCATATTGATAAAAGTTTCTGACCTTAAATTAAGGAGGGAATGTGTATAGGTACTTGTGCCATCTTATGTGTTCATTGATCAATTAAATTACATGAAAATGTTGCAAATAATAGTATAATAAATAAGTATATATAAAAGGATAAATAAAGGTGTATATAAATATAAATTCTAAATAAAGAATATATATATATTCAAAAAGTTTAGGGCCAGTAAGATTATTATTATTATTATTATTTATTTTTTGGAAAACGATTAATACTGTGCTGTCAATCGATTAAAAAAATGTACTAATTAATCACACATTTTCTGTGATTAAGTGTAATACATTTTTATAAGTTTTACAATTTTTGCGAAATAGTGGCGTGTTTAAATGCATTTGAATGAGGTTATTTTTGTGTACTATGTGCTGAAATGTAATAATTTCACATTTAATCTCCAAATTAATGTAAAAACTACAAAGACAATAGCAATAGACAATAATATTTGTTTAATGGCATATTTATTTTTTATGACAGAACGCATCACTGCCTGGTACTGCTACTGATGTCTCTATAGAATTTGTCTTTCTTATATTAAGCAATTAAAAATAGCCATTCAGCATTACAGTATAATTGAAAGCAACATTTATAGGCTTTAAAAAATAGAACAACTTTTAATTTAAGTGAACTTAAAACAATCTTAACATAAACCCATAATAATATATGTCACTTTTACCTGTGGTTTATATCTGGGCTCAATTTTTCTCTTGGCCCACTCAGACTGGTTCAGATTTTTACTTACCCTGCCAAAATGCAAAAAAAAAGTTATTGTTTTTGAACCATGTAACCTTGTAAACAATGCTTTAAGATGAACAGGTAGGATATATACAGAAATTGAATAACGTTATCAAACACTTCACAGTCTTCAATGCATAAATTATAAATTAAATATAGATTAATCCTTATTAAAGCATAATTTTGTGTGTTTTTGTTCGTTCAAGCGCTGTCTGAAGCGGGTTTCTGTGCGCACGAGTGAGTGTCTCACACAGACAGGAGATTCACAGACGCGCCAGCACTGCACTGCGTTCTCTTTTGTGTCTTGTCATGCTTGAATGGTTTAAAAGCATTTGCATGTATAAGAGTGTGATCATTTAATGTAACGCTAGCCAAAGGATGACGGGAAAAAATGGATGCTGCGTTAATTGTGTTCAATATTTTTTAACACATTCAACTAAGAAATAAAAATGTTTGTGCGTTAACGCAGTAATTTTGACATCTTTCATTTGTGTTCATTTTTAAATTAAGCTTTTCACTAATTGATATGTTGCTACATGTAACGGGGAAAATTATTTCATCAGAAAAATGTTAAATAAAAGCATTTTTACTGGTTTGGTTAATACTTGGCATTTCTGACTTTTGCTTTGCTCATCATAAAGCATATCAAATAAGGCAAACTTATTTGTTAATGGCATGAAATGAATTGCTTGTGAACAGAAAAATCCCAGGATTTTCAGTGACTCCAAATATTTTCCAGGAGAACTAGAAGACTTGCTGATGAGGCTTCACATGTGATGTTTGTTTCTGCAATTCTCATTATCTCAAAGGTGGTGGTGGATTTGTTTGTTTTTTGGCCCATCCAATTACAGCAAAAACTCTCAAAGATCAGAGTCACACTGGGAGAATTTCCCTGTTGGAGGGCCTTTAATGATTCACTTCAAAATGTGATCTCAGAATTATGGCTCTTATATACACAAGCTCACACAATGCTTTGTCCTCTAGTGAGACATATTTCTTTTTGCACAAATAAGTCTGTGTTGGCTGCAACATCTTCTTTATTTAGTGTTTTCTTGTGTTATTAGCTGTAACAGTGGTGAATATGGCTCTGAAGTTCTCAATTAGAAAAGCAGGTGTTAGCTTAATAGATGTCTGCCAGAGAAACTGGTGCAATGAGGCATAGATGATATACAAGTCTTAAAATAGCATTCACTGGAAGTGTAACCATTCAGATATTAGCACCTTTTTGCAACTATCACTTGCATCAATAACCCCTGTGACCTGCAGTAGGTCTACAAAATATCTTCTTATTTTTAGTGTTCTGTACTCACTTGATTAGATCTGTTGCAAGACTACCAACTTGTATTCTAATGAAATAATAAAAAACTATTTTGTTAATGAGGTAACCTACTTTACAGGCACACAGTTACAAAATCTGTGACGAAAACCTATTTGGTATTTCTATTTTTAGTGAAGGACGGTGAGTTAACCCAGAAAATATATGACATTATCATACCTTTCATTCTGATGAAATCATGAAGGCAATATTGCTTAAAGGAAGAGTCCACCCAAAAAGGAAAAACCTGTCATGATTTAGCCACCCTTATTTACAAACTCAAATGACTTTCTTTCTTCTGTATAACACACAAGGACAAAAGACAAAACAACAACAACTGCAATTAATAAAAGACACACAAACATCATACAATTATGATAACAGAGGTCCACATGATGGTTTTGAAGCCACATGATTGCTTTTTCTCAAGAACTGTTAGTTTTGCACTTAAAACAATCTCAGATGGCAGACAATCCACTTGCTTGCGTAACAATGGGCCTCATTCATGCAACATGAGCAGAATGGATTTCTGTCTAAATAGTTTGTAAAACCATTCTTACATAAATTGTTGCACTTAGCAGAATAAAACAATTTAAGCAAGAACGGTTTTGCGAATGATTTTCATTGAACATTCGTCCTGCTCATGTTTCATGAAAGAGACTTATTGAGTGTGGCACTTTTTGTCTTGAGCAACTTTTTAGACTGCACTGTTTCAGAATTCAACTCACGCTCTCTGCCTTCAAAAGCACTTCAGCAGTGCTCCATTAGAAATATCAGGGGAGAACACGCAGACAAGGGCATTATTTTGTATTGCAGAGATCAACCAAGTCCCTGACTTCAACTCTTAATGTGTTTGGGTCAATGACGTGTAGTTGTGTTAAGTTCTTAGAAACAGACTCTCTTGTATTCATGTTGGTTTCATATGGCTTTGAAAAGCCATTTTCCAAAAAAGTTTGAATTTAATGGCTCATTTGGTGTATCAAGTAAAAAGTAATAACATTTCACACCATTGAATATTGTTCACCTGTTAATCATTATTTCCAAAATAAATATTTACACTGCTGTTCAAAAGTTTAGAGACAGTAGGATTTTTTTGAAGCTGAATTTTCAGCATCATTACTCACATGATCCTTCAGAAATCATTCTAATATGCTGATTTGCTGCTCAAGAAACATTTATTATCAAGGTTGATCGGTGCTTTATTTCTAAATAAATAATTGGCGGATCAAAAACAGCAATTAAAAGGCACTGTGACCGACTCTGACCAGACAACCTAAAGGTGCTCTAAGCGATGTCACGCGTTTTTTAGGCCAAAACATTGTCACATACAGCAAACATCTCCTCACTATCCGCTAGCTGCCTGTCTCCTGAACAGACTGTAAAAAAACGCGGTCTCTGTAGACAGCGCAGGCTCCACAAACGGCAACAAAAACAAACTGGCCCAGCCTGGACCATGAAACATAACAAACAGTGTTCCAGCCAATAACTGACAAGAATGATTTGGGGGTGGGGGTTGGGGGGTAGTGCACATGCACATGCACATGAAGGGGGGTGTGGGGAGTGGAGGAGAGAGAAGCATGAAGAGGGATGCTAGCTAGAGGAGAGAGGTCCTAGACAACGACAACGACTAACGTTAATTTATATTCTTGAGAATTTTGATATGGCCGACACACGACCAAAGAGATGACGTTCCGATGAACAAATAACAAAGAATAGGGAAAAGGAGAAGGAACGTGCAAAGTCCCGAATTTACATTGGAAAAGCGTTCAAAAGGTGGCGAGAACTCCGCCGGCAGAAGGGCTTCCAATCCGAAATTCAGGTGGCTCTGTTTTTGCTGGACAGGTAAGTAAATCCAGTTTGTTTTTTCTAAATGGTTCATGACTGTTTCAGGAAGCACAGAAGGGAGGGGGGTGGGGGGACGGGATGAGGAAGAGGGAGGGTCGAGCTAGCCTCCGTTTTGTTTGACAATACTTTGAACGTCAACAAGAAGTGACGTCACCCATCATCGCTTAGAGCACCTTTAAGCTTTCCCTGAACATAAAATGACATCATAAACAATAACGGCGAGAGCATTATTCACAAGTTTCTGCACAGCCCTAACTACAGCCTAGTGTGTTATTCTATCACGTATATAGCTACGTTGAGACAAAAAATCATTCAGTTGATCAGTGATATTCCCTCATGGACAACGTTGTTGCCTTTTCCATTACATCAATTTCTGATTCTGATGATTTAACTCCCGTTGCTCATGTCTCCTGCTATCTGATTATTATTAGCTGTTCCATCTTCGGGATCTCTTTTGATCAGAAACACTACTAGCTTTACTCGTGGATATGGAAAATGAAAATATGCTTGACTGTCTTTGACATTTGACAGTCTCACACGATGCATGCACCCTGGTGCGAAGCGAGCGTTTTCAATTAATTCCTATGGAAGCTGTGCTTTAAGCTCATGCTCACGCACGAGAACTGAACTGAAAACGCTTGCTTCACGCCAGTGTGCAAGCATCGTCACCATGTAATGCACTTGTTTATGCCGGATCGTTTAAAAACAATGCCGGAACGCAAAAATCCAAAATCGGACATTCCCCGGAACAGGATCTGGCTCATTAAGGCCAAGTTAATTTAAACAAAATGTGACTAAATACAAAATAAACAGAACTAATGACCTGAGCAAACTTGAAACTTGAACCATGAAGTGGAAGAAGACCTGGATCATGGCCTAGATTATGGAACAGTGGCAGACTTGTTCAACATTTTTGAGTTTTCTCAACTTACGTGTTTGAGTTATCTCAACTTTTCTCAACTTTTTTCATGTTAAATAGTTGAATAAACTTTAAAAACTGAATTTGTCATACAAAACGTAAGTTGGATTTTTTACAGTGCAGGGCGGAGACGGCAAAGGAGAGGACCTCCTCAGCAGAGCAAATTATCCTGGGCCATGGTGGAGCAAAGACCTGGGCAGGCCTCCTGCCTATGACATAGGGCTCAAATAAGTTATTGAGGGACCACTGTGGCCGTGACACGAGTATCAGAAAGTTCAAGGACAGCCTCTGTGGCCATGACATGGTAAGCAAATGGCTCAGAAATGGTTTCCATGGCCGTGACAGGGCAGACAAAAAGTTCAGATGGCGGTGACCATCACTGGAAGCACTGCAGGTAGTGGAATGACCTCTGGGACCACCAGACTTGGACTTGGGACCACCAGACTTGACCCACTCTCACTGACCCCAGTTGTGGAACAATAACATAGGCAGTTAGTCTCGTCCACCCTGAGATAGATCTGGTGACTGAGGAGATCTATTGTGACCCAATGTCCGCATCCTCTGGAGCTGGGTTACTAAAGCCCCCCTCCAAAAAAATCTCCAGGGGAGACATGAATAGCCATGAAGTTAAGGGACTCTGGTGTGGCAGCCATGACGTAACGAGGCTCTAGCATTGTGTGTCCTGTGGGAATACGGGGTCCTTCATCCCCAGTTCTCACCATACATGAGAAACAGTTCAATAATGCAAAGTCAATGGGTCAGAGTCCACGGTACAGTGCTCTCAGGCATTAAATAAGCTAGGTGCTCATTTAGTCCACAATGGAAAATGTCCTTGAGTGCCTTGTCATTAAAATCCACTTTGGAAATCCACAAAACTCCTTGACATATTCGGGGTCCAGTTGCCTTGATGAAGGAACAATAAACAAACTGCTGGGTTCATTGTTAAGGCCTATAACTTTCTGTAATATACTCCACTGAGGGCGAGTTGAATGCAGACCCATGTGCAGTTTATTATTCAAACAAAATGTGAAAAAACACAAAATAAACAGAACTAAGCAATAGCCTGAGAAAATTTGAAACTTGGCTTAAGCATGAACATGAAAACTCACCAAATAGCAGTTTCACAAAGAAAGCTATGCTGCGTCCCAATTTGCCTACTTATACTATGCCCTAAAAGTATGTACTCATTTTGTACAAGTACATCATTTTGAGTGTTGTAACGGAGAGCAGATCACCAGTTGCATGGTGATTAAATCAAATTAATTAATTCAGTCTAAATCTACAAAACCCCTGTCTCGCTCTGACCCAAGCTATTCTCACATTCCAAAGAACTCTCATTTACGACACCTCTGCTGTTTTGAGATTGCTCTACGCAAGACGTGCAGCCCAAACGGCGCCGAAAAATGGTGTAAATCATTGACTATCTCTCACTCTACATGATCTCTTACGTCTAAACCAACAGAGACCGTCTGTTTATGGCCGGAGAGCCTGACGCTGACCAATGAGAGCGATCCCGAAAGCGCCCCCCCCCCCAGGGAGTCTCTCGGACACTGATTTACACATAGACACTAATTAACTCTTCACGACAATAAAACAGTGTTTTAGAGACCAGATACCCAAAACATGTGGTCTGTGCCTAATACATCAATCCAAGGACTCAAACGCACGTACACACATTTACACCCTCACCCTCCCCGGCTCGGAAAGCCAAAAGTTCAACGCATGGTGTGAACTCTGTTTGACACCACACACACACACACACACACACACACACAGAAACACACGCAGGCCCACCACGTGGGACTCAAATCCTTGTATGAAATATTTTAAATGTATTTTCTTGATGTGTGCCTGACCCCCTTTGTCCCAAATATTATGCCTATGTAGTTTGTTGGCTTGTAATCACCCTGTGGTGCCCACAATTACAAGAAATGATGTACCTCCTTGATTTTAGATATTAGAACTGTCATTCGCGGTATTGCCGTGTTCCACAAACCACAACGATGCTGAATCTTTAACACAAAATATCAGAGAATGCATTGTTTTATTAAATACCAGTGTTAGTAAGTTATGGACGAATTCCTCGTTTCAAAACCCCGCGGAAAGAAGGCGTATAGACCTCAAAACGTCAGGAGGTGGGCCCATACGTTGTTAAAGACGATTGGCCCACGTACGTGAGGGAGGCGTGAGTTTAGCCCTTTAAAATTGCGCGCCCCCTTTCCTCTCATTGCAGTCCGCCAGAGAGAAAGAAGACACGCCTCCTTCCCTCAAGGAAGCTCCGCTCGCTTTTATTTTCCTTTTATTTCCAAGTCTTTTCTTAGAACTACCATTACTTCAGTATAGTCTTCTGAAACCAACCCACAAAACCAACTTAAGGCTAAAGATAATCTTTGCTGAGTCTTCGCTCGCTTCAAGTCGCCATAGCAACCAGAACGCTGTGACCACGTGATCCAGGTGTCTTTTCCAACACAGACGAACGCACCCACGGAAGGCCGATCTTTCAAACAGAGTAACGTAGATCTTTTAAATTTGCAATCTGAAGGAAATGCTGTTTAAAGTTGCCTAAATATTACTGAGAAACGTTGGGGTTTTGTGGTGAATGACTAAAACTGTTTCTATCTCTCTCTCTAAATTCTCTTTCACACACACCAACATATACGTTCACACACACACACACACACACATACTCTCACCCACGTGTGCCGAGATAAACACACTACCACGTGCTCACGGAGCGACACACCCACCTTACAAACGCTACCATCTCCACCTTTCACACACACACCTAAAATCATTCGTATCTCAACTATTAGTTTCCTCTCGCTGAGTTTCTCTCTCTCTCTCTCTCTCTCTCTCTCCCAAATCTCTCTCTAAAACCTTTTTATTTTGTTGTATTTCTGTATTACGATCGTTATATTGCTTGTTTTGTTTATGCATTTTTACTCCTGCGTGATTTTAAATGATTGTGTAATCGCTAGCTTGTTTAAATAAACTTTGTTAAATCATTTGAATTAAGTTTGCCTGTTTTGTTTCAAATTCTGAGTCCCTGATGAGTGCAGATTTTACCTTATAAGCTCTACGATTGGTTATTCTTAAAAGAAACCTAAAATTGTCTAAAACACGGAGATAATTATCTTCTTTGTGGCCACAAGAAAGTGTTATCTATCAGTGTTAAAGACGCCCGATTTCTGTTCATAAAGTATACATTCTGTCCGCTGGACGGCCAGTCTGCATGGTAAATGAACAAACTCAACTTCTACCTCAAATTCCCCCAAATTGAGTAAATGCTACCCGTCTCTATCAGTGATTATTACAAGTAATTGTGTAATCGCTGATACAAGCCGAGATTTTGACCTATTCCCTAATTTGAATAAATTAATTTATGGAAGCAACAGATGCATATTCACATTGATGAATATTACCGCTAATTTGAGCTAATTAATTCCCCAACACAAAGTCATTGTTGTTACATAAATATTGGTGGAGAATGCGGGCACTCTCATACTCAGTTTTGATGCAAATTGTGCAATTTGATATTCATGTGTGATTTTTGAAAGTTTAACGTTTTTGTGCGCGTTTGAATCTTGTAACGTTACCGAACAAGTATTGAATTACTGAATAAGTCGACTCGAAAAACTGATCAAAGGGCAAAAAGCCATAACCCACCAGTTAAGTCTGGTCGTGGAGAAAAACTGCAGTTAAGTTTACAGTATTGTTGCGAGTCCAAAATTAGAGGAAAATAAACATCTCTTTTACTTGACCGTACATGTAATTCTGTTTTAATACCTGTGTTGGAACAAAGGAGTCCATCAGGCATTGTTACCGGTACTTCTGTAAATCCCGAGAGCAAAGTAAGCTACTCCGGTCAGAAAGAATATTCTATTGCATGTCGCTAGCTACGACACATTACGGGTTAAACCACTGGCTTCGCTAACCAGCAAAAAAACCCGCGTTATAGTTTCTGCACAGAACAGAAACAAAAGATCCGCCGTGATCTCTCAAGAATTTATTTGCAGTGTAATTTATGTGTTTGCAAAAGGTCTGCGTGACCTTTTTAAAGAATTTAGTTGCAGTGTGATTTTTTTTGTGTGTTTGTAAAAGGCCTGCACGCGTGAAATTGCGATTGCTGAAGTCAATCCTACAGGCGTGTATTGTTCTCATGTTTTAAATTTACCACCTCGTGTCTTTGTTCCGCGTAAGCGCAACACTGCCACCGCGTGGTTGACGACGGGGTAAACACCCGTCGGCCATTTCCTTCCGCCTTGATTTTTGGTGATAAAAAAAATAAATAAATAAATTCGCGGTCGTAAGTATCTAAGACGCTGTTTAAATACATATTTGTATTTACAGCTCGCTAAGTTCGTTTAAAACAACCCTTGTATTTTGAACTGAGACATTTTATTGTGAATTTAGATTCCCAGAAAGGAAACCGGAAATTATAGAGTGTCTCAATCCAAAAGCACTGATAGTTCACCCGGAAGAGGACAGTGCCCCACGTGGCCACACCCCTCCAGGTCAACTATCCCTCTTCTCCTCGGGGTCACTATACCCTGCTGTGTTTTCCACTTTTAAATCTACATTGATGATTCTGTTTGGGTTTACTCCCGTTTTTAAATAATCATTTAATAACGACTTCAATGTTATAGTGATTATTTTATTTTGTTGTTGAAATCCTTCCATTTCTAAAAGAAAAAAATTTTTTTTTTTGTTATTTCCAATCATCATACCCCTGAGAAAGACAGAGCCCCCTAGTGGAAGCTCCCTGTCCAAGTCAGCTTTCTACAAATTTACTCTGTTGAATTTCATTCCATAGATGCTGATTTCGAATGATTAGTTTGTAATCATTACAAAATAACTTAAGTGTTGTTTGATTGTTATAAATAACCATTCGAATTCTCTGTTAAGGTACCCCAGGATTATTTGGATTTGATTTTAAGCCAATTTTGAATTAAAAGTTTAAGTGTGTCCAACAGTTAAGGCGAACCGACGAGAGGAAGAGCGCCCCCTAGAGGCTCTATTAAACCACTACAGTGGTCTACCGCACCGCTTCACCTGTTTCCACCTACATCGAGAAACCGCTAACCTTCTTCTGTTTCACCTTTAACTGACAAGACCATACACCCCTTTAATTCGGTTTTTCCGCTTCAAGGTTGGTTTAATTTTACTTTGTTTTATTTATTTTTTTTTCTCTCCTCTACGAAGTTTTATTTTGTTATTATTGTTTTACCACATAACCCATTTGGTGTAAGCAAGAAATCTTAATTCACTTTAAAGTCCCTTGTTTCACTCCATGTTGTGGCTTTTATAGGCAAGAATCTCAGCACTTGCAGTGGACCACAGGAGTCCCGGTTCGCCCTCTGTGGGTGAGTCTCCCGACTGACGTTTCCGACACTGACCGTGCGGTGACCCTTGAGTTTCTCTTACCTCTGCCACGGGCGACGGCACGCAGTGCGTGACCTCAGCAATCCGGTGCTTCGGAGTGTCAGCCATAAAAACCGACGCAAGAGTAAATTGTTGGGACCGCTGCGCAAACACTAGGCAGCCCCTGCCACCGTTCTGTGACGCACTCACCTTTGCATTGCGTTTGGTTGGTTGATATCTCCGGAACTACTAGGATTGTGTTAAAAGTCACCCTGTTTGAGGGGTCGTGTCCGTGAGCAGAGTAACGGAGAATCCAAGGTCACGGCGGCCAGGTGTTCGGGGCGCCAGGAAGGTTGACCGCGCTCAGGGAGGGCCGGCCGGGGCGACCTCCGTCCATTTCAGGTAAGACTAAATCATTTGGAAAGAAAAAAGAGAAAACTCTGCCTCCCGCTATAAGCCACATAATCTTAAATACCTCCCCCAAGGCACATCCTTTGTGCTATTAGTGTCCAAATTACAGCTCAGATCAAAATCACTGATATTTTTGTTTTGTTTTTGTGTTCAATTTCTGTTTCTTCCTTCCCTTTAAATCCTCGCCTACTCGTGCCTTGCATGTTCTTTGGTAACTTGTTTTTCAGTGCACCAACGAGACCCCAGAAAGCTAAGTAATAGAGGGACAACTGAACAGTCTCTATTCCGGGTCCTAGGCTGACCCGCCTAACTGTCTAAAGTCAGTTAGCCCAAAGTTCTATAGACGGCACACCGTCCTATAGTTTATTAGCTTCACGACACGATTGCATTGGCCCTTCTTGTGTGTGTGTGTGTTGTGTTTTCTCTCGCCTACAGTGAGTCAACATGTCGCGCTCACCCAGCCCTGCAGCTCACTGGAGTAGCCTAGAGGCGTGGTTGGCCGCCATGACCTCCGGTTGCCTATCCAAAGACTTCGGTGACCCAAAACTCCTGACCCAACAGGAACTGGACGCCAACGTGGACCAGATCATGTCCCAGGACCCCACGCAGGCCTACAGTTCAAAAGAATGGAGTCGCCTCATCGGGAGTCTCTCTCACTACCTGGTGTCCCAGGCACGTCTGCTGGAGGAGGACAAAGCCCAGCTGGAAAAGGACAAAGCCCAGCTGGAAAAGGACAAAGCCCAGCTGGAAAAGGACAAAGCCAAGCTGGAAAAGGACACCGCTGGACTAAAAACTCAGCTAAAGGAGGCCTGCAAACAAAAGGAGCTGGCACAACAACAACTGGACGAGCTACTTCTGGGAACTGAGGAGGAAACACACCCGGAACTACAACAGGAAGTGGAAAGACTACAACAGGAAGTGGAAGGACTACAACAGGAAGTGGAAAGATTACAGCAGGCCCTGGAGGACCTGCGTCTGGACACGGACAGGACAGTGGAGGCGGAGAAACAGACCACGGCTGCCCTAAATTCCAAGCTGCTACGTGGAGAGGATCTGCTAGCAAGAGCACGCACAGAATTAACGGACAGAGACGCTAGAGTCAAAGTGTGTGAAACATTTTTGCAGAAAGCCCGAGCTGAAATTGACGAGCTCATCCAACAAAGACATGAGCTTAAGGGCGAGCTGGACCTGGTCCACTGTGAACTCAAACATGTGTACGACCTACAAGATAAGCGGGAGGGGGAGACACACACCACCCCGTCTCTCCTTACCCGCGAACCTGCACTTCACAGCCGAACTCTTAAAGCCAAAGAAGAAGAGGAAAGCCCACGTCCTGACACTATCTCACCTGCGGGCCCCGTCCCGGAAAGACGAGCCACCAGTCACCGCACAGCCTCTAAAGAACTGGACAAGCTGGCAAGAAACATCCCTACATTCAACCCAAATCCAGCAGGTGGCAACGACGTGCACTCTTATTTAACCGATATTGAATTTCACTTGCAAACTGTAGACAATGTCACGACTTGGGACAAGTTATATCTCCTTCGGACCACGTCTGGGCGCATCGTGAGAAGTTTCCTGGATCGCCAGCCAGAATCCGTTAAAACGAACTATCCACAATTACGACAAGCCCTGATCCGTGAATTCTCTGATCCAGACTCGGACCAAGGCATCATTGCGGCAATGGACCTCAAACAAGCTCGTCTGGAAACGCCGCAAGCCTACTACGAACGTCTGCGGCTCGCCTACTTCGGACCGAGGAATGAGGCACACATGGAAGAGGACGTGAGTTTCAAAACGCTTTTTCTGCGGAATCTCCACCCAAGTCAAAGTGCGCACCTGGGCGTTCTAGTCTGTCCACGGACCCTGTCAATTCAACAGTTACGTGACCTGGCCCACAAAGCGTACGTAAAACAAAAGACTGTGTCTGAAAAACCTGTAAAATACCCCACAGTGTGTGCCGTCGCTGCGCCCGGTCCAGAACTTGCCCTGGAGGGTGCACAGCCTGCCAACTACGAACCCGGCAACAAACAGTCCCGACCGTTCCAAGCCGGCAGAGGACAGCGAAACCGGGGAGGTGTCCGCCCAAGGCCGCAAAATGATCGTTTCGGTGGATCCTGGGACCGGCATCGCTTCCCCCACAACCAAAAAGGCGGAGTCAGCTGGGAAGCCGACCGCAACCCCAGAAGGGGCCGACCCCGATCTCCCCGAACCACAAGCCCAGATCAACGGCCAAGGGACCCATCTCGACATGACAACGGTAAAGTCAAAATGGAGCCCACACCCGACAGAAACAGTGCAGCCACGCCCGAAGAAGCAGAACTCATAAGAGCACTGAGAAATCTTGTCCAAAAGAAACCTCACAAGGAAGACAAAGATAAACCAGACACCGCATGACTAGCCCACAGGCCTGAAACCAATGCTCCTCACGCTGACAGCCCACCTGAAACTATTGTTAAACCTCAGACTGCTGAACTCGCTGTCACATCACAAAATGACAGCTCCACTCACTCCCTCAAACTGACAGCCCCGCAAAACACTGCTGTCAAACCAAAGACTATCGAACTCGCTGCTGCATCACCAAATGACAGCTCAACTCACTCCCTCCAGCTGACAACAACACTTCCTGCACAAGACTGCAGCAGCTCTCACAACAAAATGCCAGACAGCGCTGTCCTAGTAATCTGCACCAACAACGAGACACTAGAGACCTACCCCCACTGCTTGTCAATCAACACACAAGAGCCCATGCCACAACTCCTGGGCAACCTTATTGAGAGAGGAGTGGCACGAAAACTGTACTTAACCATCACCTTAGAAAAGGAAATGCAGCTCGAAGCCCTGGTGGACACAGGTTCGGACCTAACGCTAATTTCTGCTCAACTATTTCAAAAACTCAAGTGTGAAGCGCAAAGACAAAACCGAACTCTTAAATTCCACACTTGTGAGCTGAATGTGCAGTCATACAGCCAGAACGACATCCAGCTAAAGAACTTAGCTCCCATTCACCTGGCAATCGGTCCTATGAGCGTAGTCCACCCTGTGTATATTTCCCCTGTGAACACTTATCAATTTCTCATAGGCAAGGACCTGCTGGACCGTTTTGAACCCTTGTTGGACTTCAAGCATCTACAAATTTGGGCTCAGGTGCGCGAACCCCTCCCCCTCCAGCCGCACAAATCCATTGAGCCAGAATGCCAAGCCACAAGGATCGTGGAAATTCCCTCATCCAGACACGAGGATGAAATCCCCACAGCTGTTCAGGGTTCAAGTTCGCTACTCTGCACGTTCAGAACAACGCCAGACTCCGATAATTACTGCCCCCAGGTAAAAACTCCCCTGCAGCTGCAGGACGTAACCGCAACAGACATTATCCTGGCACTATGGGCAGACAACTCAGCTATAAGCTTGTCACTATTCAATGCCATTCTTGAAAAGACTCCAGACCTGCCCTACACCTGTAAACGCACCCGTTTCCCTTTGAACCCAGAACCAACCTCATTGACATCTGCCAAAGGGATCTGTGCCTTGAACTTGACATGGAATCACCGGCACTTGACCCATTACTTCCTGATCCTGGAAGACCCAGCTCACGACGTCTACATTGGAGCAGACATCTTGATTCGCCTCAAGGCTCATGTGGACATGTTTAATGAGGTTGTATGGGCTCCATTGATTTCACTGCCACCTGTTCCCATCAGTCATGACAATCTACTGTCAGGTCAGACCATCCCTGAAGTCTGCACCCTCATCAACGAACAAGGAACAGTCATACCTGCTTACACGAAAGGCGTCGCCGTGCGCCTCAACCTGCGACAGGGCCAAACCCTAAACCACACACTGGCTTTCTTCCAACCTTCACCTGAATGTGTAGAACTCGGACTCACCCTCGAAGCCACACCCCTCACTGAAGTGTCATCTCGGGTAGTCTACATTCTGTTCAACAACTGCACAGCAGCTGACATCAACATCCCCAAAGCCTACCGACTGGGATGGCTAGTCAGTAATGACTTTCATGACTTTGAACTGATACTACCCGTAATAGGGCCTATTCCACCTGCACTGATACCTGAGGGACATACTGACAATACATTGTTCACAGCACCCTTCCAATTCATTGCCATCACATCTGTCATGTCGGTAGCCAAACACCGTGTGTGCAGAACAGAGCTGACAGAGGATCAACACCTCACAGTGTACACAGTCTCCCACCAGCCCGTCAGTGAAGCTGACGCACCCGCCGTGCCGGTTGAAACCAACCCGACTGATGACAAACCAACAGAGGAACCATACCAAGGTTTCGAATTGCAAGTGCAACAAATTCTACAGGATGCTGATGCCCTTCAGGATGATGCAGACCGCCAAAGACTAAAACAAGTCCTATACAAGTTCAAAGAATCATTTGCGAAAGACTCTTTAGACTGTGGTCTTACGGACCTCCACACAGTGCGTATCCCCACGCACCCCGAGGCTCCGCCCACCTTTGTCAAGCAATACAAGATTCCCATCGCCTCACACGAACCGGTGCGGGAAATCATCGAATCAATGCTTGAGAAAAATGTCATTCGAGCCTGCAACAGCACATACTCTGCGCCACTATGGCCTGTTCTCAAGCCTAATGGAAAGTGGAGACCGACCATCGACTATCGCAAATTAAATCAACAGGTGCCATTGTCACGATGGCCCATGACTCAGCTGGAACAGGAAATCCCACAAATCAGAGGAGCCACCATCTTCTCTACACTCGATGTGGCCTCTGGATTCTGGACCATTCCAGTACACCCTGACGACCAACACAAGCTGGCATTCACGTTCGGCAACCGACAGTACACCTTCAACAGGTGTCCGTTCGGATATGCAAACTCACCAGCTGAATTCAACATATTCCTGAACAAAGCATGCCCAGACGCCAGGATGAGAGGTAACCTGATTTACGTCGACGATGTGCTTATGAAAAGCACGACGGTGGCAGACCACCTAAAAGAAATTGACTATGTTTTAAACCAGTTATCTGCTGCCGGCGCCAAAATAGCCCTCCACAAGGGACAATGGTGTAAAAGCAAGGTCAATTACGTTGGCTTGCTCATTGGACCACATGGCATTGAACCACAATCAAACCGTATTCATGCCATTCAAAACATCAAGCCTCCCACTAACGTCTCAGAACTTCGAAGCTTTCTGGGAGTTTGCAACTACTCCCGACAGTTCATCGAAAACTACTCAGACATCGCCAGGCCTCTAACGACTTTATTGAAAAAGGACTGCCCTTTCGTCTGGTCAGATGCTCAAGAACACGCTATGGTAGAACTAAAAAGACATTTATGCACAGCTCCATGCCTTGCTTACCCTGATCCACAGAAAGAATTCCACCTGGAAGCTGGGTTTTCAAACCAATGTCTCAGTGCTGGCCTATACCAACAACATGACCAAGACAAGAAGGTAGTCGCATATGCCAGCAAGACACTTCTCCCTCCAGAATGTAAATTCTCAGACTGCGAAAAAGCTTTGCTCTGTACAGTGTGGGCAATTCAGCGCTTCTCCAACTACATTGGTGCACAGAAAGTCATCATAGAAACATGCCACCAGCCCGTCATGTTCCTCAATAGCCAGCGAATCCGCGACGGCGTTGTCACTAATTCACGCATTGCTACATGGCTAATGGCTCTCCAAGGACGAAACGTCGAGGCAAGATATGCACAAAACCACAAATCCGCTCTAGGTAACGGCTTGGCGGCCTGTCAAAACTGCTCTGACAACTCTCCTGCCGCAACGCTGAACACACCTGAGCCCCAAGAACCACCACTGACCTGCCACAGGTACTTTGACAAGAATGCGTGCGAAGGCATGCCCACAGCCTACGTGGACGGATGCTCCTACAACAGCGAGGGCATCCTAAAAGCAGGTGCAGGGGTACTGTGGGTGAACGACCACCCATGCCCACCACAACACTTCAAGCTAGGCCCCAAGTCATCACAGTATGCAGAAATCGCGGCAATTCTCATAACTCTGCAAATCGCAGCATCAAACAACATCAAAGAACTTCTCATCTGCACAGACTCTAACTATGCCAGACTCAGTTTTGTATGCCATCTCCAGACCTGGAAACAGAATGGTTTCAAAACTGCTAACAACAAGCCTGTAAAACACCAACACCTGTTCCAGGAATGTGATAACATCACAACGACACACGATCTCGCCGTGTACTGGAAAAAGGTAAAAGGACACTCCAAACTCCCAGGCCAAGACAAAGACTTCAATGACCACACTGACGCCCTCGCAAAAGCGGGCGCCCTACACGGTGAACCGTGGAATTCCCCGAAACCCTCACCAACCCCCGATGTAGCAGTGCTAACCCGAAGCAAGAAACCATCACCTGCTACCGCACCTGCTTCGCAGATGCTGTCACTAACCCCACAAATTTCAAACAATGACCTTGCAGAAATGCAAGGCTCGGACACTGCCATAAAGACTATGATTCTCCACCTCAAAGACCCCTCCACCAACCCAATCGCACCGTCTGACACCACTGATAACTCAGATCTCAGACACTTACACAACAGCAGACACATGCTGCGTGTGCGGGACGACATTTTATGGTTTGTCACCGATGACACCACTTCGCCCAAGCTTGTCGTGCCCCGATGTCAAAGGGGGGAGATGATAAACCACGCCCACAACGCACCTTACGCGGGGCACCACGGTACCAGAGCCACGTATGAGACACTTAGACAAGTGGCATACTGGCCAGGTATGCAGCAGGATGTGGCAGAGTATGTGAGAGAATGCCTGGTCTGTTGCCAGTTTCACCCAACAAACCTGACTCACAGAGCCCCGTTGCAACGCAGAGGAATCACATTTCCCTGGTCAGATCTCCAAATTGATTGGGTGGGACCGCTGCCCAGATCGAGCAGAGGTAACAAATACTTTCTCACGGTGGTGTGTCAGTTTACCAAGTGGGTAGAGTGTTTGCCAGCACCTAACGACACCGCCCAAACAACGGCATATCTCCTGATGAACCACATCTTCTCCCGATTCGGGTTGCCACTGAAAGTCAATTCAGATCGAGGTACCCATTTCACCGCAGAGATCATGCAAAAGATCTGGAGAATTCTAGGGGTACAAGCCAAACTTCACATCAGTCACCATCCGATCTCATCCGGACAGGTAGAAAGGTCTAACCGAACGGTGGTCGCCATGTTGAGAAAATATGTGTCGGCTAACCAGAAAGACTGGGATGTGAAACTTCCCCTGGTGCTGATGGCTATCCGAGCCACACCACAGGAATCCACCAGAGTGGCTCCATTTGAACTCATGACTGGGAGGCAGATGACTCTGCCCTTACACCTGTTGTACCAACCAGGAGACAACAACCTCGTCACCGCCTATACCACGTCCCAATATCTGGACGAGCTCCATAGACACTTGAAAACAACTTTCGCTTTCGCTCAGCAACACCTGAAAACCAGCGCTGATGGCCAGAAAGCATACTATGATCGAAAGGCATCCCACCAAGAACTCAGTGTGGGCGACAAAGTCCTGTACTACAGTTTCGCCTTGCCACCCAAGCAACTGTCAAAAAAGTTTCTGCCTCACTGGACTGGACCACATGAAATTGTGAACAAACTCTCTCCTGTAGCATACCAGATCCAGCTTAAACGGGGACCAAGAGAACCCGTTCTCAAATGGGTCCACCGAAATCAAATTAGAAGATATGTGGCCCGTAGTAGGGACAGACAAGAAGAGGCCAATACGAACTAAACTCAACCGCCGTCCCTACAGGAAAGAAGACTGTCCCATCCCCCGGGACAACCCTCGCTGACCTATGACCAACACGACACTGCTACACGTGTCAGCCTGCTCAACCAAAGCATGTGGATTCAAGTCCCACGAGGAGCCATCCTCCACCTAGAGGACCTGGCCTCGTACCACCTCCCAAGTGAAGAGTACCAAGCCGAACTAGAAATTCTGTCTTTCTTCAAGAGCCGCAATTTCACTCTAGATCCCGAACTGGAAGATTGGATTGCAAAAAGGGGGTCACAAGTCATCGACATAGCTCCCCTGGACTCAGCCCTTCAAGCATTGTCTCGACTACCCATTCTGAACACTTCACCTGTGGTACAAACATGGACAGCCGCTGATACCGCACTGTGCATTACCAACATCCTCGGACACGCCCTAGCTTTGGGTTTGGCCTATATCCTGTACAGAAGGATCAACGCAATTCGAACCTCCACAGCCAAGCTCACAGAGGCAGTCTCCGTCGGCTTCAGGAGAAACCTCCGGAAGGATGACTCCCCACCAGAGCAAGCTGAAGACCTCATCGAGCTCACGCTGCAGTCCTAAGCAACACCCGTGTGCAGCCTCCGCCCATCCATGCACCTGCCATCTGACCGTTGTTACCGTGATGACTCGACTAGGCCCATACACGCCCGGTCGACTCATCAAAAGGGGGAATGTAACGGAGAGCAGATCACCAGTTGCATGGTGATTAAATCAAATTAATTAATTCAGTCTAAATCTACAAAACCCCTGTCTCGCTCTGACCCAAGCTATTCTCACATTCCAAAGAACTCTCATTTACGACACCTCTGCTGTTTTGAGATTGCTCTACGCAAGACGTGCAGCCCAAACGGCGCCGAAAAATGGTGTAAATCATTGACTATCTCTCACTCTACATGATCTCTTACGTCTAAACCAACAGAGACCGTCTGTTTATGGCCGGAGAGCCTGACGCTGACCAATGAGAGCGATCCCGAAAGCGCCCCCCCCCCCAGGGAGTCTCTCGGACACTGATTTACACATAGACACTAATTAACTCTTCACGACAATAAAACAGTGTTTTAGAGACCAGATACCCAAAACATGTGGTCTGTGCCTAATACATCAATCCAAGGACTCAAACGCACGTACACACATTTACACCCTCACCCTCCCCGGCTCGGAAAGCCAAAAGTTCAACGCATGGTGTGAACTCTGTTTGACACCACACACACACACACACACACACACACACACACAGAAACACACGCAGGCCCACCACGTGGGACTCAAATCCTTGTATGAAATATTTTAAATGTATTTTCTTGATGTGTGCCTGACCCCCTTTGTCCCAAATATTATGCCTATGTAGTTTGTTGGCTTGTAATCACCCTGTGGTGCCCACAATTACAAGAAATGATGTACCTCCTTGATTTTAGATATTAGAACTGTCATTCGCGGTATTGCCGTGTTCCACAAACCACAACGATGCTGAATCTTTAACACAAAATATCAGAGAATGCATTGTTTTATTAAATACCAGTGTTAGTAAGTTATGGACGAATTCCTCGTTTCAAAACCCCGCGGAAAGAAGGCGTATAGACCTCAAAACGTCAGGAGGTGGGCCCATACGTTGTTAAAGACGATTGGCCCACGTACGTGAGGGAGGCGTGAGTTTAGCCCTTTAAAATTGCGCGCCCCCTTTCCTCTCATTGCAGTCCGCCAGAGAGAAAGAAGACACGCCTCCTTCCCTCAAGGAAGCTCCGCTCGCTTTTATTTTCCTTTTATTTCCAA
Organism: Leuciscus leuciscus; assembly: GCF_965113295.1. NCBI lineage: Eukaryota > Metazoa > Chordata > Actinopteri > Cypriniformes > Leuciscidae > Leuciscus > Leuciscus leuciscus. Next base: position 55,468,902 of record NC_138725.1, read on the forward strand.
GTCTTTTCTTAGAACTACCATTACTTCAGTATAGTCTTCTGAAACCAACCCACAAAACCAACTTAAGGCTAAAGATAATCTTTGCTGAGTCTTCGCTCGCTTCAAGTCGCCATAGCAACCAGAACGCTGTGACCACGTGATCCAGGTGTCTTTTCCAACACAGACGAACGCACCCACGGAAGGCCGATCTTTCAAACAGAGTAACGTAGATCTTTTAAATTTGCAATCTGAAGGAAATGCTGTTTAAAGTTGCCTAAATATTACTGAGAAACGTTGGGGTTTTGTGGTGAATGACTAAAACTGTTTCTATCTCTCTCTCTAAATTCTCTTTCACACACACCAACATATACGTTCACACACACACACACACACACACATACTCTCACCCACGTGTGCCGAGATAAACACACTACCACGTGCTCACGGAGCGACACACCCACCTTACAAACGCTACCATCTCCACCTTTCACACACACACCTAAAATCATTCGTATCTCAACTATTAGTTTCCTCTCGCTGAGTTTCTCTCTCTCTCTCTCTCTCTCTCTCTCTCTCTCTCCCAAATCTCTCTCTAAAACCTTTTTATTTTGTTGTATTTCTGTATTACGATCGTTATATTGCTTGTTTTGTTTATGCATTTTTACTCCTGCGTGATTTTAAATGATTGTGTAATCGCTAGCTTGTTTAAATAAACTTTGTTAAATCATTTGAATTAAGTTTGCCTGTTTTGTTTCAAATTCTGAGTCCCTGATGAGTGCAGATTTTACCTTATAAGCTCTACGATTGGTTATTCTTAAAAGAAACCTAAAATTGTCTAAAACACGGAGATAATTATCTTCTTTGTGGCCACAAGAAAGTGTTATCTATCAGTGTTAAAGACGCCCGATTTCTGTTCATAAAGTATACATTCTGTCCGCTGGACGGCCAGTCTGCATGGTAAATGAACAAACTCAACTTCTACCTCAAATTCCCCCAAATTGAGTAAATGCTACCCGTCTCTATCAGTGATTATTACAAGTAATTGTGTAATCGCTGATACAAGCCGAGATTTTGACCTATTCCCTAATTTGAATAAATTAATTTATGGAAGCAACAGATGCATATTCACATTGATGAATATTACCGCTAATTAATTCCCCAACACAAAGTCATTGTTGTTACAGTGTGTAGCAAAAGAGTAGGCAAGCTTTGGGACATACTACTTCGTCATCTTAATGGACAGATCTGTCGCGTGCATCCTGTCACCGTAAACTGCCCTGTCGTATCTTTACAAAAGTTCACAATGCTGCTACAACATTGAATAAAAATGTTTTCGTCAGGTTAGATACTGATAATTAATCACTCAAACCCCTTTATCTAAACCTCTCTACATAACCGTCAGACTTGCGCGTCCTCCATATCTGTAGTTTTTAACACTTTTCACTTGTGTTTGTAGTTCTAACCGAATCCTCGTCCAACACGCGATGGGTTGTGGGCAATATTAGCCTTTAGAGTGCGCATCGATCTGCACTTCGGATTCTGGCCGGAAATAGTAGACCATCCGGGTATCTTTGGAACACTCATTTCAACATACTACGATTTGGGATGTACTAATTTTAATTTCAAACACTATTTAGGATGGATAGTATGCGAATTGGGACACACCATTAGACAAGAGACAATGGGAACATGAGGGCTATATATACAAAAGGACTAATGACTAACAAGAAACACCTGTGAACAATCAAGGCAATAAGCCAATAACAAAACAGAACAGAGAAACACATGGCTTGAACAACCAATAAGAACATGGCACATGAACAGGGGAAGCACATGACAGGATCACATGAGGGGAACAGGGAATCACATGACATGACCAGGAACTAAGACTATAGGCTTGTTCGACTTGAACCGACGCTGCACAGACCGATCGGTTTATGACATCAAAGTATCATAATTCAAAAGCATAAGGAGCCGTCCGCTCTCAATTTGTCTCGTGGTATTTTGATGTCATTCACCGATCGGTCTGTGCAGCGTCGGTTCAAGTCGAACAAGCCTTTCGAGAATTTCAAAATAAATAAATTTGTGACTTTATGCCGCCCTATTAAAAATTATGTATTTTAATACAGAAATAATGTATCATTGAAGAGGTGTATTCAGGTCATTGTATGAATGAATTGCTTTTTTAATGTATTTTTTAATACAATTAACGTCAACAACTTCTTAAGTATTCATAATGTGTTCACCAACCCATAGAATAATAGAGTAAAGTGTTTCATTGAGTATGTTCTAAGAATGTTACCCATTCAGTTGCTGCCTCTGGAAATCAAGCTTCTGTAGCTAAACAAAGAGACCAAAAACACAAAATGAATCAAAGGCGCTAAAGCCTCACATCTGACACGAAACAAAATGAAAGTTAAATGACGTGCTGGACAGACTAGTGAGCACCAGAATCCCTTCAGCGAGCAGTCGGTCGTTCCCTGCGCGCTGCCAAACAATGAAACAGCTGTTGGACCGATATGATCCCAGCTTCAGGAATAGCAAATCAGATTAGCTGAATTCAGCCTTATTCTTCAGGGTTTAAGCAGCAGAACACTTTATAAACGGGATCACAGCTGTGAGAGAACTGCAGCATGGGCTCTGTGTCTAGCACAATACGAGGGGAGTGAGTACAGGGAAAACACAAGGAAATTTGCTGAGCTGAGCGAAAGGTTTTGAAGCACAGTGCAATGTTAATTACAGCATCTGCCAGCTTTAATTCAAAGCCTGGAGCCATAGTACCGTTAAAAACTGACACCATCTCACCTAATATCAGCCTTTGCTGCAGCACAGCATTGATGTACTATTATTACATGTGTGTTGCATGATCTAAAACTAGATAGCAAAGGTACAAAAAGTCTGATGGCAAAAACACAACAACAAATTCTGGCACAAACTGTCGTGCTTCTTCATGCAACATGATCAAATGCTCTTTTATCCCATTGATCATTATTATATTATCATCATTTTTGCTCCTGGCGTTCTCCAAGCTTTACCAGTTGGTCTGAAGGACTTTTTATTCTCTTGTGTTATTGAAACATGAAAACAAGTGCTATAGTGCAATAATTATTTTAGGAATATGAATGTTTAAATTTAAAGACTTCAGCATGCAAGCTGAAATCACAATCACCCTCCCTTGAGTCATAATCTGCTCTCTAACATGCATATTGCTGAAGGATAGATAGTGATATACAAATGGCTCATTCCTACTTAATGGATCCATGTATGAAGCGTGATATGTGAGCAGATTGAGGTGGACATGAACTTCTATATGCAAAGGTACAGTTTGCACTTGGGACCATCTCCGTCTGTTGGACGTAGCATTGAAATATAATGCATAATTCATGCTGATAGTCCGTATGCATCATAAGAGCCCAGCTGTTGTTCCTTCAGGCCATACAGGAGCAAAAAAAAAACAACCATATCCATCTTTCTGCAGCATGTCATGGCCATCCATGTTGTTTATCCAAGATATATTTAGTTGAAAACAATCTTACGCCTTGTCAAACACAAAGAAAAAGATGTAAATGTTATCTGTCATTCTCCAATTTTACAGAAAATCCTATATTCCCTTTTGTCACACAATTTGCCACTGAAATTTCTCTCAATGAAAACTAGGCTAAGGAGATCATTTGAGAGTGAAGTAGCAATAGCTATTAGCAAGTAGAGCATAATTAACTAGTGATTTAATATTGTTTTGCACCAAGCTACAACTTACCAAATGAAATAACAGGATAAATATTTGTAACTTCATCACTTTCCATGTGACCCAAGGGAAGTTTTAATGTTAGCTAACTTAGATTCAGGGAGTGAACATTTTATTTTAGAATTATTTATATACTATTTTAGTATTTATTAATATTTTTAATTTAATTGTATTTTTATTTTCACTTTTATTTTATTTTTAGCTATTTTATTATGTTGTATTATATATTTTTTAAATTGTTTTTATAGTTATTTATATTTTTTATGTGTATAATTAACATGATTCATTTATTTAAGTTTGATTAATTTTAGTAATTTTAATAATGACTGGTAGTTGCAAATTGTTGGTGCAGCGTTACTTATAGTCAACAGAATGTTGAGTGGACCATCAAAATAAAGTGTTACCAACATTACATAAAAAGTGAAATGTAACATTAAATGTGTAAAAAAGACTTATTAAAATACATAATTGCTTACCTTTACCTTATACAGTGGTAGTGGCCTGCATTGTAGTTTAAAGGATGCAGATGAGCAGAACTCTAAATTTAAAAAATCTACAAGAGTTATATATGATTTTAACCAAATAGTTTGGCGGTACATGTTGATGAGTCACTCATTTTAATCTTAAATTGATGTTTTATTTTCTGATTACACCCCATGGCAGCCCCCAACATCATTCAATCAATGTCTCAGACTTTCTGATGTTACTGATGCCAGCTGTAATGCTAACATTAATAGGCTTTGCATTCAATATTAGTTACTGTATGTAGCCCTCTATTCAACACTGCTTCTGTAATTTGTTATTCTTCCGCAGCCCATTCATTCGCATTGAAAAGAGTAAGCTCCAAAATGCTATTTTTGTACCTGAACCTCAGTTTCAATTTCAAAATGGTAGCTGCATAAAAGGGAATCCTTTTAAAAAACAAAGTGAGCATACACAGCTGTGTTGTGTTCAGTGTAGTCTGTCTGACGAAATCAGAGTATTGAATAGAAAGTGGGCATCAAATGCTTGCATTGAGGCTGTTGGGATATATTCAATGTGACTGACCATAATATTGAATAATGGTGGCTGTGGAGTTCATGTCCATTAAAGGAAAAAAATCAGGTTGATGGGACCATCATATTACTTGTATTATGGTTTGCCAGCCATGACATGATTAAGTAAATCATGATTTTTAGCAGATGATTTCAAGGAGGTTTGGTTTATTGTAGTTGGTATAGGGACTTTCTCACCATTACAATTTAAAACATTAACTTAACTTAATAATACGCAGGTTTTTGCAATTATGCAAGCAAAACTGATGCAACTGTTTCCTGAATTTGAGTGCAGTTATGAAAAGACAATGCAATTGGAGTGAACAAACTGACTTCTGTATTGGTGCATAGGAGACCAGCAATATTCTTCTCAAAGAAGTATAGAGCTGCTTGAGTCTTGACATACTGTCAGGTTTGATTCAGGTGTGGTGGAAAAAGTCTGTCACACCTTATCAATGCTGACAGTCTCAGATATACATTGAATTGAAAGATTCAGGCTGCTGTATCGGGCTGAGTAATATACAATAGAGAGATAAAAACCAAAAATGAGAGCTAATTCATTATAGATATTTTACCTGTCCACTTTTTCCTTTTTATGCCTAGTTTATTTTTTTCAATTCATGTTATTTATACTTTTGATTTAAGCCATTATGCAATTTACAAATTTAATGTAAGCTATTTTTAAATTACTGTTAAACTTATTCATGTTGTAATTCATGGTCTTATCATTTTAAAATCAACTTTTGTTCCCATGACAACGCAGGATGTCCATCAGCTGAATAGCTGTTATACAAGAAATATATTATTATTGCTGTTAACATAACTGTTACAAATCAATATACATTTTGGTCGGTGTTATTTGCTGCGCGTTTCTGTATTTGGTTGTGTTGTGAACTTTTGCAGCGTTTTTCTGTATTTGGTTGTGTTGTGAGTATTTGGAGCACACACGTGTTGTGAAACTGATGAAGATGTTTTCTTAATTTGCATGTGTTTTCTTCAGTTGCAGCGCATTGAGCTCTTTCGGCCACTGTAAAATACAGTAAGATCAAACTTAATTTGGTGTGGCTTGGTTTCATTTGCATGTGATCACTTTTAAAGTCACCAATCAAAATTCAAAATTCAAATCCAAAAGACAGTTCTTATTTTTAATAGAATATTGCAGTGTTTCTTGTAAATGATTTATCCATGCATATCAGCAAATCATGCATATTTAACTTTTTAAAAATCATTTGCCCTTGTGAATCCAATCAATCTGATTCAATCAATTCCCGAAGGACAAAATCAAGTTCCACTCTGTTTTTTCTTGTTCAGGAAGCCATTTCACTCTGATATACATCACAATAGGGAAGAAAAGAACATGACAACTTCTGTTTCATGATTACTTTAAGTTCTATTTATACTTTTTTTCTTTTCTTTTTTTCTTGTATTTCATGTAGGAAAAAATCCACTGTAAGCTAGAAAGAAGATCAAGTACATAACAGATATTCAGTCTGTTTGAAACTAACACCAAGGCAGATGGAAGGTACTTTAGCAGTAAGATGTACTTGGTCTCACCCCATTCTTATTATTAATTAGCTGAGGGCATGTGCTAATTGCTTGCTGTGAATGGTAGTACCACATGTGGACGCTCAGAGGCAGTCATTGTTTGTCCTTTTGTCACAAGCTTGTTAATTGAGGGTTGTACATTTTTGCCAGAATTATTAGCATGAGCTCACAGCCTTTCTTTAGGAAATGAGGGTCAATCCTTCACAGGGTAAAATCCCAGATGACTGTTTAGGGTAACATTGCAGCATAAGAGCAACTTCAATACAAAAACCAGTGCATTTAATCTTGATATCTTCTAATTAGAAGCAAATATAACTTTTCCAAAAAGAACATTTAATCTCTGTTGTTGTTCTGTGTTTTTTTTTTATTACCACCATCTATGTACTGATGCTTTAAAGGGGTAATGACATGAGAAATCAAATGTGTCTAGATTTTTTTACATCTAAGAGGTCTACCATAAAAACATCCTGCAAGTTTCATAGCATAAAACTTCCTCCTCATTATATAAACAAAGCATTTATTTAATTAAAATTATGCCCTTTTACAAAGTCTTGATTTTGTTTTTGGGGTGTACTAGAATATACCTTCATGCTTGATAGTTCAAAAAACATAATTTTTGTCAGATAGCACCCAGGCTGGCCCGAACATACTGTTTATTTACTGTTTTGATTAAGCCCCTCCTACCGAAATACGAAATGTGCTGTGATTGGTTAGCTGGCCCAGTGTGTTGTGATTGGCAGTGCTTAGAGTGTTCGGGAAATGTCATTCCCCTTACCATAATAACCCTTACCATACAATTCATGCCTGATTAAGACTTAAGAATGCTAACGAACAAAAGTGGATGGCCAGAATGGATTTCATGCACAGACTTTGCAAGAACGGATTTCACAGGATGTTTCAGAGTGGTATGTTTTTAAATTTTTTATTTTTTTTATACATTTTAGATACGATGTTATACACCATTTAATCATGATATTTGACAGAAAACTATGATAATACAAACAGTAATCAATCACAAAACCATGGTTAATTTTCCAAAGGATATGGTGAACAGCCTTACAGTAAACACTATATCAACACTAATGTTGGCAACATAAAACGAATAACTGGAACTGGTAATAGAAAACGCAACTACAAATAATAAGACATACATACTAACTGTGATCCACAAACAACAGATTGTCCCGACAAAGTGGGAACTGATCCATTTCAGGAGGAGCTTTTGTGCATAGCCTGCATTGTGGTTCTGGAAGCTGTTCTCCGTGAAATGTGCAGCACACAGATAAACGTTGGGGTTATAATGTTCAGGAAACGCTTGAGGTAATGTAAATGAAACATGAGGGTAACAAGCACCACTTACCCTGTAACTACATGGAACAAGAGTATGTTTCCCAGTATTTAAAAAAATTGAAATAGTTTTAGCTTTAGTTGCCTTAAAAAAAATAAAACTGTATAAATGCATAGACATGTACCCTCTTAATTTTTAAAAAGCCTAAACAGTATGTATTGGTACACCATTATTACAAAAAGGTAAGCAGTGAATGTTCTCCCTAAATTGCTCCCAAATGTAAGATTGTTGTATCATAATAGTATAATAAGTACCAGGGCGAAGCAGACAGTTCAGGCGGCCAGGGCGGAGCAGACAGTTCAGGGGGCCAGGGTGGAGCAGACAGTTCAGGCGGCCAGGTGGCGAGGGCGGAGCAGACAGTTCAGGCGGCCAGGGGGAAGCAGACAGTTCAGGCGGCCAGGGCGAAGCAGACAGTTCAGGCGGCCAGGGCGGAGCAGACAGTTCAGGCGACCAGGGCGTAGCAGACAGTTCAGGGGGCCAGGGTGGAGCAGACAGTTCAGGGGGCCAGGGTGGAGCAGACAGTTCAGGCGCGTGGCGCCTCGCTAACAGATATCTGTAGAGCTGCGGCCTGGACGACACCTAACACGTTCGCTAGGTTTGATAGCCTACGTGTAGAGCCGTCTCCTCCCGTGTTCTAAGCACTGGGTAGAAGCACTGAGAGGCTGTTGAGAAGCTCTGTTGGCTTGCTGCACCCCCCTGTGCGATTATATTGCTCCAGAGTGAAAAACCTGCTGAGTCCTCCACCACCCTCAGAGCCGGACTTGGCAGAGCGTCCAGACTCTGTGAGGAAGAGCAGCTACTACAAATCATTGCATGCCATTGATTAGTTACACTCAAAGTGGACTGGCTCTCTGGCGAGATTCCTATTCGTCGGTCACAACGTATGTCTCCGTTCCCTCCTTCAGGTGACGAGGGTTACCATATGTAACCGAGACGTCCATCATAACATCGTAATACACATCATTTACATCATTCACCCGCTATATTGCTAAATATATCAGATTTTTCATATCAACAGAAAAAATACCCAGATAACCTGGCTTCACGGCATAGTAATGATAATATTCACACATTGACATGATTGTTTACAAGGTAGTTTGTGATGTCAGAAACACCAGCGATTTCAAACAGACTTTAGAATACTGCAGTTTTTTAAGAGAAAATACTCAGCAATGGTGTTGACTGTATGAATTTGCACATGGTTTGTCTAAAAGAATATTAAAAACACCACATAGATATTGTAAAGACCACCCATTGGCCCAACGACGGAGTCCAATGGTGTGGGTGAAGGTATAATGCGTGTATGTCTTTTCAGTGCTGCAGTGAGGTTCACTTTATTTATTAGAATTTAGTTTCAATATTACTTTAGCTCTATGCTTAATCTGACTCCAATTTCAAATGATAATCAAATTTAGATTGTGTTTCTTATTAGAAAATAATCATAAATATTGATTATGACTTAATTTAGATATTTGATTATTCTGACTGAGTATCCCATACTTTCAATTATTTATTCATTAAAGGACCCGGTATTGTTTTGAGATGTCACGTCGCGAATGTGCGCTCATGATCACAAACTTAGCCAGTTCTGAAATAGTCAGAGGATGCAGTGCGAACTATTTTACCCTTAAGCGGTAGCTCTCTGCTTACCCATAACAAAAGGTGTACTTTTTTTAATAGTCGCAGGATGCAACGTGCTTAGTCAGTGATAGTCAGAAATCGGAAGGTCTCCTTAATGAGCTCCATGCTCCATTCATTAGTGCCTTCGGTTTGATCTATCCTGGAAGAGATTTGCGGAAACACAAGACTACACATTAATCTACTAGAAATAATGACTTCAGAATAATACAGAATAATTAAAATATAACATTTTATTTGCAGGTAAAAATGTATCATGCCAATTACACAAGTAAATTAAAAGCCAATTCAGAAATAATAAATACATGACATCAATTACTCAAAGATGACTCTAAGGGTAAGCTATGCATTCCTGACAGAGACACGCAGTGGTGTGTGAGTGTGTTCCAAGTGTACACTGACACAGCACTGTGTGGGGGTTTTCCTGGTTACCGGTTCCCAAAGATTGCTCTGCCACTTACCCCTTAAATACCTAGACCAAAACAAAAGGCTTGTATAAATATTTTTTTGAGTTGTGGGGGGTAAAACCTGGTTTCGGGGGAGAGGAGAGAATTATCAGATATCTTGAAGAGACACCAGTCAAAGAGGAGAACAGAGTTCTCCTAAGTTTTCAATCTTTCTCATAATATCAATGACTGCAATGAGATTAAGACCATTTTACCAATCGCACTGAGACATTTAAAATGATACCAAACATGAAAAGGAACAACAATAGATTCACAAGATGCATCATATGTGATATATAGACAATCTCAATGAACTTTTAGTGAATCATTTACATTACCTTTAGTTGAATCAGGGGGAAAGGAAGGGAGTAGGGAGAGGGGGGATGCACATATAAACAAGGAGATAAGTTTGGGCAAGACAATGTCCTGTGCTCTTTCTTTGCAATCTTCTGTCCAGGGTGCGTTTTATTGCTTTATTGTAGGGTGAGTTTTATCTCAGCTTTTGTCTTAGCAGGAAAATCAATTCTTACAATATATAAACAACATGACGATGACAGCACTCTGGGTACCGAGTACCCACTATGCCACAACGAGCCCTGCCTGGTCTAGTGTGAGGCTAAAAACAGACTTAGGATGAGAGCACTAGTGCGCCTGGCATAGAAGGGATGTCCAGACTATAAAATCTCATAAATGTATGAGGGGTGGCCCATCCAGCTGCCTCACATACTTCCTGGATAGGGGCCCCTGAGAGGAGGGCTCTAGAGGACGCCATGCCTCTGGTTGAGTGAGTCCTCACGGCCAAAGGTGAAGGCAAACTGCGCACCTGATAGGCCAGGGAAATAGCCTGAACTATCCAGTTTCTGATGGTCTGTTTGGAGGCAGGGAGCCCCTTCTTGGGCGACCCGAAACACACCAGCAACTGGTCTGACTTCCGCCATCGAGAAGACCTCTGTACATAAATCCTGAGAGCTCTGACAGGACAGAGCAAATTAAGTATCTTGCCTTCCGCCGTCATGTGAGGTGGAGAATGCAATGCCTGCAGAACCGCAGGCCGTGCCCTGTTGGAAGGCACCTTAGGCACATAGCCCGGCCTGGGATGCAAGATAGCCTTAATATTCCCGGGAGCAAACTCCAGGCACTCAGTGATCTAGAGAGGGCCTGGAGATCTCCTACTCTCCTCAGACAAGTTGTAACAATCGGCCTAATTGGTAGAGTTACATGAGATACAAATGGGGTCTGATTAAACTGTGAGAGTTTGGAAGAGTTTTAAAAGAGTGTAAAGTGTATTTACAATTTCTACCAGGACCTTAAAACAACACAATACAACTAGAAGCCTTAGGCTGTTAAAAACATAGATGCGATAGCATCCTAAACATAGGAAATGCGTACAAGTGCCGCCTGAATGCCCTGAAGCCTCAGCGGAGCTAGAGCTGCATCCATGCATTTGGTGAAGGTGCGATTAAAGTGCCTCAGATCTAAAATTGGACGCAACCCTCCAACCCTAAAACCCGGACTCCCTGTCTGGCGTAGGAACACGCTCTATGGCCTCCTTTATCAGCAGGGAGTTTACTTCCTGTTCCAATACCCGACCATGCTCTGCGTCGACTGCAGTCCATATCACCCCACTGAATTTTGGTGGGCGGAAGTCGAACTGCAGCCTGTAACCCTTCTCTACTGTGCGCAGGACCCAAGGAGACATGGAGTGGCGAGTCATCTCCAAAATCCCCACCTTCGATGCTGAGCACATCCACTTCCTCTGAAGCAGACAGCTCAAGCATTGGGTTCTCCACTCGTGAGAAGGGAGAACATTGGAACTGGCAGAGGAATCCTGAGATAGTGCCTCAGCAGTCTCAGGATCCCCTGTCACATCCATCTGCGAACCCCATGATGTGCGCCACCACGGGGAGCTTGAGCCTGACCATCGTCATCGAAGCTGCCTGAGCGTGCTGCGCTCCCAAACAATGCACACACAATTGGTGATATAATGAGGGCAGGGAAACACACACCGCTAGTATTCTTGACTACACCAAATAAGACAATAGACGACAGAGAGCGCTTGCTGAAGAACAGAAAGCTAACTCTGTTGTGTGCCGGCTTCCCTTTATAGCTTCCGTGTATGCCGTCACACGTTACGTCATGACGCAACACCAATCACAGTTGGCTTAGTTTCATTCGTGCTTCAGAGGCACTACGCTGGGGGACGTTCCCCAAAGTGTCATCATCGACGCAGTACGAGTTCCCTCGAAAGGGAACTTGATTTCCACCACAGGGGGAATTTAACAGCTGATATTTACCTACACTGGATGTAAAAGCATTGCATCCCGAACTCATTATAATCACTGACCCTGTCTACATTGGATACTGGGCGATTGAAAGAACGTTCACTTTGACGTGTCCAGTTTAAACAGCTCATTTGTGTCTTTGTACAGACTTCAAAAATATTTCAGCGTCAGGAACAAGTGGATGGTTTAGTTTAATGACGTCCTGGATTGCGTCGGAGGATTACATTTTGTTTTGTAAAGGAGGCCCAGTGTAATATTTGTTGAAAGATGAAGCAAATGTATTGGATCTGACAGCAGCTGCATCCGTAAGTAAATGATTTCATAATGCTTTGTCTGTAATTGATAAAACACTTGCGTGCAATAGCGAGCAGGCATTGATACTGTTTCCTTTGCAATGACTGACATTAGCCAATCATAGTGGCCATTTACTGACAAGCTTTAAAAACGGATAATTTTATTCAGAGGGTCAGAATGAGGGTTCTGTAGATGACCACTAGCAGTGTTTTATTATGATTATCTTGTTTCATACTTTTATTTCATGTGACTTTTATTTAGACATCATGCTATCTGCATGGGGGACTAATCTCCACGCTCACGCTCGTTCAATAAAAACACGAGAAGGCACGTTACAAGACGATGCATGTTTAGAGTCAGAGATTGGAAAATATTACTGTAACCTTCAACTAAAGTGTTCTTTGAAGTGTTATACCACTCTGTGCTTGATTTGTTTTGGCAGTAATACTTTGAGATTAATTTATGAAGTTGCTAGCTATCTCTCCAACGTCCAAGTTAAGTTAATGGCGGCAGCCTTCCCTGGATCACCACTCTCTAGCACCCTTTGATATGCGGAGCGAGGTATGTGGTTCGTTGTAATGTACTTGTCACAGTGGGGCTCTGTGACTAGAGACTCTTATTTTGTGAAAGGACTTTTATTATGACACTGGATTGAGAACATACTATGCATAATACACTTTTCATACTAACATTACACATTATTTGTTTTGCGCAAATTTTAACACCAGTTAACGCAGATATGTGTGTGTCAATGATTGTGTGTTGTTTAAGTGTTCCTGTCATCATGTCCTTTTTCTTTAGCTTAGCATTTACTGAGGCATTAATTTCACTATGTTGATTTATGTATTGTATCAAGAACTCAAACAAGACCGGTTACCATGTTAAATGTTTATTGTTTTCAATTATCCACTTGCATAATATAAATTGTCATACTTACGTACTGGAACATTTTTTCATACCAAACAGACGAAACCCGGTCACAGTAACTGCCACCATTTTTTTATTTCTGTTTCCCGCCAATAGAAGGCACAGTTAATTGTTCTCATGTCTGAGCGGGAGACTGATGTTCTGTTTGATTCTTCGTTAAACATTGTTAAACATTTAATTGAGTTTGTTTTGTTTCCAATGTTTGTATATTTTTGTATCATTCTAGCAGTTTATGTCTTTGTTACTGTTAGATCTATTTTTTCTTTTTTTTTCTTAAATTTCTTTATTATCTTTAATTACTAAATGGTTTAGTCCAAGTGGGAGGGGCTTATCCTTTTTAAGAGGGCCTCTCAGTGTTGGAAGGTAGCTCGTAGAGTGAGTTGGTTGCTCGGTTTTTGGGTCAATTTATTGGCATAGCCAAAATCTTTGCTTGCAGTTAACGTTGAACAGTTTATTTATTTTAATTAAATTTTTTGCTTCATGTAAATATCATTTGCACTCTACTGGAAAGTCTTTGTTTTTCACTTTTTGGGAATAAACACTGAACTTTTGACTTCATCAGCACGTCACTTCTTTTTTACGCCTTCATCGGCCGGTATATTCAGAGCAGTGGTGCTGCAACTGCTTGAACATCTTTGGGGCCTCTTTGTGGCAGTTGGTACACCCCTGTCTCTGTTACAGTACTATTTCATATGAATTGATTTCATACGTTAAATGGTAATGAGATTAATTTCATGATGGCTGTTGCCTGCTATGCTGTTATCAATGTGATTCTAGCTTGCTTAAGTGCATTTGTCAAAGGATTATTTTGTATCTGGCTAAATTGCCTTTGTTATTTTCCTTTTAAGTTTTCACGGTGTTGGTGCTATGCACACTCGTCTGAATTAAAGTACACCCGTATGGAAACACTCCCAAGCCTGTTTATTCCAAGTTGAAGGGCTGCTACAGGTTCAAAATAATGTTTTTTAGCATATATATTTGTTTGTTTTTTTGTGCAAAAACCTTAGTTAACATTTATAAGTGAACCTATTAAAATATTAAAATACATATTAAAATAATAAAAACATCCATGTTCTGATGACCCTTCAGATACAGATACAAGTTGTTTTAATATTGCAAGAAAAAACAAAAGAACCCTATACAGCTAAATGATTTCTAAACCTACAAGGTGCAGCAAAGACGTACTGAATAGCCTTTTAGTTGTAAGAGTTTGCATTAGCACAAACCTCACTAATAGGCTGTACTTGACTCTCACTATTACAACAGCACTCTAAACCTTTTAGCCTGTCACATATGCATGCTGCTGTAATCCTTTTTTGTTACATACGGTTAAGAGAAGAGTGTGCTGATGTAAAACATGTTTAAAAAATTGGGAATTATACCCAGAGAACAGTAATAAAGCATAAGTACTTATAGTCAGTAGATTGTCAAATAGACTGGACTATCAAAATGATGTGTCGCTGAAAATGTCATTATTATCAGTAACATCAGAATGTATGGAAGTAAAATAATGGCAAATGTTTTTGAAACAAAAAAGCCTGTTGAATTGCACTACTTGGAAAAAAAATATGCATTGCATTAACCATGCTTGCATTTTAATGCATTATATTTTTGGGGCTTACATTTTTATGGGCTGAAATTCAACATGGTTGAATATCTAAGCTGTGAATATTTCAATTCAAAACATTTCAAACACATCTTCATTAATCGGAATTCAATAATCCATATTCACCTTTCATTTTTCACTTCCAAAATATTCAAACTGTTTAAAAATACAACCTATAATATTCAACAGGAAATTTTCGGTCCATTTTATTTCTCTTCCACAAATTCAGTGGTTCAAATTTGACAGTAAATTTAACATCGACATCCAGGAATTGCAGGAAAAGCAGTAGATTACCGGGCATAATCTCCATCTGCTGTTAGTTGACCTCACCAGCAGATGGTGCAAGCGCGTGTTGTTGATGAAGACCAGAGCAACAATTAGAGCAAGCCATTCATTCATAAAAACTGATTTATAGAAATGTAAGTGTATTTGTGATTTATTATGAGGGCTGTTTTTATGTTTAATTCAGTGTCTTCATGCTCCCTGTGTAGCCTACATGCATCTTTCTCTACCGTGAACAAGATTATAATGTTATTCCCCCGATGCTGTACAGATAAAATGTTACATTTGAGGTAGACATATATTTATCTTGGTTGTTTAGTTGCCTTAACTTTATATCGCGGCGATGTGCTGCAGTACTAGGGTTTCCCTCAATACTTCAGGATTGCTGGACATATAAAATGCTTAATGTAGCTTAATGGACTAATACAGTGATATAAAAGCCCAAACTCGCACCTTATTGAGAAGGCTGTACTATATGGCTACAGGCAAGCAGATGGACTCAGAAGAATATGAACTTATCGCGTAAAGTTTCACACTAAGCGTTTCCCAGTGATATACTGGCATAAAGTTGGCTTGACGTTGGACATTCGCACATTGGACCGTCTCTAAAGTTACATTGGTATACACGTTTAGAACTTCAATAGCATTATTGGGAGAGAATGACTTACAGTAAAAAAAAAAAAACTGTAAAGTTATAGGTAATATTATAGGTAAAATTAAATTTGCTGCCGCTAGGGTGCGTCTAGATTTCTAGCCTAGGAAACCCTAGTACTGCAGCACATCACCGTGATATAAAGTTAAGGACACTAAACAACCAAGATAAATATATGTCCACCTCAAATGTAACATTTGATCTGTACAGCATCAGGGGAATAACATTATAATCTCGTTCACCGTAGAGAAAGATGCATGTAGGCTACACAGGGACCGTGAAGACACTGAATTAAACATAAAAAAACAGCCCTCATAATAATCACAAATACACTTACATTTCTATAAATCATTTTTTATGTATGAATGGCTTGCTCTAACTGTTGCTCTGGTCTTTGTCAACAACACGCGCTTGCACCACCTGCTGGTGAGGTCGACTAACAGCAGATGGAGATTATGCTCGGTAATCTACTGCTTTTCCTGCAATTCCTGGATGTCTATGTTGAATTTACTGTTGAATTTGAACCACTGAATTTGTGAAATATTACAGGTTGTATTTTTAAACAGTTTGAATATTTTGGAAGTGAAATATGAAAGGTGAATATGGATTATTGAATTTCTATTAATGAAAATGTGTTTGAAATGTTTTTAATTGAAATATTCACAGCTTAGATATTCAACCATGTTGAATTTCAGCCCATAAAAATGCAAGCCCTAAAAATATAATGCATTAAAATGCAAGCATGGTTAATGCAATGCATATTTTTTTCAAGTAGTGCAATTTAACAGGCTTTTTTGTTTCAAAAACATTTGCCATTATTTTACTTCCATAGAATGGATACTAATTAATTTGTGAATTATTCCCCAAGGAATCTAATTTATAAGCTGAAAGTGATATCTTTATTACACTGACATCAAATAATTTAGTCACTTGTTTATTTAGATAAAAAAAAAATACCAGGGCATAATAGAGATTTTGGAAAGATGTCATGAAGATTTCATTATTAACAAGCCTTTCCTAAAATAAATGTAAGCTTGCTTTTCCCAAATGTGAACTAATTTCTCCCTCACAGTGTGAAAGCCAAGCGTCTCTGTTTCACCTGTGGTTGGATCATGACCCAGGCCTTGTACATGGAAGCAGATAACATTTCATATCCATTCAGCTTCAGCTGTTACCTGTGTTATCAAATCACATCAGCACTGAACAGATGACAAATTATTCACGTATATATGTTTTGGAAACTGTAACCCTCAGGCACCAGGGTCTATCATCCTCATTCCCTCCTGAATTTTACAGTGAGATATGATATTTTGTAGGCCATTATTATTTACTATAAATACTGCTCCCTTTGGCAGTATATGCATGTTAATAATCTCAGATCCATTAACTGTGTAATTATAAAAGAGCAACCTCTTCTTTTAAAAGTGTAAACGCAGCATTTTAAAGCGCTGTTTCTGGTTCACCCTCATTTCAATTACTCCTACTTTAATTAAGGCATCTTGTCTCTGCTCTTCATTACTGGTTTAGACAGGGCAGGACTGAAGTTTTGCTATGCTTGGTTACTATTATTATTCCGTTTTCCCATCTTAGGACTCGTAAACTGAAGGAAAGGCCAATGTGATTGACCCCTAGTAAACTCCTCAAGTAAGCTTCTTTCAAAATAGCTGTAGAGGCATTTTCATAACCCAGAAAAGAAGCAGCACTTTTCTCCTATACTGAGGCCCAGAGTAATGCACCTCAGAGAGCCTGCAGTTTAAATTGATGCATTTTCTGAATCCCGTAGATGTGCACATTGATATAGTTGTTTTTTTGAAATAGGGGTTATTCACCGTCTCCCCTACATTGAGATAGGTGGGCAAACGCATTTTTGTCTCAGTGCATGCATTGTCTTTGTCTGGCAGCGATGCCGCTAGCTTAGCTTAGCATAATGAATGGAATCCTTTGTTGCCGGATAGCATGTCGTGAGTAAAAGTGATCAAAAAAAAAAAAAAACGAAACCAAAAACCTAATTACTTCTTGTATCCTGTGTATTCACAACGAGTACAAATAGCAATGCAGATTAAGACTGGGCGATTTCCTAGGCAGATAATGACTTGTGACTATAATGGGGTGAAGCACAGGCGAAGCACTGCTACTTGGGCGCAGAGATATCATGCAACACCTGAAATCCCCCAACTTCCGTCAACATACCGGCGTGACCTGCACTGAGTATCTTCGCTTTTGGATTGAGTTGAGTTTGAGAAGTTACAGCTATAGTTACAGCAAACATGGTTATTGCCTGCATAGCAAAAGGTTGTGAGAACAAGTTGTAATGTTTCACAGAATTCCATCGAATGTGGAACTGAGAAATCAATGGCTAGCTGCTCTGGATATCTGCACTTCAACACCTCTCTACAAAATGAACCAGTATCATGTTTGCGAAGAGCATTTTGCACCGGAGGACTACGTTGAAAAAATGCAATATGGGCCCAGAAAGACGGTACTACGTCTGAAGGATACGGTCATCCCATCCCTTTCAAAGCACAGGAAGAACAAAGTGCACATGTAAGTTCTCTTTTATTACTCTTCCTTACGTGAATCTGTGTCTTTATTCAGTTGTAAGATAGATGCTGAGAAGCTGTATATAGAGTTTGGTTCAAATTGCCTCCTCTAGTATAACCTCATGTTGAGTTCAACCTGTTTAGCATGAACAACCAGACTGAAAAAAAATTGCTGTTATCGTTACCTGTGAAATGAAATGACTGAGGGCTAGCTATATTTCTCTCATCGAGTTAGCCTGGTTCTGTTGAGTCAAGAGTTGTAGTATACCGTACTACAGAGAAGGCTACATGCAGTTTGACCAAAGGAGGTAGCAGAACAGTCTGCATTGTTTATGTAAAGTTTCTATTATAGACCCTGGGGCCTGTTCTTCGTACGTCGCTAACTCAGTTAGCTGGATTTGATTGTTGACGATTTGGCATGATCTTGGATTGTTTGGTTCTTCGAAGCTCATCCTGAACTTGCTGTCATAGCAACAGGTCCGTAAGCTTAAACCTGCTCGGGAGCAGGCTTATTTCATGTAAACAGGATTAGACTGCGGCTTTATAAGCGGAGCTGATACGGGAAGTCCAGCGCTGAGCGATAGTGCACTTTCTGAGATAAGTATGATTTTTTTATGAAGATCATGCAATCATGACCATGCCGATTACAGTATGTCTCTCAGGCTTCACTAACGTGATTGGTACCATAGACTATAGGCTACCATAGACTGCCATCAAGGCCTCAATGAAGGGGATTATGTGAACAGAAAGGGGGTTCACAATGTAAATGTGCAGCCCAGTTACTATTGGGATTCTTAAAGGTGAACTAAGTAACTTTTTTTTACCTTAACTGAACAGCTTCGGAGTCATTGGAATGGTTATATTACTTATTTCGGGTTGAATGGTGGTCGTTTCGCACCCCCCTGGTGCCCGTGAGCGGGAAATACGCACTTGCAACTTTGAGCCGGCGGGCCGCCGGCCGCCGCGTCAGGAAGTCTCGCGTGATATCAGGTCTCGCGATGTAAACAATTGCTTTACGGCCAAAAGAAATCTGCTAAAATGCTGTCATTATTGCACTCCCTCACGCTGTCCGAACCCGAATGAAGAAGACGTTTTAAAGAATGTCCCATCTGCTTTGATGTCGTTGATCTATAGCCTCTGGTGTCTGAGAATCACCAACGAGTTTTTACAACAGTGTTATCAAATATCTATTCCGAAGCTGTGGGGGGAGCTCTAGAGAGAAACCTGCGAGCAAAAAGCGAGAATACAGCGAAGAAATCCCGAAGCTACTGAGTGCTGCTTTAATATTCCAGATTAATAATATTATATCAAATAATAAAAAAAGGGAGTTGACTAAAATCTTCCATATCACAAATGTGAAAGCAAAATGGCCAGGATCTGTGCATGACTTAAGAATTTTCAGAGATTCACATTTATGCACATTATTTGAAAGTGGTAAGAAAAGTTCCACAATTAAATATCAAGCTCACTGTATTACATACACTTATGCTGATCCTAACAGAACTGCATTTTTTTCATAGGTGATTATGACATGTTCCTGCCTGCAGACAGGTGTTTTATGACCCCATTCCCTGACCCAAACCAGTTACAATGCAGCTCTAGCCAGGACAAGGGCACACAATGAAATGAACTTTGGCTAACTAAAGGGAAGATTTCAGTGTCTGATAAGTCTGAGGGTTGCACACCTGACAGGGCCTGTGACATTGTTGCATGTGCCATATTACACAACATTGCAAAAAAAAAAAAAAAAACACTTTTCATTAAATGTTTAATAAAAGACAAATATACTTAGTTCCTTGAGTTTTATTTCAATTGTTCTTTGTAAAGAAAAGCCAGTAGTCAAGTGCCTGCAACAAGAGATATTAGACACATGCCTCATGCAACAAATAAAAAGGAAAAGTTGGCTATACACTGCCCACCTGTAGGCCTATGTCTCCTCTGTCTGTGCAGACTCTAGGCCTTTCTGTAGATGTGGAATCCTGCAACTTATATTGCAGCCATAAAGCATACAAGTATAAATGAAGTAAAGTTATTTATGCACTTGCAGGTAGGCTAGTTCCTCCATATGACTTATCTGAGAGGGTTTATTCACTGTCCAGTGCAATGGAAACAAATGGACATTACAAAGTCTTATACTTTCTTTCCTTTGGAAAGTTAGAAAATGTCCACTTACTGCACATATTTCAGCCACCACTTTCTTGGGAACAGATACAAGTGTTGTTGTATTATGTAAAAGTGCACAAAAGAGAAAAACACAATGTCATTACAATGAACTACACTCGGGGAAAATGTGATCAATATTTTTACATTAACATAAGTTTATCAGTTTTCACTTTCACAAGTCAAAGCAATTCATCATTACTCAAGATTTAACAGTTGAAATGACTATACAGCCTTAATTTAATGCAGCAAAAATTATTTTACAGTGTAGGCTACTAAGATCTTTTTCTTGATTGCTTTTATAAACAGACAACCATTGCCTTTTATAAAAGAGACTATAATATAACTAAAAATTACCATTATGTAGAATATTTTTGTACTTCACTTTTATTTGTTCCCATGTTCTACTGTGGTGACTCTGACATTACAATGAACAAAGTAATTATGCAACTATTAAAATACAAAAATATAGGCTATTAAGTGATAAAAAAACATCTAACATGGCCACTTCTTATGGATTTAAATTGTCTGCTACTTTTTGCCAGCCCTCTCTCCTGGCTTTTGCAGACTTTGAGGTGTTCCCTGGCGTTTTGATTAAACATTAAAATTCCGAATAAACTTCGACTATTAGTTCTTGCTCTGCTGAGGAGAAAAACTGAGCGCGCTCTTTGGCCACGCTGAGCAGCCAATAGCAATGTTTCTACTATCGATACATATCCCCTTTTAACCCAGCGCATGAACGCGCAATTATCTCAGATAACTCAATCCAGCTATACTAATCATATCCGGCAAGTGTGTTCGAAGAACCGAGTTAGCCAGATCATGATTAGCACGATAGTATCATCTTGGATGTGTCATTTGATCTCAGATGTAATAAGCGACGTACGAAGAACGAGCCCCCTGTCCTATCAGAGAAGGTGAATCAGTTGACTGAGTAGTAAATAAGCACTGGTAGTATCTCTAGAGACTGTAGGCTGCTACCCAGCTAATGCAGTGAATCTGAATGGTAGCTGGAGCCCTTTTCTTCCTACATGAAACACTGATAGTGTCCGGTCTCTAATTTCATAATGCCTAATTAGTCCTGTGATACTACCTTCACCTTGCTCTAATGAATGACAATGATTATCCAATATGACATTGCTTTCCTGTGTTTTTGAAGCATGTTCCTGTATTTTTTGCCAGCTAATATTCATGCCGGTATGTTGATGGAAGTTGGGGGATTTCAGGTGTTGCGTGATATCTCTGCGCCCAAGTAGCAGTGCTTCGCCTGTGCTTCACCCCAATATAGTCCCAAGTCAATGTCTGCCTAGGAAATGGCCTAGTCTTAATTTGCATTCCTATTTGTACTCATTGTGAATACGCAGGACACAAGAAGTAATTCGTTTATTTTTAAAAAAAATTTTTTTATCACTTTTACTCATGACATGCTATCCGGCAACAAAGGATTCCATTCATTATGTTAAGCTAAGCTAGCGGCAGCACTGCCAGACTAAGACAATGCATGCACTGAGACAAAAATGTGCCCACCTATCTAAATGTAGGGGAGACGGTGAATAACCCCTATTTAAAAAAACCGGTGGCGTGTTCCTTTAAGAGGAGCAAAGGGGTGGGACATATGCTGTAGACCTCCACAGGGAAGCAAAACTTGGCTGCAGAAATTAGCCCACAGGCCCAGCTCGGTCAGCTTCTCATTTGTAAAATGAGCCACATCTCCAATATGAAAATTTCTGAAGGCAAACAAATGCATTTCTCTTCTTTAGTGCCATGTTGCCAGCAATTCTCTGAAATTACTGTTGTTTACGAACAAACTCTCGAAGACAACACTGCAAGGTTCTTCATGTGCTCTGGAGCTGTTTTAGATTAGTGCTTTGTTCAAAATGAGCTCATAATGACCGAAATGGGCTATTTGTCAAGCTGAAACACCCACTTCCGAAATGTTGGAGATTTGGGCTTTAATATATTTGCAATTAAATTCCTATCAGGATTGGTAGATCAAAACAAACCCAGAATTTGGTATAAATCATTGCCATCACAGACCCCAATCGCCATTATAAAGACACACAACTGGTTTCACAAACCCTGAAATCAAAATGGCTGATATTAACTTGTGGACTTTCTCAGCCATTTCTCTTTCTACAGTACAGTGTTTCTTCAACTCTCCCTCTTGCTCCCTCTTGATTTTTAGTTTATTTACTTATGAACAGAGAATCAGGATATCATGCAGAGAAATATTACAAGTTTGAAGTCATTGAGCAACATTATACCAACAGAATGTTGGTAGTGTGAGTTGTTTTGTAGTATTTCATCACCTGCAGCAATGACAATCATCTTACAAGCACAGCTTTAGATATAGCGATCAAAGGCTTCTTGCTTCCTGGCAGTAGACCAACATGCTCTGATGGTGTGCTCTCCTTGTGTTAGCATGCACTCAGCTTGTGCACTGACAGACTGTTGAAGTTGTTATGACAAGACCTACTGCAAACTTTGGATGCGATCAGAGCCCTCAAGAAAAATTGTTAATGCAACATGCAACAGAATCTTGAAGAGCACAAAAAAGTGTGATATATTCAGCCAAAAACATCCAAAACGAAACAAGAGAAATAACAGTCAGTGGCTATGAGTTTATTTATTTATTCATAAAACCTCATTTGTCAGTGGGGTGTTGCTCTTTAACCACCAAAATAAAGTTTTTCGCCAGTTTTCCCTTCCAAAGTGTCCATCATCTGCTCATGTTTCAGATTATATTAAAAATGACCCCCCCCCCCGCTCAGTATTGTCCGTTGTGAAAAAAATATATGCTAAGTATACTTGCAGCCAGACTAATTATCAGAATACTTCAAGTGTGTTAATGATTAGTTAACTTGAAGTGTGCTATTTTGAAACAACTAATATTGTACTAAGTATATTTTAGTTGTAATTAAATTGAAGTAAATAATAACTTTAAGTGTATTTAGTGTACTTTTGTGTACTAAAATTGACTAACTTCAAGTATACTTAGTATACTTTAAGTATATGCCTGTGTAGGGACTAATTACATGCTTGATTAGTGATATTAAAGTGTACTTTACTTGTGTTACAACTACATTACAAAATTGAGTGTCTTTGAAACATACAAGCAATATACCATAAGTGCATTTATATATATAAATATATATAATTTTTTTTGTTGTTGCCATTTTCACCCTTTATTAGGATAGGACAGTACCTAGACGTGAAGTGAGGTGGGAGAGAGAGAGAGATGGGATCAGGGAAGGTCCACGAGCTGGGACTCGAACTCAGGTCTCCCGAAGGACATGTCGGAGCACTTGCCCACGAGGCTATCGTGGTGTGATATACACTCACCTAAAGGATTATTAGGAACACCATACTAATACTGTGTTTGACCCCCTTTCGCCTTCAGAACTGCCTTAATTCTACGTGGCATTGATTCAACAAGGTGCTGAAAGCATTCTTTAGAAATGTTGGCCCATATTGATAGGATGGCATCTTGCAGTTGATGGAGATTTGTGGGATGCACATCCAGGGCACGAAGCTCCCGTTCCACCACATCCCAAAGATGCTCTATTGGGTTGAGATCTGGTGACTGTGGGGGCCATTTTAGTATAGTGAACTCATTGTCATGTTCAAGAAACCAATTTGAAATGATTCGAGCTTTGTGACATGGTGCATTATCCTGCTGGAAGTAGCCATCAGAGGATGGGTACATGGTGGTCATAAAGGGATGGACATGGTCAGAAACAATGCTCAGGTAGGCCGTGGCATTTAAACGATGCCCAATTGGCACTAAGGGGCCTAAAGTGTGCCAAGAAAACATCCCCCACACCATTACACCACCACCACCAGCCTGCACAGTGGTAACAAGGCATGATGGATCCATGTTCTCATTCTGTTTACGCCAAATTCTGACTCTAATGTCTCAACAGAAATCCAGACTCATCAGACCAGGCAACATTTTTCCAGTCTTCAACTCTCCAATTTTGGTGAGCTCGTGCAAATTGTAGCCTCTTTTTCCTATTTGTAGTGGAGATGAGTGGTACCCGGTGGGGTCTTCAGCTGTTGTAGCCCATCCGCCTCAAGGTTGTGCGTGTTGTGGCTTCACAAATGCTTTGCTGCATACCTCGGATGTAATGAGTGGTTATTTCAGTCAAAGTTGCTCTTCTATCAGCTTGAATCAGTCGGCCCATTCTCCTCTGACCTCTAGCATCAACAAGGCATTTTCGCCCACAGGACTGCCGCATACTGGATGTTTTTCCCTTTTCACACCATTCTTTGTAAACCCTAGAAATGGTTGTGCGTGAAAATCCCAGTAACTGAGCAGATTGTGAAATACTCAGACCGGCCCGTCTGGCACCAACAACCATGCCACGCTCAAAACTGCTTAAATCACCTTTCTTTCCCATTCTGACATTCAGTTTGGAGTTCAGGAGATTGTCTTGACCAGGACCACACCCCTAAATGCATTGAAGCAACTGCCATGTGATTGGTTGATTAGATAATTGCATTAATGAGAAATTGAACAGGTGTTCCTAATAATCCTTTAGGTGAGTGTAGTTAAGTAAAAAAGGCTCATTAATACCTTTGGCTTTTTCCAAATACTACAAATTGCATACTTTGTCTTCAATGTCAAATGTACATTATTAGACAAATAAAACTTAGCTATACTTTGTACAAAATACTGTTGTATACTATAATGTATTTTGAAAGTATACTTTCAATGAATTGTTGCAATGATCATTTCCAGCACACAGTTAAAATATACCTAAAATATATTTTTAATAAAGTGCGAATAAATACACTTTAAAAAAATAAACTGAATTTTCACTTCAAGCATATTTTTCTAAAATATATATTTTTGAAAATATACTAAAGTACAATTATTTTAAAGTGTGTTAAAAGTTGTATTGTGAAAATAGGTAAAAGCATGATGCTATTATAGCCTACTTTTAATGTATTTAAAGATTGTAACATTTTTGTTAGTATATTTGCAATGTACTATTGACAAAGGGAATATATTTCAAATACAATAAAGTATTTTTTTTTTTTTTTCACTAGGGGTTGCTTCGAATCAAATCAAACTGAATTGAAATAGCGACATTAAATGCATTTATGTGTACATTGTTGGATCTTAGGCTATGGACACCTGACTGATGTATTATTTGTAACACAACTTTAACCCATTTTGAATACATCTGCAATAACCATTTTAGCGATCTAGCAGCGATCTTTGCTTCTCTTCTTTTTTCTAGTTTCTAATATTTTCTGCTGCTTTTTTAACGTAATGGAGTCAGTAAAAATAGCCAAACAATTCCAGTAATCTGTTGACAGAGACAGAAGATGCATTGAATTGAATTTGACATAATTTCTAAACAGCCGGCTTTCAGTGTTTCTGTCATTCTGATATCGAATGCATTCGAGCAGGGCTTTCAAAGCAAACATCAATGCATAAGTGAAATTTGGCCCCATTGGTTGTTGTTCTTCAAAGCTTTAAAGGGACAGTATATATATTTGTACAGTTCTCCAAGAACCGTACAAATGCAAACCAAAGATTATATTATTCAGTACACAGACTTGGAAATTCACTCTCAAATAAAGTGCATTATTGATGATGAAAGCAAAGCAAGATTTGCTGGTTTCCCATTTGGTAAACACAAAAAATAAAGGTTCTGGCCCCGATACACTGGTCCGTGGCAATTATGTAATAGGTAGGTGTGCGCGGAGGCTCCGCCTATACTTTCACGTGGAAAACTTTTACGCTTCATTTCTCCTGTTCAGTCCGTTGAGGGGTGAATACATGCACACACTAGAGAGCTGCTTTACAGTAGAAAATTAAGTTGTACTTCTGATGAAACGAAACACTGACACTGTATTTCATGTTTAATAGAGTAGGCCTAAAGCTACTGTTGCGTGTTTATTTTGTTATTTAGAGGAAAGCACGCAGGACATATTTACATATTCATCTAAACGTCCCTCTTAGCAGTGTGGGTGGCATTGGATGTTCGCTAACAGTATATCGCTGGTCACGTATTTTGAACTTTTACCCCTGAGCAAAGAACGAAAAAGAATTTTGTCATGAGTAAATCTGGGCCTTAAGAGTGTAACATAGATTTCTCTTGTGAATCAGTCTGTAGAAGTCTCATAGACTTCCAATGACATGATTCCAAACAGGGCTCCGCCAACATATCTCACGCCATCCCATTATTTCCAAATGAATGATAGCTGCTCAGTGGCCGTAACATGCAGCACAATACTGCTCTCTGATTATATGTGTTGTGATAACTCAGATGGAGAACATGCTTTTGTATGAAGAGCTGTTTGTAAGCAAGATGAGGTGTGTTGTATGAATCCGGTTTGACGACTGAGGCTTTGACAGCGTGAAGGACATGTGCAGATAATCCATCAGTGTTAGGCCTGCCTGTGGAACAGGTGGAGCCTGTCCTTGAAGGCCACTGCCATGCCAGAGGCCTCCTTCCCTCTCCAAATCACACCACCGACTGATGGCAGCTCCACATCCGAACCTGATTATCTGCTTTTTGCCACTATCAGTAGATGCTAATGTAGACGTAATTTATTGGTCATTCCCTTTTCTGAATAAGCATTGCTGATTCCAGTTTCACCAGAAGTGTTAAACATCAGCAAAAATGTGCAAAAAAGGCTTAGGTTCAAAACTTTAACTAACATTCACACACGTCAGAAGAACACTGTATCCACTTAGTAATTTGAGAATTCTCTTCAGAATAAATCTAAAGTGATAGTACAAAAACACTGAAAAATAAATAAATTTGGCTCAAAGTTTTAATTAATTTTAATGTTATTATATTACTAAAAAGGTTTTTTTTTATATATTCTTTGTTTTGAACAAATAAAAATGTCATGTTTCAACTTTGTTGAAAACTATTTTATTTTAAACAATTTAAAAGTTTGAGGACTTTTGAGGGGAGAGCCATAGACTCTTTCTCATGAATATTTAATTAAATCCAAGAAATATGTGAACTCTCATTAGATGAAATGAGTTCTGTCATGACAACTCTCGGGAGAGTTTGGCATGGTAATGGATATGGAAAAGTTAAAGGGATATTTCACCCAAAAATGATAATAATGATTATACATTTTTAAATATAACTCCGATTGCATTCTTCTGAAAGAAAGAATGTCATAGACACCTATGACTTGAGGGTGAATTAATCATGGGCTAATTTTCATTTTTGGGTGAACTATCCCTTTAACTTTTCCATATTCATCACCATGCCATATCCCTTTAATGTATTTAGTCTTGGCGGAATAGATCTGCTATGCTGCTGCTGCTGTTGATTATTGCCGCTGCTGCTGCAGAGCAAGTACAGAGATTTGCTACTGCCAATACATTACAGACATGTTGCTGCTGCTGTACATGTAATCTACATAAAATAACCCCCATAGCAGATCTATACAGGTGGAGCTGGGGAAGGAGGAGGGTTTCTGAAGTGCGCTGCAGACTGCTAATAGCAAACAATGCCAAGTATTTGAATGTTGAGCAGTAGCTCATTGGCTGCTGATGCCATAGCTGTGCTATGTAGATAATGATGTGATTGATACCAAATTGAGCTAGGGACCTATAGACCTTATGTAGCCCCGCCCCTTTTCAGCGCTGCGCTCGTTGTCTTTTGACTTCCGGTCTGTATTTTCACAGTGATCTTGCGTATTTATGAATGAACGGCTCGTTGTAAAATCTTCCCGGTCTACTGACATTTGTTAAGACATCTGCTTTAAACATTACAATCCTCATGATAACTTTCGTTAACTTTACATTAAGTAAATCCACTTCAAAAGCGAATTACTCCTGGACAACAATGCCACAGAAATATACAGAGCGACCGCAAAAACGGAAGTTAAAAGACAATATTCTAAAGATGGCTGCGCCCTCGTTTCTCTGGCGCATAAGGTCTATACTACTGATAGAGTTTCCTGACAGAACTTTCTATTTGTTGTTGGTTATTATTAGTTGCTGCTGTTGGTTTAATGTTGGTTGTTGGTTATTAGTAGGAGTTATAGTTGTGTTTACATTGGTTTAAAGTCACCTATATACTGTCTAGTGTGTTATCTATGCTGTTTTGTGTTTCTTTTGAAGTCACCATAAAGGCTCAAGTTTATTGTTGTTCACACAAATCTTTCTATTTCCTTTTTATAATATATGAAGTATCTGAGAGGAGAAAATGCAAGACAAGCTGAAATTATGATAAATCATACAACTTTTCCCTCCACTTTCTGCAATGCAGAGTTTTTCCTGTCTCTCTAACTTAGATTGCAGTTACATTATCTGAACACTAGATGACGCTGATCCTGTTGTTTTGGGGGTTTGTATTCCATGACGAGTCAGAGCATCTCTTCCTCTGCATTCAGCAGAACTGTTTAAATCAAACTTCTCAGTATATGACTGAAAAAATGTGCTATAGATCATTCAAGTCAGAAGCAGTTTGCTACATAATTTTTCATCCAAACATTGATAGAAAGCTCAAGCTTTTCAGCATTTGACTGCAATATGCGCTATAGATCATTCAAATCAGGAGCAGTTTGCTGCATCCTTTTTCTTCCAAACATTGATGGAAAGCTCGAGGATGTATTAAATTAGATGCAGACAGGGAGACTGTTTGATATCAGTTTAAATTAAATTAAATAGCATCACTGAGGATGACAGCTGTGCTTTGGATTGATTTTGAGAAGAACAGAACCCTCACAAAATGCAACCACAGTGACAAAAGTAGTCATTGGTTAAAAGTAAGGTTAATTATGCTTAACCAAATGACTAAAGCGCACTTGGAAAGAACAGTATGTTCCCAAAACAATATACCACTGAGCCCCGGGGAAGAATTTAGAGATTACTGGGCCTTTTGTGAATTTGTGGATTGGCTAATTACTTGTGTTCTTATTGATTACTTATAGTATACCATGTGGATGGGTGCTGGTGCATTGCAGACTTGGATGAATGATAGGGGCTTTAACAAATGTTACACTCACACTTGCAGGTCATAGATAGAAAGTGCTATAATGACTGTGCGCTGAACTTGCATGCAAGACTTTGATCTTTATGATTACTAGGGGCTGTGGGGTCATTTACCATTTTTTTTTACCCTCTAGTTCATTAGGCTCTTCCTATTGTTCTCAGTTTATCATGAAAATTATCTCAGGGTAATATAGGGCAGTTACCTGTCAATTTGCTATGGTGTCATATCTCCAACAGAAAGGTAACTGCACAGTATTATCCCAATATTATTAGAGAATTTCGGAACATTAATTTCACAAATACGTGGTTAAGAAACCTAACTATTTAGCATGAATGGCCAAAGCTACCTCTGCATGCTTAAACCAACTTCCCATAAACTAGGTCATGCCATGGTTAGTGCCTCCTTACAGAAGGATTTCATGCTGTATGGAGGGACTATTTTTACCTGTCTGTCCCAACCCAAAAAAAGAGAGGCTGGTATTTTAGGTCACTGTGACCTCATAGGTCTAAAATAAACGGGTATAAATCTGTGGGCACTGCTGCATAAAAACCTCCCTGTCACCTTGTGAAATGCACCACTTTCCTTTGCAAAAACACTTGAGGTGGTCGTGGTTTGACTCCAGGGCATGAGAATCTGAGTTTTCTGTGCACACTTAATGCCTCCACAATATGCCAGTCACAGTGATGTCAGTCAGGGGTGTTATTAAACACTAGTAGTGGAAAAAGCACTATGATAAGACACCAATGTTCAATAAAGAGTTAACATTTTAATAATAATATGTAAAATAATAATAATTTAAATATAGAAATACATTTAAATACTGCAATAATATTAAATAAATCTTGTTTATAAAAACACAATTTCGTTATACAAACTTTACACTTCCATTCAAAATTATGATGTTTTTCCTTTTGATCAATTTAATGTATCATTGCTTAATAAAATATTTTACATTTTATTTTATTTTAACATTTAAGAGTTGTTCTTTTTAAGTTTTCATCAAAGATCCTTGAAAAAATGCATCATGGTTTCCCACAAGAATATTAAGCAGCACAACGGTTTTCAATATTGATAATAATAAGAAATGTTTCAAATCATCACATCAGGAATATGTAACTCTGAAGACTGGAGCAATGATGCTGAAAATTCACTTTTGACATCACAGGAATAAATCAATTTTAAAATATATTAAAACATATTAAAACAGAACACATTTATTTTAAATTGCAATAATATTTACTGTGTT
Organism: Leuciscus leuciscus; assembly: GCF_965113295.1. Classification (NCBI taxonomy): domain Eukaryota; kingdom Metazoa; phylum Chordata; class Actinopteri; order Cypriniformes; family Leuciscidae; genus Leuciscus; species Leuciscus leuciscus. The sequence continues at coordinate 55,499,604 of NC_138725.1, forward strand.
TACTGTATTTTTAATCAAATAAATGCAGCCTTGGTGAGCATCATTCATATGATATCATTCATATCATTCATAAAATAAATAAAATTAAATTCATGTAAATATATAATTTTATTTTCTTTATTTTCAGAAACATCTTATCAACCCAAAACTTTAGAAGAGTACTGTAGGCTATTGGTAGGCTATTGCAACTATTGCTATTAATATATGTTCGGTCACAGATATGATTTTATTGTCATTTTCATCTTTAAATGTGGCTCATTAGAGTCTGAACTATCCACTGTATAAAATATGAATGCAGTACAGTATGTAATACCATAGTACACTTTCAGGTCACAAACTTTGCATATCCTCTGGATGTTGTTAACTTTTTGTCCCTCTGACAGAAAAGTCACCTTTTTTTCAAAACAAATCACTGGACAAGCGGTGGGCCAGACAAACTGGACGTAGCTTGTCCCTGTCCACAGCCATCTGGTCGTGTCAGTGGCTCCTAGTCACCACAACAGGACACTCAACTGACAGCACCTTCCTCTGTTTTTCTATTCTGTAGTGACTACAGCATTGTGGGTATTTAACCTGACGCATGATATTGCAAATCAGCAGTGCTGCTGAGCAAACAAACGCCAAGCACATTTGGAGGAGACGCTGAACTTGTGTGATGACTCATATACTAACAAGATGCTATAATGAGTTTTGTCTTCACACTGCAACATTTTATTTCATTGTAGTGTCAATGTGAAGTATCATTATTGTATATTCTACGATATGATTAATTTTGATTAGAGGGAGCTCGTTGAAAAAAAGAAAAAGTAATGATATTATGAACACGAACACGAACACACACACACACACACACACACACACACACACACACACACACACACACACACACACACACACACACACACACACACACACACACACACACACACACACACACACACACACACACACACACACACACACACACACACACACACACACACACACACACACACACACACACACACACACACACACACACACACACACACACACACACAGGCTCTTAATTCACCAGAACACAAACCAAAAAGTGATCTAATTAAATTAACTCTAAAATAATAAAGGAAGAGAGGTGAAAATGAAATTAAATGGCTTTCTAACTGTCTTCTGGAAGGCTGTTTGGCTGATTAGTTAGAGGCCCTCTGGTGTGATGTTCACATTTTGAGCCTCCTTATTCAAAAAACTTTGTAAGGAATGACATTTCAATGCAAATAGATTCACATTTCCTGTAGGAAACACCAGAGCTTGGAAAGCAGAATAAGAGTAGTTTCAGGTAAGATTTATGTAGGTTTTAGGCTTCTGTTGTACATAAATTAAATGCTTTCCCGCATGGCACTTATGAATCTTGTTTTTAATTGCACATTAAGAAACAATAGGCTACATATTCGCTCTACAATGTAAAGGCAGATTTATGTTTAAATGAGGAAGACAATTATGGTACACTTTATGTGCAAATTATGTGATGACATCACTGGATTAGTTCATTATGTCACTCTAGGGCAGTGGAAGATTTAATCTAGTTTTCATTTTAAAATCACCAAATTACTTCCACAATGTGACATGTTTCTGAGTAGAAGAAAATGTTTAATGTAAAAAAATGTAGTGAGAAAATTGGCTAATTCATGAAATTGGAATGAATGAATGAATTTGCTAAAACAATTTCAATATTGTTAACATTATCCAATAGTCTACAAATCCTAAATTTCATTATTGGAAAAGGAAAGTTGTTTCATAGAAATAGTAAATTGTTTAGTTTTGATTAAGATACAAAAGGCAAATTGATTTCTTTGAATAACATATACAGTGATTAATCGTTCACAATAAGACAGGCATTAAAGGCAACAATTCACCCAAAATTTTTTATTTCATGATAATTTATTCACCCTCAAGTTGTTTCAATCCTGTATGAATTTTTTTGTTCTTCTGCTGAACACAAAATTATTATTTTTTGAAGAATGTTTTAATATATTATGTTCCAAGAAAGTCATACAGGTTTGAAATGACATGACGGTCATTTGATGACAGAAGTTTCCTTTGTGGGTGAACTATCCCTTATCATAATGTGCATTAGGAAAGTAAATGGGGTCGATTTTGATTACATTAAGTTTACAAAAAAGCAAAAATACTTAGTAAAACGTCACACATCATTATTTAGAACAAACTCCTAGGTTGAATGTTTGATCCTTGCATGCACTGTAACAAGCTTATGTTGTTAGAAAATGACACGCTTAGCCTAACTTTCCTCTGGGATTTCCAAGAGGCTTTGTCTGTACCGTTGATAGACACGCTCATCCCAAACATTCTCCATCGCATGGATCACTGTAAACAGCTGGAGTGACCGAAAGATACCATTTAGTGTGCAAATGTATGGTGCAACTCTTGCTCATATATTGCAGGCTGGCTGTAATAGCTTCAGGCCTTTATGCCATTGCCTTGCTTTTAATATCACTGCTGGCTCGTCAGTCAGAGCGAATGGCGTAATGTTACAAATGAGGCCACATATAAAACCCAGGCAGAGAAGATGAAAGGTGGTATGATTTAGAGTGAGCTCCCCATCACTTGCTGTGCCTCTTCGCTCAACAGCAGGTGTTGGCGACTCAGGTGACAGATGAGGAAGAGACCGCCTAGCTCTATTGTCCTGGAGCAGAGCCTGGCGTAAGGCGCTCAGCACACACATACATACACACACACACAGGGTGTAGTTTTCTACCACCGTGGAAGGAGCTGTGGTGTCCAGTGCGACAACTGCCTCCGAGTGATGCCCTGGAAAGCTGGCAGCCAAAAATGACATACTGCTTGCCCCTGCCACGAGAGTAATTTGCAGAAATTTTCTGCCAGTGGCACGATTTGCATGGAGTGCAGTTCAGTGTTTGTTGGTGGGACTGGGCCAAAGACATTTGTCTCCATCTCTCTCATGCGATACAGCAGGTGGAGGTGTAAGCAAAATTGCTCATGAAGTGTCTCTGTCCTAAATGAGCAAATTTCATTATCACGTTCTCTTATGGACTATCTTCAGCACTTTTGGAGAAAATATCAATAGATCATATAAATTCAAAAGAAAGAAGATGAATGGAAACTGTAAATGATGTGTATGTGCAGAATTGCAGACATCAGGGGTTCAGCATCTGTTTCAGCTTGTTTAGACAAACAGGAGAAGAGGGAAAAAATACACTACTATTGAAAAGTTGGAAATTAACAGGTTTATTCAGCACGGATGCATCAATTTATCAAAAGGGACAGTAAAGACATTTATAAAGTTACAAAATATTTTTATTTCAAATAAATTATTTTCTTTTGAACTTTCTATTCATCAAAGAATCCTGATTAAAAATGTATCATGGTTTCCACAAAAATCAAAAACTGTTTTCAGAATTTATAATATTAAAGGGGTCATGAACTGAGAATTAAAATTTTCCTTGATCTTTTGACAGTTATGAGTTCGTTATACTATAAAAATACCCTGTTTCAAAAGTTTCAAAACTCAAAACTTCCTTGTTATTCCAAAAACTGTTTTTATTGAAACCAAGGCCAGAAAACGACAGGCTCAAAAGTGGAGACTTATGACGTCACAGGACAGCGAAAGACCGCCTTTGCAGAAGAATATCAACGCCTACGTCTACATCACGCGTCTTTGGCCCCGCCCACTGGCACATTAGTGAATAGTGACATGAGAACGAGTAAAGATCGACACAGGATCAATGCCATCACCTTTCAAATGATCCTAATGCTATAAGTAGTTTTTTTTTCAACAATGTGAATGTCTCAGCAGTGCATTATTTGTTTGTAGGCTATTCGGTGCATTTCACTGTGGATTATTTGGTAATTTCGACACAGGCTTTGAAAACAGACTTTTACGATATGGATCTGCCAGCAACGCCACAAACATACAGTAACCATGTTTATTCCAATGCCTGACCCGTGATCAGTGATTTCTGATGTGTAATCAAGTTCAGATAGATAATCTTTCTCTCAAAATCGTTCAATACTGTTTATGCATCAGTAAATCAAGCCAGTGACTAAAAGATCAACTACACATCGTTTCTCTTAGTAGGATGAAAATAATCGTATTTAAACGGTGATTAAATTATATACAGAAAGCATCAAAGAACGCTCCCTTTCAATCGCCCTTGAAGCTGTCAATCAAACAGCGCAAGTTTATCTGGACACTTGCCAAAATTCGTTATGAAATCAATGACACTGTTACAATGCACAACGAAGCTCTTACTGTCTTTATATTGTGTTTGCATTGTTATTTAGTGAAAGCATTCTTGAGAGTGCAGAAATTGCATTGCAATGTGATCATCACTTCATTCACGCGATCAACAGACTGTCTGTTATCTGCTCAATGCTCATCACTGCAGCCTTTCATGTGATGGAATAGATCTAACTATACTGCTTTAATCTATACTTTTCACGATTAAGAGTCGATTATTTATTTTGGGAAACAATCACATTATTTATCGTGCACCTTCGACTTTACATTCACATACAGCTATATTACACATTACATGAAAGGAAATATTCGAAAAAGCATAATAGGGGCAATTTAAATCTTTAATAAAAAAAATACTTTTTTCATAGTTATATTACTGGGCTGTTGAATGCTTGAATCTGATTGGTTGATGAATGTTCTATGGTGTGCAACTAGATATGCTATATTTCATGAATTGCATTGAAACGTAAATGCAAACATGGAACTCAATGCAAATCTGCAGTTTCAATAGTAAATCAATAGTAAAACAAATTTCTCTGCTTTATGGATTTCATTTTGCATGTGCAAGATGCCACTCAGTCCTGCAGCCTCATGTTGATGACCTCACCTGATCTGAAAATATCTGGCCTAGTCTGAAAATATCTCTGTGTTGACTTGAGTCAACACAGAAGGAAGGTATAAAGCCAAAGTCCCATTGATATCTGACACCCAAAACAAAGATCCTTGATTCATTTAGCTTCTCTGTTTCAGGGTGCTCAGGAAGGAAGGATAGTATGATGCGGATGTTTCTTAATTTAGCTGAGATACATTTGCCACAGGAGTGCCCACAGCAAACAACATCTGAATGCTACTAGCACTGCATGTGTGTCATCCGACTCAGACAGAGAAATGTAGACATGAGTCATTCTCACTTTATACATGCAAATCTTAAAAACGTGCAAAGTGATTCCAGCAAGTGATTCTCTTACTTTTTATATTGAGAAATAAATACATAATGTTGTTAATGTTAAATATTAGTTAACGATACATTTATAAATTCATTTGTAAAGTAAATGGATAACAAAAAACTATTTGTACATGCTTTTAAATTAATAATTTATTGAACATTATTTAGTAATTAATTATTTATTGGTATATTTAACTGTACACTAGTTACAGTAAGGTTTTGTTTGTTAACATTAGTTAACTACATTAGTTAACATGAACTAGCAATAAACATATCTACAGTATTTAATAGTCTTAGATAATGTTAATGTCAACATTTACTAATTCATTATTAAAATCAACAGGTAATGTCTGCTATCTGTTAATAACAAACGTTTATTGTCACACGCACTTAGTTCTCTTACGAGAGTACTCTCGTGTTGCGTAAGCTAGCTTACGCTACGGGAAAAACCCTTTTCTCGAGGATACTGAAGCCAAAAAATTATCCTTAATTTTGCATTAGTTTAAAACGCATTGCTGCATAAGCAGACCTAGGCAGAGCGACTCGCACGCCTATTGGTTGCTCAGCAGCAACTGCTGCAACCTATCCAGGGCCTGCTTGTGACGAAGCACCAATGGCGCGTCACGTCCCGCCAGAATGGCCGTGGCTACAGGCTATAAAAGCAGGCCCGTGGGGTTGTTCTCTGATTTTTCAACTCTTCAGCGAAGTGGACACTCACCTCGCTGTTCTCCAGAGAAGCTGCGCCGTCGAAGAGCCTTCAGCGGGACGAGCTTCAAGCCGGCCATCTCGCCGCTTCCTCTGCCGTTCCTGCTGCGCTATCCGGCGCCGATATCCTTTCAATTCCGCGTGTTACGCTACATACGCTTGCATCTAAAAGAGCGAGGCGTTGTTTCAAATGCCTCTTTTCAAGAAATGAGGCTCCTGCCGAGCCGATCTCAGTGACGGGGACCGCCACATCCTGTGCGTTTCCTGCCTGGGACACACACACGCGGACCACGCGCTTTCCCTGGGCGGCTGCCCGGAATGTGAAGCGATGTCTATGGCGACCCTGCGGGCTCGCCAAGCATCTTTCAGCGTGGATCCCGCCCCTCCGCTTCTCTCTTCTGGGCCGCGCCGTAAAAAGCGCCGTTCACAGAGAACGCCGGAGGCATCTGCCGCGAGCGCTTGGCCAGCCGCCCGCTGTGCATATCGAGTCGGGGGGAGATGACGCAGAAGGGGACAGCTGCTCTATTCTGGCTTCTGACTGCGAAGGATGGTCGGGCTCCATTCCGGACCCCGCCCCTTCTCTTCAGGAATCGAGCGGTGTGCGGTCTACGTTTGACGCCGAGCTTCTTCGCCTGCTTACGAAGGCCGTGGAGGACCTCAGCCTCGATTGGTCGCTTCCTGACGAGCCTGCACCCAGCAGGCTGGAGGGTTGCTTTCTGCCAGGCCGCCGCTCGACGCCTCACACGAGGCCTGCCCCCTTTCTTCCGGAGCTCCACGAGGAGCTCACTAAGAGCTGGAAGGCGCCATTTTCTGCCAGGCTGCGCTCTACTGTCTCTTCGACGCTCTCTCTGGTAGACGGCGCGAAAGACAAAGGCTATCTCTGCATTCCTCCGGTCGAGGAACCGGTAGCCACGCACCTCTGCCCGCCTTCCGCCGGATGGCAGTCTCAACCTTCACTGCCTTCCAAAGCCTGCAGGACTACTTCGGCTTTGATCGGTCGCGCCTACACCGCCGCCGGTCAAGCCGCGTCTGCACTTCACACGATGGCCGTGCGTCAGGTGTATCAGGCCGACCTTCTCCGTAAAATGGACGAGGCGGGCCCGAACCCTGAGAATTTTTCTGACCTCAGGAGCGCGACCGACTTAGCGCTACGAGCCACCAAGTCCGCTGCTCAGGCCATCGGGAGGAATATGGTGTCTCTCACTGTCACCGAGAGACACTTGTGGTTGACGCTGTCCGACATGAAGGAGTCCGACAGAGCCACTTTTCTCGACGCGCCCGTGGCGCCATCCGGTCTCTTCGGCCCGGCTGTCAAGGGGTTTTCGGAGCGGTACTCCGAGGTACAGAAAACCTCCCAGGCTATGCAGCATTTCTTGCCGAAGCGCTCCAGTTCCGCTACGGGCCGCTCTAAGCAGCCGTCCAACCAGAAATCAGCGCCACAGCCTCCCCCGCCGTCAGCCTCACAGCGCTGTCAGCCGAGGGACTCCCAGCAGCGCTCACGCTCTTCCAGCCGCCACAGACCGCCTCCCCCTCGGGGACCCCGGTCCAAGATTGTGCTGAAGGCAGAGCCCTCAAAGTCTTCCTGACCGTGTTAGGAAGACGAAGATGGTCGAGTCCCGCTGCGGCCGGACCGCAATCGAAATCAGCGCGCCTCGCTCTCACAGTTCCCTCAGCAGAGGTGACTGGAGATGTGTATTTCACAGTCAACGAGCCCGTTACACAACACGCTCGCCTGTACCCAAAGGCCGTTTTTACGGCCGCCCAAATATATCACAGAAAGAGCATTCTGTCTGTTTATCCGGCTCACGCCGATGGTGTTATAAATGCAGATCATGTGCCCACTCCACAGTGTTCGCGCCTACATACAAACACGGGCGGTTCAGTGATTCACACTCATTCACGGCCCATATCCATCAACTCGGCTCACGCCGTGTGTGTTTTGAATGTGGAAGAGGTTTTTCACATAAAAGCATGGAGGGAGCTGCCGGGCGTGTCAGAATGGGTACTGAACACGGTAGAACGAGGCTATTCACTACAGTTCGCTCGCAGACCCCCCCACTTCCGAGCCAGGGTCGAAACCACGGTGAACAGCAAAGTAGCACACCTACTTCGCGCCGAGATTGCGAAACTGTTAGAGAAACGAGCCGTAGAAACCGTCCCTCACACACTGAGCGAGTCAGGTTTTTACAGCAGATATTTCCTCATTCCAAAGAAGGATGGCGGTCTCAGACCCATCCTAGATCTCAGACTGCTGAACAAAGCCCTTATGCAGAGATCGTTCAAAATGCTCACGACCAGTCAAATTCTCGCGCAAATTCGCTCGAGGGACTGGTTTATCTCTGTGGATCTGAAAGACGCATATAAAGACGCATATTTTCAGATCCAAATAGCGCCCCATCACAGGCCTTTCTTGCGATTCGCCTTCGAGGGTCTGAGCTATCAGTACACCGTCCTGCCGTTCGGTCTGTCCTTAGCACCCCGTACATTCACGAAGTGCATGGATGCAGCGCTCGCTCCCCTGAGACAACGGGGAATGCGAATACTGAACTATCTGGACGACTGGCTTATTCTAGCCCAGTCAGAGTCAGAGTTAATAGCGCACAGGGCTCTTTTACTCGACCATTTACGGGATTTGGGTCTCCAAATCAACTGGACCAAGAGTTTACTGTCTCCCAGCCAGAGAATCTCTTTTCTGGGAACAGACTTAGACTCTGTGTCAATGACAGCGCGGCTGACGTCACAGCGCGCGCGGCTGACGTCACAGCGCGCGCTGCAGATTCAGCGCTCAGCTGCAGCTTTCAGGACCGGCAGCATTTTTCCTCTCAAACGTTTTCAGAGGATGCTGGGTCTTATGGCTTCGGCCTCGGCAGTGCTTCAACTGGGCTTGCTTTTCATGCGCCCGCTGCAGCACTGGCTGAAAACGCGGGTCCCGCTGCGAGCATTTGCCTCAGGGTAACTCAGAACTGTGTCACAGCACTGAATCCCTGGAAGGCGGCAGACTGGTATCAGTCAGGAGTGGATCTGGGCATGACTTCGAGACGAAAAGTAATCTCGACAGACGCATCCAACTCAGGTTGGGGCGCCCTCTACGAGGGCAGACCAGTGTTTGGTCTGTGGGCAGCCTCAGAAAGGCGCCTACACATAAACTGTCTGGAGATGAAAGCGGTCGAAAATGCCTTGAGATACTTTCTCCCCCTCCTCAAAGGCCACAACGTTTTGGTCCGCACGGACAACATGTCAGTGGTGTCATACATCAACCGCCAGGTTGTCTCAGGTCACGGAGCCTTCACAAGCTGACGGAACACCTCCTCTTGTGGGCCCATCACAACCTGCGCTCACTGAGAGCATCGCATGTCCCGGGCTGCCAAAATGTGGGACCAGACATGCTGTCCAGGGACAACGTTCCCCCCGGGGCAGAGCGGATGTCGACCTCTTTGCGTCGACGGAGAACGCGCACTGCCCAGTATTCTTCACGAAACAGAGAGATGCGCTGGCCCACGACTGGCCCAGCCGTCCGCTCTATGCGTTTCCCCCGATCGCGATGTTACCACAGGTAATCAAGCGCATCAGGGAGAGCAAATGCTCTGTGCTCCTCGTGGCGCCGCTCTGGAGGAATCAAGTGTGGTTCTCAGAGCTGATGCAACTGACGAGCACGGCCCCGTGGCCGATTCCGGTGAGGAAAGATCTCCTCTCCCAGGCCAGGGGCGCGATCTGGCACCCGCGCCCCGACTTATGGGCCCTGCATGCATGGGCCATCAACGGGTACCCGCTGACCTCCCAGCGGCAGTGTTGAACACAATTACTCAGGCTAGAGCACCCTCTACGAGAAGGCTCTACGCCTCTAAAGGGTCAGTATTTTCCGGCTGGTGCTCGGCCCGAAACTTAGACCCACAGCGCTGTAGCGTTACAGAGGTTCTCTCCTTTCTGCAAGAGCTTTTGGACGAGGGCAGGTCATGTGTATGTGGCGGCCATTGCTGCGTTTACAAAACCCTTGCATGGCCGGTCACTGGGTAGAGACGACTTCATTGTTAGGTTCCTAAGAGGAGCTAGAAGGTTAAATCCTCCTCAGCCCCCTCTGGTTCCAGCCTGGGACCTCTCCTTGGTCCTGGACGCCACGGATGTACCTGGATGTTCTACTGTACTAAGCACCCATTCCCACACTCTGGAATGGTTATCACTCCCTGGGCCCACCCCTCGTCGGCCCAGATATTACCACTTACGTTTGTCCCCGGGCACATGCCCTTGGGAACGTGCATGTGGACCTTCTCTAGCATGCACAGCGTTTTACATTGGGTTCCCGTAGCGTAAGCTAGCTTACGCAACACGAGAGTACTCTCGTAAGAGAACGCTCTCGGTTACTAACGTAACCTCGGTTCTCTCTAGATGAGGGAACGGGTGTTGCGTAACCCTGCCGTGCTTGTGCTACTTCTGGTTCGCTTCAGATTGAAAAACCAGAGAACAACCCCACGGGCCTGCTTTTATAGCCTGTAGCCACGCCCATTCTGGCGGGACGTGACGCGCACGGGCGCCCGCGCCCTCATTGGTGCTTCGTCACGAGCAGGCCCTGGATAGGTTGCAGCAGTTGCTGCTGAGCAACCAATAGGCGCGCGAGTCGCTCTGCCTAGGTCTGCTTATGCAGCAATGCGTTTTAAACTAATGCAAAATTAAGGATAATTTTTTGGCTTCAGTATCCTCGAGAAAAGGGTTTTTCCCGTAGCGTAAGCTAGCTTACGCAACACTCGTTCCCTCATCTAGAGAGAACCGAGGTTACGTTAGTAACCGAGAGCGTTTTGTTCATCTTTAGTTTCTGTTTTCATGGACTTTCAGTTTGTTTTCATTCTGAATATTGTTCCTTTGTTTGATTTTGTATGTAACCACCATGTATTAAGTTCCTCTCTGTTCACTCTGTTTCTGTCGGTCGATGTTTGCGTGTTGTGTGTGTTTACCCCATGTTACACACACACAAACACACACACACACACACACACACACACACACACACACACACACACACACACACACACACACACACACACACACACACACACACACACACACACACACACACACACACACACACACACACACACACACACACTGTTAAACCTTATGTCTGTTCCTGTGTTTGTTATAATATTAAAGTCACTTCGTATTGGATCCCGTCGACCAACCCAAAATGGATGATGCAGCACGATTTGCTGTTTTGGCTTGTGAGAGATAGGACTTTTTTACCTTCACCACAAACTTCTGCCTTCTTGCTCTTCTGGATAGGGGCTAATTACCATCACCCTTGTGTGGATTGACTTTGTTCCTTATTAACCACTGCTGTAACAGTTGCATGTGAAGTAACTCTAGTGGCACCACCTGAGAAGCTGCTGCCATCAGACAGAGGAGTCTCCAGCCACACTTCACTGATGTCTGATATTTTCCCATCAGATGGGATATCTGCTCCCTCAGCATCAGAACCCTCTGTGGGGGAAGACAGAAACCAGTCCAGAGCCAAGTCCAGAACCAAGCCCAAATACATTACCGTCCTGCACGGAGTCAGGCAGCTCTTCTCCTCATTCAATGTCAGGCCTAATCTGAATAGGTTCGACAACACCTCCTCTGTATCGCTTCTCACTTGCTGTTTGGTTGGGGCACATATCAACCAATCGTCCAAATAATTCATAATGCGAATTCCACGCTGAGGGAGAGGAATTAGTGTGTGTGTGCATTCATGCATTTCGTAAAAGTTTGTGGAGCTAGATACAGCCAAAGGGAAGAACCTTGTATTCGTACGTGTTGTCTTGAAAGAACAACTGAGTACTTTCTGTGATCTCTGTGGATGGGAATGTGAAAATAGGCATCTCGGAGGTCCACTGTAGTGAACCAGTCCCCCTGCCTTATGTTTGTGAAGAGGGTTGACAAATTCAACATTTGAAAAGGTAAGTGTTTTAGATACCATTTAAACCTTTTCAGATTCAAGGTGGGACACCAGCCCCCATCCTTTTTTTAGAATGAGAAAGTAGGTTGAATAAAATCTGAGGACAGGAAGTGTTATTGCTCCTTTCTGCAATAGCGTTGAGACCTCTGCCGAAATGAATTTGTACTCTGCATTTCTTTTCAAGACTGTTGGAACAATACCCCGTGAACATGGTGGCTTGGTTCTGAACTGGAACCTGTAGCCTGATCTTAGGGTATTGAGTTCCCAATGGCATTGGGTACACTGGCCCCAGTGAGCCAGATGCTGAGGTGTAAAGTGTGACAAAGTGTGTTTACACCTCAGCATCTGGCTCACTGGGGCCAGTGTACCCAATGCCCTTGGGTACTCAATACCTGACAGTTGCCTGCCTGTCTGTTTCGCATCTCCTGCTGGCGAAAGGAGTGTTTATTGCCCTGCCTCAGGCTAGCTGAGGAATTCTGGATTGAAGTCAACTGTGAACCTTCCCAGCCCTGAATAGATGAGGTTGAATGGCCCCAGCCTCCAAAGACTGCCCCATTTGCCCCATATGTTGTACCGCACATGTTAACTCCCTTGCCTTGTGTGACTGTTCCAGAGCTGCTTCTGATGGAATGCCAAAAACTTCCCCTTGTACAACTGGGGCCGCCACTACTGCCCCACAATCCTGGTCAGAAATATTTGTGCTTGGACCACTGAAGCCATGGACTGACCCAGCGCCTGGGCATGCACACTGGCCCCTCGGATCAGCATGTCAACTACTCATCTCCAGTATTTGGTCACTGGGAGCAGCAGTCAAGTCAAGTCACCTTTATTTCTATAGCGCTTTTTACAATACAGATTGTTTCAAAGCAGCTTTACAATGATAAAAGGTAAATGATGAAACAGAGTTTCTTTCTACTGTACAGCAGATCTAGAAGAAAATGGCATCATAGTCCAGCTTAAGTAAGTTCAGTGATGGTTAATTTTTGTTGTAAAAAAGTTATTAATTTAGTTCATTTATATATATAGCTCCCCTGGAGAAAACAGTGATGTCATCGTCCAGCTTAGTTCAGTTTTCATACAATGGTGTCAATGCAGGCAGATCAGTAATATTGTTGAATATTAAGTGTCCCCAACTAAGCAAGCCAAAAGCCAAAGGTGACAAAGGCAACAACAGCAGCCCCACAAGTCCTTTAACAAGCCCTCTAAATAGACCAACAAGAGGGATTTTGTACCAGAAAGCCTTGCTGCCAAAGCTGATGCCTGATAAGCTGTCCGTCATTTTGACAGATTACGCTGAGGGTGATGTATTGTAACTTGAAACTGTAATTCTTACCCCTGTCCACTTGGTGGCGAGTGTGCTCTTGCTGACTATCAAGTTAATGGTCAACGAATGGCTTTTCTGAGTTACATGACATTGTTTACAAGCTATTTTATTGACATCTTTCTGGGGTTGAAACACTGATTGTGCGATTACATGAGAGACATGATACGGATTTCGGTAAGTTGACTGTACCTTTCAACATATTTTCTGATGTTCATTCATGTTTATTTCGTTCTGAAACATATTAAAGAGAAAGGGATGATCGTGTTCACTCGCATTTCACTTTGCTTGAATTGAGGCGTTTCAGTGATCTCTCGCATCACATTAAAGAGCGCAAAAAATTGTTTTATTGTTTGAATTTTGTGAATTCAAAGAATTTGAAAGCTGAGACTTTGTTTCATATCAAAAGTAACAAAGCACAAAGCTTATTGTGATTCGTTGGACAAACATTCATGATGAAATGCACAGTCTCTGTTCAACTTTCTCTATATATAAATAAATAAGTGCATAATATAGCCTATATGCTTGTCCTGTAAGTTTGTGAATAAAAATGAAAATGTAAACAAAAACAGAGCCTATTAAATGGCTTATTATCTTTAAGATATTAAAATTAAAATTACGGTTAATAAAAGATTGACAGAATTTTTACAACCCTGTCCATCATGAGGAAGTCTAACGCGACCTCTGGTTGCATCTCTACCTGCTCTTGCTGTTGCTCCAGCCACGTAGGCCCCACCAGTGGCACTGCGGCAAGGCCACAGCCATCCGCCCCGACACATTAGCTTACCGTATCTTGGGTAAAGCGGTAGTCCTAGGTGCCTTCCTACTTGAGCTCGCTCTGCTGCTCTAGAAATCACAGCCTTATCTGATGGATCAAGAGATGCTGGATCTGAGGCATGTGAAGTATCCTTATCCAGTTCAGAGTATGAAAGACCCATCCTTGAAGGGTCATCCCCCTCATCCCACGTCTCTTAAGCTACCAAGGACAGCTCACTGACTTACTTCTTATATATATTTAATGAAGCAAAATTACTTTATCAACCAGAACTTAGTCTTCATCCTTACGAATGAAGAGGCGCTTGGCGGGTGATTTTGTACTCACCAGTTCAATAATCTTTCTTTCACCTGAGAGAAGAGGTTCAAATCAGTTTTTCCCTTTAACTCCCTATACAGCTCCGCTCCCCTAGGAGGCTCTAGGAGCATTGCACCTGTATTTATTTAGGATGATTACGTGCAGGTGCAGCGTGTTAATTTGATATACGATCTCCTGACAGCTCGCCCTCTAGCGAGGCAAACCCATATGGTGGCGTGTTGTCTGTGATAAAATAGAATGCAAGGCTTAAAAGTGGGTGGTGGTAGCGCAATGGATAAGACACATGCCTTTGGTGTTGTAAGGCCCGCTATATTGGCCCAATCTGCCGGTTCGCCAATACACGGGGAAGGTTGTCACGTGTTCTGTCCTCACTCATGCAAAGTATTGGTTGGTTAAATTTGCAATACATTAATCATGTACTCACTCGTTAATTCATCTGACTCCATAAATGAAAGGTTTTAATAATATCTGTGCCTCACTAAAAGTGAGCGAATGTTTGACTATTCCTTTTAACCATTAAATAAACAATGTCAAACCCAGTTGGAATAATCACATTGTAGCAATTTAATATTTCAGATATCAGAGATCAATTCCACAATCAATTCAAATATCTAGAACATGGTTATACATTGGTTACACCAAAGAATCTTACCCAGCTTGTACCTGAGATAGAGAGAAAGAAAGGGAAAGAGAGAGAGAGAGAGAGAGAGAGATACCACCTATCCAATTCCACGTCCAGCCAAGAAGAAGAGACAGAGAGAGCCAGAACACCTTCCTTTATCCTCTGACCAGGTGAGAAGGGGGATGGGGTGAGACCACCCTCAAATGGCTTCTATCCCACAGAAGGGGGGTTGCCTTATCTGGCATTATCTCTAAACCAGTTTCCTATGAACTTCTATAAACCTTATTTCCTTTTATTTTATCTATCTGGATATGAGATATCTGTACCACTCACTTTGAGACATTTCAAATGACACCAAAAGCATAACAGTCAATGTTGAATATTCACATTGAACCATGTTCTTACGTGAGTTCCTAGTTTCTGAGAGAAAGAAAGGCTGTATTGGGGGAGGTCAAATGTTAATCAGCCAGCATGGCCCTTTTGTCCCATAAATCAGGCCTCAACCAGTATTTTCAGTCTTACAGTTTCCCTCTTTGATCCCGTGGGTCACATTCCGATGAACACTTACGGGGTCACAGTAAGACGTTTGTTATAGTCCTTGAAGATGTAGCACAAAAATTGTCTTTGCAATGTTGGCATCTGTAGAAGCTCAGTGGGCGGTGTTCACCTGCAGAACACCTGTTCTCACCAGGTGTATAGCTTGAGTCCAGCGGGTGGATGAATGCGTTCAGGTTCTCTTCCTGTAATCCTGTGACGTGAGCAAAGTTCATAGAGTCAATCTGGACCTTTTGTGACTTGTTCAGTTGACGTGTCATTCCTTCATGGAGAAACTTCCGCTTCCCTGGCACCTTCTCCACGATGATGATCTGACCCTTCTTGACCAACCCTGTCACCTCCAGCGGTACGGTTGTCTGGGCAGACCTCAGTGGATGAAGGGCTTCTCCTTTGGTCCACATGGCTTTGTGTGAGACACCTGAAAAGCATCTTAAATGTCCGCTTCACGATTGAGCACATATGAACTTACAGTCGTAAGGAAATGCATAGGAACGCATAATGCAATAAGGAAAAATCATGTCATGTTCAATGTAAAATACCATGTTCATGTCAGCAATTGTGAGTGGTACGTTTGGTCTCATTAATTACCTGATTTTTAAATTACCACGCCAATAGTACTCCTATAGAGGGTCAAGGAAGGACAAAGGAAGATCTTACAAGCTCTTACCCTGTTTCTAGAAACATTTAAATAAATGGCATTCTAACAAAACAACCAGTGCTATTTTGGTGTAACCAAACATAGAGATTCAATTGAATTGATGTCCAAATACATTGTTGCAAGTAAAATGGACAATATACAAATATGCAGATAAGTTTCAGAAATGTTTTTCTGAATTACTCAAAGGAAATCAAAATAAGTTTCAGAAAATTCAAATCAAAATAAGTTTCAGAAATGTTTTTCTGAATTACTCAAAGGAAATCAAAATAAGTTTCAGAAATTCAAATCAAAATAAGTTTCAGAAATGTTTTTCTGAATTACTCAAAGGAAAAAAATGCAGAAATCAAAAAAGGTTTCAGAAATGCAGCAAGAGGTCGGTGTAAACCAATCAATGGTTTTGTGTGTTTGTGTGAGAATTTTTTTAGAATGTCAGAGTGTGTTTTTGTCTGTGAGAGAGTGTGTGTGTGTGTGTGTGTGTGTGTGTGTGTGTGTGTGTGTGTGTGTTGGTGTGTGTGTCTGTGAGAGAGTGTGTTTGAGAGTGTGTTTGAGAGTGTGTGTATTGATCTGGCTAAGTCACAGTCGATGACAGAGTTGAATTGTAAATTTTTGTACTTGATTGAATTGGTCTCACTTCAGATTTATTCATTTTAATTATGTTTCTGTTATTACTGGTAAGTTGAGAAATCAGGGGCCCTCTGATCTTCCAACTCCCACCAACAATCATAGAGTTTGAAATTTAATGGCAGGTCTGCCTTAGAATTTGTCTTGATTTGTGACTGTAGCCATTCAGTTGTTCATGTGTGTTACATTAGTTAGCAGTTTGTTGTGAATAGCGTATGCTATTCTCTGTGTCTCTGTTAGACCATGATCATGAGATCAGCTCCACCCTGTGTGTGTGAAGCTATCTGGATCTGTTAGTGTGAAGATGACACATCTTCGTCTGATGTGCAGTGTTCAGCCTGGATAGACCATCTACCCCAGGTGATGTTGCTGTGAGGGTATAGTGATGGAGGGGTGTGTTCAGTGTTCATGTCTAGGAGATGGGTGGAATCTAATCTGTAACAATTGTGTTGCAAATTTCGATCCAGTTCTAAACTGGGAGGCCATATTTATGCAGTAATGTAATAGTGTGACGTATGAAAAGGCCTTTTATAATGTCTTTTCACCCATCTCCCGAGTCTCAGGTTATGTTCGAACAATTCCGCTGTCCTGGATTTGCTCCAGGTGGGCTCCACCATTTTGCAGAAGTAGCCTAAGCCTGAGACAGAAAACGGAGGAGAGCGAACCACAGATAATTCTAATATTTCAAAAGCATTAAATTCAGACGTGTAGAATTATTTTACTTGTTAGCAATTTTAATTCCAGATGTCACATGAAACCGAGTTTCATTGACCACGTCTGAATTGTTGCTGTTGTCTCAGTGTGTTGTGACACCTGAAGCTGCTTTTTCAGTTCAGCCTTCAGTCTGCTGCATGTGCAATGCATTCACACATTTTAATTTGTGCAGATATTTTTTGACCTGCAAAAAACTGTGGTACTTCTGTCTGCTGTTTAGCATTTCACACCCTCCTCGTAAATTTACTTATCTTATCAGATTCAATTCAGTTGGTGCACCCCAGTCAAGGATTATTTAGCGTGCTATTACCTGTGCCACACTCCTAGCCGTGTTTTCTAACGGTGAAAAATAAAGGCATACTCCGCCCCTTTTTGGCACTGGGTAGCACACAAATGAAATTCTGTTTCAGAAATTCAATTTTAATGACGAAAGTCACACTTCTCCAATTATTGTCCTGCTCGGCGAGTGTAATATAATGTTTATTATAATTCAAGTTATAATATAATTATATTCTTTAACAATACAAGTCAAATTATATTGTTTTCGGTCTCTGAAGAGTCTCTGGAACAACTTAACACATGGTCAAATCTCTACTTGTTCTCATGTCAATACATTTGAATATTAAAAGGCCTTTTGGCTCAGGGCTGATAAGATGTACATTCGCTGTTTTTCTTTTTCCCTTTGCTAGGTTTCAAATACCTTTTCTTCTCATTTAGTCTTTTTAAATGGCCATTATAACGTTTGATTCTTCTATTTACTCTTACTTTATATTTTTCCGTTTATAGATAAGGAAACTATATCGCTTTGCAGTCCTTCTCCTAAGGATGCACGACACAAGTGGTCAGTCCCGAAGATCAGAAGCTGAGGCAATGGCTAAATATCTAGGACGTTGCCGTAATCCCAACGCGCAACAATCAAAGATATATTCAGTAGCCCTCTTGGATGCCCTTCAGGAACTCAATTCAACCGTTTTCCAAAACTATTAAATTAGAACAGAAGTCATCGGAAGCGTCCAAGCTAGGTTAATCAACCAGCGTAAAGCTGGTCCTAGTCGGACTAACCCATCCTCTCATCCAAGTCGCCCGCACACTTCCTGATATCAGCTATTAGCCGTCCCGTCGCCAATCTCTGACACAATCTTGTGGAAACATACGAATCCGTTAATCTATTTTGGAAAAAACAAATCTCAGAGTAATTCAGAATGCATTCAAACATAACAATATTTCGTTCTCTGAAGCCTTAAATATGAAAAGGTTTTTTGTTTCAGGATTAATGAGATGCGTTCGCTGTTTCTGATTTTCAAATTCATTGTGAATCACATTATAGCCATCAAATTCAGCACAGACACACGCGTTTACTTCAGTTTACACAGGACACATGGCCTAGAATACAACATCTACAACCTTTTTACCTAAGTGTTCCAAATACACCCACAGCAAAACAATAGAATACAACATCTATATCACCTTTGCCTAAGTGTTTCAACTACACTTACAGTAAAGTAATCCTGTGTTTAAAGAATAAACTTTAAATTAGCCTATGTGCATGTTGTAGCACAAACAACCAAATTGTGTTCTATGTGCACGATGTGTAGGGCACGATGTGTTAAGCACAATTTCAAATTTGAAAATGCAGACAGGTTCAATGAATTTAGATGTTAAACATTTAAGCTATTTGCTATTGGGCTGCTACCCGACTAGCAAATGACGTTAATAGCTGAAGGCCTTGAGCATCCAAAGTTGTTAGGTCAGTAAGAGTTTTAGATGCATTTGAGCTTTGGTTACTTGCAGAGTGCTGGTTTTTGTCATTAGATTGTGATTGTCTGCATTTTTTGAAATAGGGTGGAGGTCTGCCTCTGCCCAGTGACCAACACTTCTCCTCTGTATGGCCTGTTTTGTGACAGGAATTACAGAATCTGTTCAGTTTGCCACAGTGTGGCTTTCTGAATTGTCCTGCAGATGGAGGATCTTCATGACATTCTAACACAGCTACCTCACCATGCATTTGTTTTCGTGACTCAATTCTTGTTGCCCAACTAACAATACCTTCGAATGTGTTTTGTGCTGGAGAAGCACCACACATGAGTGATTGCTGTACACGCGGCCCTGCATTTGTAAGCAGGAATTCAAGGAGAATTACATTGTTGTGGTGAACACCCTCAATTCCAGAATACTCCTCAAAAAGTTCAAACATATTTTCTGCATATGTCTCAAACGATTCTTCAGTACTCTGTTTCCGATTGAAAATCAATTCCCATCCAACAGGACTACAACCACACAGCTCGCGAAGGCATTGTTTTAGTCTATTCAAGATTTCGCTCTCAGGCTCATTTTGATGCATTGACTGCACAATGGTGCCTGTCATCAAAACCTGTGGTATCTTATAGTTCAGAACATCTGGAATTGAGCTGATAACAATTTGCCAAATATCTTTTGGTTCGAGCTGAAATGCATGTTTTAGACTAACAATGTGTCTCCACCATGGTTCGAATGGCCCTTTCAAAGGGAATGGTCCGATCTCTGCTTTAAACAAGCTACATTCAGTTACTGTTAAAGGACGCCGAATGATTGACTCTGTGCCGTTTGGGTGCCGTATCACCTTAAGGGCAGAAACAGGCACTCTTTTCATAACTTTATCACATGCTTCATCTGTCTGAAAAGATACAAGATTATTAGAGCAGGCTGCCTCATCTAAGAAGTGTACATTTTTTGCCCAATCGCTGTAAAGCTTGTTGGGAGACTTGCTTTTAGCATTTAGCTTAGCCTTAAGATCTGCAATGGTGTCTTTGTGATTTTTACACTTTTTAGTCAGGGCTAACAGCTCAGCTAGTAATTTATCTAGCTGTGTTTGAAGATCTTGAATCTTTTCCTCAGACTTTTGTGCCTCTGCATTTTTAGAATGCACTTCTTCACATTTAGCATCCATAAGCGAAGATAGAAATTTTGTTAACTCATTTAGCCGTTTATGACTTATGAAGTTTAAAGCCTCAATTATTTCACCATGTTTTGATTTCTTCTGTTTACTACCCACTGTTTTCCACCAAGTGAAAATTTCATTGTCAATAGCATCCATGTTAAGACCTTTTCTACTGAGTTTGTACAGTGTAGGCTGAACCTTTTCGGCCCATAATGTAAACAAGACATGATCAGTACACATGCTTTCACAATAATGGGCTTACAGTTAATTTTCCCAGATTTTTGACTAGATAGTCTTCTTTCTAAAAAAGATCTATTTCCATCCCAGCATATCAAATACTTTAGGGGTTTACTTCTCAGAGGAACTTAAATAAGCCAAATTAAATTGAATTACTTAATTTAATTCCATCTGTGTCAAAGTTTAAGATTTTAATGGAATATAGAGTTTGTCAAGATTAGTTTAGGTTTAGTATAGGATATTAATGTTTTCAATGTGGCTTTTGGGCCTACCAGTCAGCCAGTGAGACAAAACATGGTTTAAGCGTTTGGACGCAGCATGGCTTTAGCCTTTAGCATTAGCCTTGGGCACAGCATGGGTTAGCATTGACAATAGCACTTAGCATTAGCCTTTGATATTTGAGTTTTAGCTTGTAAATCATATCATCCTGTTTTCTCCAAATTTTCTTTTCATAAACAATGCATCGATCTGCCTTTTTATTTATAAAATCACGTGTTTTCCGATCGTTTACAAACTTAGATTTTTCTTTCTCTGTTTTCTGTTAGTTTGCTCATTCTTTTCACGTGTTGCTGGTTTCAATAATGGCCGGAAAACATGCGCCTGATTTTAAAACTTTTAGTCTTTACTTTTTTAGCTCTTCATCGAGTTATTAATTATTTGGAAGATGTTATTCTCACTTGTTTCGTTTCCTGTTGCTTAGGCAAAATAAGGAGATCTTTAAAATCTAATGCACAAGGGTTTTCATTCTTCATCTGGCTGCCGCATCACGTTCTAAACAAAGGGCTTTAATTCCGACCCGTAAACAATGCAAACATTTCTTCAACACTTCTATAAAGGGCAGAAAAAGTTTACTTACCATCGCGGCGGAAGAAAGAGAAGATGTTCAAACCTCTTGTTGATTTTAAAATCCCAAATACTTGCTGAAAAGGACATTTCTCGTGAAACTGTTTTGATCTGTTTTGAGATCACGTCCGAGGTCACCATTTTGTAAGGCCCGCTATATTGGCCCAATCTGCCGGTTCGCCAATACACGGGGAAGGTTGTCACGTGTTCTGTCCTCACTCATGCAAAGTATTGGTTGGTTAAATTTGCAATACATTAATCATGTACTCACTCGTTAATTCATCTGACTCCATAAATGAAAGGTTTTAATAATATCTGTGCCTCACTAAAAGTGAGCGAATGTTTGACTATTCCTTTTAACCATTAAATAAACAATGTCAAACCCAGTTGGAATAATCACATTGTAGCAATTTAATATTTCAGATATCAGAGATCAATTCCACAATCAATTCAAATATCTAGAACATGGTTATACATTGGTTACACCAAAGAATCTTACCCAGCTTGTACCTGAGATAGAGAGAGAGAAAGGGAAAGAGAGAGAGAGAGAGAGAGAGAGAGAGAGAGAGAGAGAGAGACCACCTATCCAATTCCACGTCCAGCCAAGAAGAAGAGACAGAGAGAGCCAGAACACCTTCCTTTATCCTCTGACCAGGTGAGAAGGGGGATGGGGTGAGACCACCCTCAAATGGCTTCTATCCCACAGAAGGGGGGTTGCCTTATCTGGCATTATCTCTAAACCAGTTTCCTATGAACTTCTATAAACCTTATTTCCTTTTATTTTATCTATCTGGATATGAGATATCTGTACCACTCACTTTGAGACATTTCAAATGACACCAAAAGCATAACAGTCAATGTTGAATATTCACATTGAACCATGTTCTTACGTGAGTTCCTAGTTTCTGAGAGGAAGAAAGGCTGTATTGGGGGAGGTCAAATGTTAATCAGCCAGCATGGCCCTTTTGTCCCATAAATCAGGCCTCAACCAGTATTTTCAGTCTTACAGTGTGAGAGACCCGGGTTCGAATCCACTGTGAGACACCAATGTGTCCCTGAGCAAGACACTTAACCCCTAGTTGCTCCAGAGGCGTGCGACCTCTGACATATATAGCAATTGTAAGTCGCTTTGTATAAAAGCGTCAGCTAAATGAATAAATGTAAATGTAAATGTTAAAAACGCATTCAAACGATAAGCTTTTGAGATGGCACAGAACGGCAATGTCCTGTGCGCATAACTGCGATAGAAAGGATAGTCCAAATTTTTTATCGGTTGACAAATTTCTACCGGTAGGTTACAATCGGGCTAAAGGCACACCTTAAGAAAGAATTTGCTTTTCGCTATTCCCACTATTTTGTGAATGATTGCAGAAAAAAATCAAATTTTGTGTGAAAATAAATCATAAAAGTGGTTTATTTTGTTTAAAAATCATATAAATGTATGAGGTGGCAATGTGGGATTTTTACCCCCCACACAGGGAAAAAGGCAAAGTATTAATTCAAATACGGTAACACTTTATAATAACGTTCAGTTGTAAGTCATTTATAAGTGGTTAGTTAATGATGAATTAATCATTTACAAAACATTCATAAATGATTAGCAAGTGATATACTAACATTTTATGTATGTTTTGTAGATTCAGTAATAAGTCATTTACATTTGATTAGTTAATGATTAAATAATCATTTACAAAACATGACTATGCGTTTCATAAATGTTTAATAAATTGTAAAAAAAATATGTGTATGTTTTGCTCACATCAGGTGCACAGTGGTTAAAGACTCCATGTGTTTCAGAGAAGACAGCTGTCTATACCCTCATTAGTCAGCACTTACACTGCAGTACACACTACAGTGTTCAACACCCATTATAGATGTGTAAACGCATGAATAAATCATTAACAACACTTTGTGCATCCCCTAATCTGAAGTGTAAACTATTCATCACTTGTAAATGTGTTACACATCATTCGTATAAGATTTGTTGATCTTATGCCTTATTGATTCTTGAAGTGGTAATCTACGAATGCTCTGTAACACATTTACCAAGTGATGAATAGTTTACACTTTAGATTAGGGGATGCACAAAGTGTTGTAAATGATTTATTCATGCGTTTAGACATCATTGTGTTGAACACTGTTACTTACCTGTTACAAATGATCTGTACGTGTATACAAGGCATTTACAACACTTTCGATGACGCGTTCAATGACTCGTTTCGATGACGCGCACTTTCGATGACGCGAGCTGCTGTGAGTGTGTTTGCTTCGGTGCTGTAAGCTCCGTCTTAGCCTCGTATTTCCTTGTTTTGAACCATCATTTACTACAATTTCTAGTTGTTTATACTAAAACTAAATACAGCTTACCCAACATCTCAGATTAACCTGACATAGCTTCCGTTACTACTAGCACAACACGCTAGTAATTCGCTAGCCTGTTAACGCGCCACCCGTGCGCTCAGCTATTTTTATTTATTTATTTTCTCTCGCGCCTTTGAGTTTATAAAAGCTCAGGTGAGTAAGAATCACTCAACAAACACGGTGAGTAATGTCTTGTCCTGTTATTATCATGCGTCGCGTCTGAATGCGTTGTTGTTTTTGGAGCTCTATCGATTTGATTTATAATTCTTGATTTTTCTCTTTAAACTCGCTTACAACGAACATTTTCTACTTCTCCTCACTGAGAAGCACTACTGCTCAAACCTCAAGCCAGACGGAGATTCTGAAGAAAGACTTCAGGAATCTAATCGATACGGTACGCAGCACATCGCCTGAAACAACGATCATTGTGTCAGGACCGCTTCCCACGTACCGATTAGGGCATGAAAAGTTCAGAAGATTATTTGCGCTAAATGAATGGTTAATGTCATGGTGCAATGAGCAGAAACTGCTCTTTGTAAATAATTGGAATCTGTTTTGGGAGCGTCCTAGGCTTTTCCGTGCTGATGGCTTACACCCAAGCAGATTCGGAGCGGATCTTCTGTCAGATAACATCTCCAAAATGTTAAATACCCTTTGACTAGTAACCAAAAGTCCAAATCAAAGTCTCTGCTGCACCAATTTAACTGATATAAATACTAGTGTAGAACATTGCATAGAAACCGTGTCTATTCCTCGTTTAGTGAGATCAAATAATAAATCTACTGCAGGATCTAGGAAAAATCGAATTGTTATTAAAACAGAAAATGTTGCTATTGGTAAACAAAAACTATTTCTAAAGCTAGGTCTTCTAAACATTAGATCACTCACACCTAAGGCAGTTATAGTAAATGAAATAGTCACAGATAATAGCTTTGATGTACTTTGCCTTACTGAAACCTGGCTTAAACCAAATGATTATTTCGGTATTAATGAGTCTACTCCTCCTGGATACTGTTATAAGCATGAGCCCCGTCTGACTGGTCGTGACGGAGGTGTTGCAACCATTTATAAAGATATTCTAAATGTTACTCAGAAAACGGGTTATACGTTTATTTCATTTGAAGTACTTGTACTAAATGTTACGCTCTAAGATGTTAGAAAAACATCCCTATTATCTCTAGCCTTGGCTACCGTATTAGACCGCCAGGGCCTTACGCTGATTTCCTAAAAGAGTTTGCAGATTTTCTCTCAGACCTATTAGTCAATGTCGATAAAGCATTAATTGTTGGAGATTTTAACATACACGTAGATAATCCAAATGATGCGTTAGGAGCTGCGTTTACAGATTTATTAAATTAATTTGGGGTCAAGCAAAACGTCACCGGACCGACACATCGTCTTAATCATACACTCGATTTAATTATATCACATGGAACCGATCCAACCGATATAGTTATCATTCCACAAAGTGATGATGTCACTGACCACTACATGGTAACTTGCATATTACGTACTGCTGTAATATGTCATGCGGCGCCGCGTTATCAACCAGGCAGAACAATCCTCCCATCCACCATAGATAATTTCTCAAATTGCTTATCTAATCTGTCTCAGCTGCTGCCTGAACCCAAACAAACAGATGAACTAGAAGAACTAACTAGCACTATGAGCACCATTCTCTCTAGAACATTGGATGTGGTTGCACCTATTAAATTAAAAAAGGTCAGAGAGAAAAATAAAGCACCATGGTATAACAATACTACGCATGTTTTAAAGAGAGAAACCCGTATTTTAGAGCGTAAATGGAAACAAACTAATTTAGAGGTCTTTAGAATCGCGTGGAAAGACAGTATGTCACGTTATAAAAAGGCCCTAAAAGCGGCCAGGGCTGAGCACCTCCGCAAACTAATAGAAAACAACCAAAACAATCCAAGGTTTTTATTTAACACCGTGGCTAGACTAACAAATAAACAGACGTCACCCGAACAAAATATCCCGATACAGTTCAGTAGTAATGATTTTGAACTTGAACTTCTTCACTGAGAAAATAGAAAGCATCAGAACCACAATTGTAAACGTTCAATCTTCAATCGCACCTTATAATTCAGCTTCAATTATCACCCCGCAAGAACAATTACAGTGCTTTACAACTATAGAACACAAAGAGTTAAATAACTTATCACTTCATCTAAAACAACAACATGTTTATTAGATCCTATACCAACTAAACTACTGAAAGAAGTGTTACCTGTAGTGGAAGAGCCTCTCCTCAATATTATTAACTCGTCTTTATCTTTAGGTCATGTTCCAAGAACATTTAAACTGGCAGTTATAAAACCTCTCATTAAGAAACCACAATTAGATCATAATAATCTAGCAAATTATAGACCCATTTCAAATCTTCCATTTATGTCTAAAATATTAGAAAAAGTGGTGTCTGCTCAACTGGGCTCTTTCTTGCAACAAAATGATATCTATGAAAAGTTTCAGTCTGGATTCAGACCGCATCATAGCACTGAAACTGCGCTCGTTAAAATCACAAATGATTTACTTTTAGCTTCTGACCAAGGCTGTATCTCAATACTAGTTTTACTTGATCTTAGTGCTGCGTTCGATACTATAGATCATACAGTACTCTTAGATCGACTACAAAATTATACTGGTGTTCAAGGACAAGCACTAAGCTGGTTCAAATCATACCTATCTGACCGCTACCATTTTGTCTATTTAAATGGAGAAAAATCGATCATAACTCCAGTAAACTATGGAGTGCCGCAGGGATCTGTATTAGGCCCTCTGTTATTTTCCATATATATGATGCCACTTGGAAATATTATAAGGAAACATGGAATTAGTTTCCATTGTTATGCTGATGACACTCAAATATATATTTCATCACGGCCGGATGAAAACGCTAAATTTTCCAAATTGACAGAGTGTGTTAAAGATATAAAAGATTGGATGACGCGTAATTTTCTTTTATTAAATCCAGACAAGACAGAGGTAATACTTATCGGTTCAAAAAACCGCCCACAAAACCTCACACAATACAACTTTAACATCATAGGATGTCCTGTTACTTTATCCTCTACAGTAAAAGACCTGGGTGTTATACTCGATTGCAACCTGTCTTTTGAAAATCATATTTCATATGTTACAAAAACAGCCTTTTTCCACCTTAGAAACATTGCTAAGCTACGTAATATGCTATCAGTTTCTGATGCAGAAAAGTTAGTTCATGCATTCATGACCTCGAGACTGGATTACTGTAATGCTTTATTAGCTGGTTGTCCTGCATCCTCAATAAACAAGCTACAGTTAGTCCAAAATGCCGCCGCTAGAGTTCTTACGAGATCAAGAAAATATGATCATATAACACCGATTTTATCATCACTGCATTGGTTACCTATAAAGTTCTGTATTAATTACAAGGTATTGCTACTGACTTATAAAGCCCTAAACGGCTTAGCTCCAGTCTATTTAACGGATCTTCTATCACCCTATAATCCATCGCGCTCTTTAAGATCACTAAATTCAAGGCTTTTGGTCATACCTAGGATATCCAGAACCACCAAAGGAGGGAGAGCATTTTCACATTTGGCTCCAAAACTCTGGAATAGTCTTCCTGATACTGTTCGTTGCTCAGACTCGCTCTCCCAGTTTAAAACTAGATTAAAGTCGCATCTCTTCAGCCAGGCATTCATATAATCCTACAGATCAAACTACAATCCGTCCTCTAGCTCATAAATGCCAGAGGAGAACTGGCCCCCGACTGAGCCTGGGTTCTCCCAAGGTTTTTTTCTCCATTAGGTCACCTGATGGAGTTTTAGGACACCATTAGGTCACTTGATGGAGTTTTTCGGTTCCTTGCCACTGTTGCCTTTGGCTTGCTCAGTTGGGGATATTTTGGGGATATTTAATCTAATTTTATCAATCAATAAATTCCTCTTGAAACAAACTTTGTTGTATTATTTTAATTTAATACTGTGAAGCTGCTTTGATACAATCTGTATTGTGAAAAGCGCTATACAAATAAACTTGACTTGACTTGACTTGACTTGACTTTCTGCACCCTCTAATTGCTACATACATACATACATACATACATACAAAAAAAACCCAACATCATTTATTTAACATTTATGAATCGCATATTCATGTTTTGTAAATTATTAGTTAATCATTAACTAATCAATTGTAAATGACTTATAATTGAATCTACAAAACATAGTGTGCAAAAGTCTTAGGCATGTTAATATGGTTTTAAGTCAGTTATTTATATATTTTGCTGTAGTGTGTCAGTAGGAAATATCAGATTTACATTTCCAAACATTCTGTTTGCCATTAATTGTAATAATCCAGTGAGATTTCTGTGAGTCTGACAACAGCCGGTATGATCTGATCTCACCATCATTGAGTCCGTCTGTGATTACACGAAGAAACAGAAAAAACTGAGACAGACTAAATCCAGAAGAACTGCGGGAACGTCTCCAAGATGCTTGAAGAAACCTTCCTGCAAAGCTACCTGAAAAACTATGCGCAAGTGTACCTGGACAAAAGCCGTTTTAAACGCAAAGGGTCATTACACCATATATTGATTTGAATTAGTTAATAGAAGTTAAATCATAAATAAATTCAATTTGTGATTTTATTTTTGAAAGCATTCTCACTTTACAGCATTTTAACACAAGTGCCAGTACTTTTCACAGTACTGTAGCTTTGCAGGAAGGTTTCTTCAAGCATCTTGGAGACGTTCCCGCAGTTCTTCTGGATTTAGTCTGTCTCAGTTTTTTCTGTTTCCTCATGTAATCACAGACAGACCCGATGATGGTGAGATCAGATCATACCGGCTGTTGTCAGACTCACAGAAATCTCACTGGATTATTACAATTAATGGCAAACAGAATGTTTGGAAATGTAAACTGATATTTCCTACTGACACTCTACAGCAAAAGATATAAATAACTGACTTAAAACCAAATTTGTAAAAATTAAACAAAATTATTGTTCCCTTTCGTAAAGGGAACTCCCGCTGCATCGATACTCGATACTTTGGGGAATGCCTTCGGCATGAAGCGTCTGAAGTCAACTATGGAACTATTCCAATCTTGATTGGTGCAACGTCACCCGTGACGTCGCATGTGACGGTGATCCGGAAGCTACAAAAGGGTCACAGGAACCAGGAAATGTTAGCTTCTGGTCTTCAGCAAGCGCTCTATGTCATCTTGTCTGTTCTATTTGGTGTTGTCTGTCCCGTGAAAAGAGTATTATTTATGGTGAATAAAAGAGAAGCTATTCAGGCAGTGTGCGTCCCCTTGCCCACGTTATTTAAGCGAGGGTGACACACACTCGCTTTGTGTAGTTTGTCTGGGAGTGGAGCATGCACGGGCGGTGCTCGAGGGCGCTGTCTGTGCAAACTGTTTTCAATGAAAAAGCTCCGCTCCCGTTTGAGCTTGTTCGATCAATTAGATCAGGCTCGCGTTTCCAGTGCATCAGGTCCCGCGTCTGTTGAGGCAGCGCGCCGCTTGTATGCATAGGATTCGCACGTGGGGCTGGCATATGATACTGAGACGGTTGCGACCCTTTCTCAGTGTTTATTAACCAGCTCCACTGGTCTCGCGCACGGTTCGGAAGCCCGCGCTGCGGCTTCTTCCGACCGTGTTAAAGACAGAGCGTTTGATTCGATCAAATAGATCAGGCTCGCGTTTCCAGTGCATCAGGTCCCGCGTCTGTTGAGGCAGCGCGCTACTTGTATGCATGGGATTCGCACGTGGGGCTGGCATATAATACTGAGACGGTTGCGACCCTTTCTCAGTGTTTATTAACCAGCTCCACTGGTCTCGCGCACGGTTCGGAAGCCCGCGCTGCGGCTTCTTCCGACCGTGTTAAAGACACAGCGTTTGATTTATCTGGCTCCGAGGAGTTAGATATTATTTATCAACACTGAATCACGTGGATATGGGGATTCGCCACCCCATATTCCCGTTAGTGAGGAGTTGCTGGAGGTTGTAATCTGGGCAGTGGTTAAATTAAATGTTAAATGGCCATATAATAAGCAGGAAGCGACTAAGAAAAATAAAATGAATGAGCGCTTCCTGCAGACCCAGTCACAATCTTCGTGTCAGAGCCTTCCCTTTTTTCACTGATCTCCATACTGAGGTATCGAGATCGTGGAAAAATCCATTTTCATCTCAATTATTTCCCCCCCATGTATATATTTACTCATCCATTAGGGAATCTAATGAAAATGGTTATGAGGTGATGGCTCGGGTTGAGGAATATTTTGCGAAATATTTTCTCCCCGACATTGCGTCACCCCTGATAGCTCAGATACTTCCCTCCAAATCTCGTACATCGAATTTGTTAGGGAAAGCATATATGGCGGTGGGTCGAGCCGGTGCATGCCCACACACAATGGGGTTATTACAGGCATATCTGGCTGACCTCCTCAAGCAGGTGGATGATAACTGGGAGGTCTCACTCAATGGTATTACTGAATTTCATAGAGTAGCTGACTTATCTCTCCGTATTATTAAAGAGACGGTCCGTGCTATTGGCCGTTCTATGGCAGCACTAGTCGTCTCAGAGAGACATTTATGGCTTAATCGCTTGTGGATCGGGGAGAAAGACAGGGCTTTCCTTCTCGATGCTCCCCTTTCACCTTCCGGCCTCTTTGGCGACGCGGCAAGATCCGTTGTCGAGAGGCTTCAGGAGGCAGAGCGACAATCAGCTATCCCCAGTTGTCAGTCCAGGTCTCATGGGGTTGCTGCCAGGGGGCAGCCTCATGGGACAGCCGCCAGCTCCTCATATTTTGAGAAGGTTTCCTCTCGTGCCCCCCCGTATAAGGCTTGGGGCCAGAAGAAACATTCTCGCACGACGCACTCCATACCGAAGACAGGTCTGAGGACTGTCTCTCGGGCTAAGATGGCTTCAACTAAGAGGTCTTGTCGTAACACGCAGACCCTTATGGGCATTCCCCAGGAGAGCGAGTACAGGAGTCTCGCCCCCTTATGCAGCCCTTAGGAAATCGATGTTTGCTTCCTGCCGCCGATGGCGCTTCGGGACACATCGGCTTCCAGCGAACACAAATCGCAGTATCTGCCCGATGACGTTGCGGCCCTGTCGAGTTCGCCGCCTCTCAGGAGGTCTGTAGAGAGCATTTTTCGGTTAGTTCCTGCCAGTTAGCTGCTTCAGGTCACCGAAGCCATTTGGAAATTTATAGCCGAGGCCAGTCTCGAGGGACTGGTCCCCATAATGGCATATTTAGACACCCCGAGGGGTCTTCAAAATATATCCTAGGGGGTCCTGCTTACAGTGGAGCTAATATACAAATATTATCTACTAAGGGTGGTTCACATGTCGGCCAGCCCCGAGCAGGGTCGGTTCTTGGAACAGGAAGTCTAGTCCCTCTTAACACAGGAAACCTCAAAGTGGGCTCTTCCTAAAAGAAAAAGAGAAAAAATGGTTACGGGAGCCTGGGTTCTACAGCTGGCACTTCATAGTTCCTATGAGGGGGGGAGTTAGGCCTTATTTTGGATCTCATGGTACTGGATCAACCTCCGAGGGGGTTCAGATTCAAGTTACCGACTGTCAGTCAGACCAGCTCCGAGGACTGGTCTGTCTTGATAGATCCACAAGCTCCTTAACTCCTCTTTCCCTTCTAACCCTATCACAGGAAGTTTCCGAGATCCGCTTTTGGGGGGAAAAGCGCATCAGTTCTGGACTCTTCCAGTCGGCCTAGCCTTATCCCCTCGCACCTTCACTAAATGTATGGACACGGCCCTTGCTCCATTGAGACTTCAGGGGGTCCGTATCTTATAGATGACTGGCTCATTTTGGCTCAGTCGAAAAGAACTAGCAATTCAACATCGAGATGTTGTTTTGCGTCATCTGAGGTGTGTGGGGTTGAGACTCAATGTGAAGGAAAGTTCCTTAACTCCTCTTCAGAGGACTACGTCCCTGGGAGTAGAGTGGGACTTAGTCACGATGCGGGCACAATTGTCTCCTGCTCGTATAAATACTATCTTAAACACATTGAAGAGTATTAGGTTAGGCCAGGCTATCACTGTCAAACACTTTCAAGGAGTTTTGGGTCTTATGGCTGCAGCTTCCACGGTAGTACCCTTTGGTCTGCTCCATATGAGGGCCTTGCAGTGGTGGCTCAGGAACAAGGGTTTTTGTCCTCTGGGAAACCCTTTTCGTACGATCAGAGTTACGCGCAGATGCCTTCGTTCTCTTGTCGTATGGAAGAAACCATGGTTCCTGTCTCAGGGCCCGGTTTTGGGAGCACCATGTGAGAGAAAAACTCTGACCACGGATGCGTCCCTAACGGGCTGGGGTACGGTTATGGAGGGCCGTTACACCCGAGGTACTTGGAAAGACCATCATCTCACATTGCATATTAATCGCTTGGAGATGTTGGCCGTATTTTTGCCCTGAGGCACTTCCTTGTAGACCTCAGAGGCCATCATGTTCTTGTTAGGACAGACAATATGTCGGTGGTCTCTTATATCAACTGCCAAGGGAGGATTGAGATCTCGCCCTCTTTGTAGACTGGCGCATCAAATTCTTCTTTGGTCCCAGGACAAATTTCTCTCCATCAGATCTATTTATATTCCTGGGGTTGATAATATGGGAGCAGACATCCTGTCGAGGCAGGGGCTGAGGCCCGGGGAATGGCGGCTCCACCCTGAAGTGGTTGACCTTATATGGAGAGAGTTTGGCCGGGCGGAGGTTGACCTGTTTCGCTTATCATGAGAACTCTCATTGCCCGCTCTGGTACTCTCTCTCACATCCAGCTCCTTTGGGCTTGGATGCCATGGTACAGATGTGGCCGAGGTCACATCTGTACACTTTTCCCCCGATCGCTCTGCTCCCTGGGGTTCTAGAAAGGGTCAGGAGGTACGGAGTGAGACTACTCCTTGTAGCTCCGTACTGGCAGGCCCGAATTTGGTTTTCGGACCTTATTAGTCTCTTGGAGAGTTCTCCATGGAAAATTCCTATTAGGAGAGATCTTCTGTCTCAGGCTGATGGTACATTATTTCATCCCCGACCAGAGTAATGGAGACTATGGGTCTGGCCCCTGAGGGGGTCCCACCCATAATTAGGTTGCCCTTTCCACCGAGGTGGTCAGGACATCCATACTAGAACCCCACTCTACTAGGAACTAAACAATTAAGTTAGGGAGGGCATTGAACCCAGTTTATTACTGCCCACTGGCTTCAGTACTGGTGTTCCATCCCGCTCTCTAACGGGATCTCCTGTTCATGCTTAGGGCCTCTGTGGCGGCCTCAGTGCCCTCCGCAAGCCTCTAAGGGTGTTCTCGAAAGGACGTTCCCACTGAAACTCCATGTTCCTGTAGATTGGAGGATGAATCCTTTTCATCCAGCCTATTGGCATCAGGCTGATGGGTTATCCCTGGCACCCATCATGTCCTGTGGGTGAGGTATACGAATATATATTTGAGATATATAAGTATATATAGGAGAATCTATTGAGTCTGCTTCCTGCTCGTCTTACTCCCTGGAAGAGTGGTGGTGCTGCCCCCTCTTACTTGCTAGCGTGGGAGCCACTCAACGTTATTTTTGCCCGGTACTGAGGTACCTGTAGGCAATGTTAAGATTCTTCGGGTATTCCATCCTCCATCGCATGTGTCGGATGGTCAAGGTCGTAGCCTTTGAGGTTCCTACATTAGGCCTTAGGCTGAGAGGAGTCAGTCCATCTAGTTATGCATCAAGGGTTAGGAGCTATTCCCTTTATTAAGAGTACAGTTGGTTATCTAAAACCACTTATATTTGAAGTACAAGGTGCGCTTTTGCCTTCACCTCTCATCTAATATTTTCTACGGTCTGGGGCTCCCATCCATGAGGTCAGTCGAGCCTCCGGCTCCAGACCTCCCCTTCTTGCACCAAATCTTATGACAAGCTAGTTTGGATCTGCCCTCTACTCATTCTATCGTCCGTGAGTGTGCCAGATGCTTTACACCAGGGCATTTTCTCTCAGTGTGGCGGCGTGGGTATTCGTTCCCCAAAGTATCGAGTATCGATGCAGCGGGAGTTCCCTTTACGAAAGGGAACGTCTCGGGTTACGTATGTAACCCTCGTTCCCTGAGTAGGGAACGAGACGCTGCATCCCTCGGCCACACTTTTCGCGCCCCTGAGAACGACTTGCTTTGACCAATTAGAAGCTAACATTTCCTGGTTCCTGTGACCCTTTTGTAGCTTCCGGATCACCGTCACATGCGACGTCACGGGTGACGTTGCACCAATCAAGATTGGAATAGTTCCATAGTTGACTTCAGACGCTTCATGCCGAAGGCATTCCCCAAAGTATCGAGTATCGATGCAGCGTCTCGTTCCCTACTCAGGGAACGAGGGTTACATACGTAACCCGAGACGTTTTGCACAGTACTGTACATACAATAATTAACATATCACTTATTAATAATTTATGAACGCATAGTCATGTTTCGTAAATAATTAGTTAATCATTTACTAATCACTTGTAAATGACTTGTAACGGAATTTACAAAACATACATAAAATGTTAGTACAACACTTGCTAATCATTTATGAATGTTTTGTAAACGATTAGTACATCATTAACTAACCACTTATAAATGACTTACAACTGAACGTTATTATAAAGTGTTACCAAAAATGGATTTGAAAAATACATAAACAAAATTATTTTAAAAAGTAAAGATTCTGAAAGCATTGAATGAGATCCCATTATGATTTAAAACAGATTTACAGTGGTAACATTAAATCATATTTTATTTTATGATATGATTCATTTCATATTTTAAAATATGATGCTTTCATTACCTTGAACAAAACTGAAAATCATTAAGACGACATTTGTCTAAAAATATATTCAATAATTTTAGCGATTCTCATTTGCTACTTAAATCTGCAACATTTTAAAAAACATTAAATATTAGGACAAATTAGCACAGAATCAACTTTGAGTTGCTGCCCGTGATCGTGTCAAGGACCAGACAAATTTTCATGTGCATCTTGAAAAGCAGTTGTTCCCTTTTGAGAGCGGTAACTACATTGCGTAGCAACGTTGCGGGAACTCCTCCCTTCTCCACTTTTGCTGAAATCTTATGGGCTAACACCAGCTTGGAACAGCTGGCCAATTGTCGCGACAGTTGCATCAGAATCTCTTTCTTCAAGCTGCCATCGTGATAGCTACACCAGGAAGACTAGTGACCTTTTTCTCTAAGCATCCGATGGCCTCAACTTGCCAAATTTGAGTAACTTGCCTTCACAGACTCCACGAGCGCCCACTGCGCCAAGCTGCCGGTGCGGGCCCTAAGAACCAGGAGGGAAATGGTTTGTGCTATAACGGGGACGAGGCCCACTGCTGCCAGCAAGCCATTGGTGGGCCCTTCCCTGCCTGGAGGCGAAGATGACGACGGGGATGACGAAGTCTCCATGTTGTTGTCGGCATCGGAGAAGGACTGGGCAGCATCCGAACCGGTCCGCCCCGATCAAGAGGGACCTGTAGACCTCCAGGAGGAACTCGTCAGGATCCTCGGCAAGGTTTTCAAGGAGTCGGACTTGACGTGTAATGCTCCGGACGAGACTACTAAGAGTAAGCTGGGCTCGTGATATTTCCAGTCGGGCCGCCGCCAGGCCGCTTCGAGAAGGAGGACCCCATTCTTCCCGGACGTCCACGAGCACGTGGTGAAGTCGTGGTCTGCACCCCAATCGGCACGCACCCACTCTGCCACGCAGGCTATGTTTGCCCACGTGGATGGGGCGGAAGCCCACGGCTACGTGTGCATGCCCCCCGTCGAGAAGACGTCGCCACGTACCTATGCCCGTCCTCCTCTTCTCTGAGCACGGACCTCAGCCTGCCGTCCAAGCCTTGCAGATTCACGACCCACCAGGCTGACAAGGCTTACGCATCTGCAGGCGAAGCAGCATCTGCTCTTCACTCCATGGCCATACTTTAGGTTTTCCAGGCCAAACTTATGCAGTCCCTGGATGGCGGCGTTGCGGATGCTGACGTCATCGAGGATCTGCGCGTGGCGACGGACCTCGCACTTATGGCGACCAAGTGTTCCACCCAGGCCATCAGCCGCTCCATGGGGTTTATGATCATCCTTAACAGGCACCTGTGGTTAACCCTAGCTGACCTGAAGGACGTGGACCGCAAGACGCTCCTTAGCGCTCCAGTCACTCCCTCCGGCCTCTTTGGTGACACCGTGGAGTCAGTCACGGAATGTTTCTCCGAGACGCAGAAGCGAGCGAAAGCGATGAGCCACATGATGCCCCGTCATTCGCTCCAGCCCTTGTCGAGATCTCGCTCTTCCTCAGTGCCTTGCCCCGCTCAGGGACCGGCTAGACAGCCCACCGTGGCGCCCCGCCCCGAACCGAATGTTTGGGAGGAAGCATTAGGGTCAGAGGAGAAGCCCGCACTGCGAGAAAGTCAGCACGCCATCCTCGGCTACCAAGTCTTCATCCTGACGGATCGATCAAGAGGAGGAGAGAGTTTGCTGGAGGCCCCGCCTCCAAGCGCTGTGTTCTGCATTGTGTCCCCTATGTTTCTGCAGGCGACAAATGCAATGTTTGTGTAAATGCTGTGTCTGTTTGTGTGAGTTCCACAATAAAAACATGTATCCCTTCACAAAAAGAGCTTTTTCCTCCTCTTACGCCCAACACTGTGTCACTCGCCCTGCCCCAGAGCAGCCCATATCTATAATGGCCTCTAGAGGGCGTGAGAGTGTCAATATTACCCCGCCACGAGCCGTTTCCCGGCAGCACTTCTAGCCTCGCTGGGGTGGGGCTCCAATCAAAACACGTGTAACGCTGTCAGAGTTTTAAGTCTGCCCAGGATGAATAGAAAAGACAGCGCAAACGGACGGTAGTTCCACGAGTCTTTATATAATTCCTCTCAGTTAAATGCACTCCTCTCATACATGTCATAGAGCGAATATTAACAGGGGAAAAACACTCTGAAAACACGCTACAAATAAGAGTAGAAAGTAAACACAGTAAATTAAAGGAGCAGTCGGTAGAGCGGTCATCTCTCTCCTCTCACGAGCAATACTCTTTCTCACTGCGCACGCGCTCACTTGAACAGCACGCATACAATAACTTGTCATCTTAAAGGCATATACAACATTCATGTCATGAACACTATAACATTAGGTGGCCGTAACAGATCCCCCCCAGGAAGGTAAAGGCTGCCCTCAGCCGTGCACAACTGAGTACAGCATCACTTTAAACAACCTCATACATGAAAAGTTGTCAAAATAACAGAACCATACAGGAGAATGTATTATTAAGGTACACACTGGCATACATGACAGTATAGATGGACCAAAATACATTGTCTGCAGCAGCATTTTTCAAACAAATGAAAACAGCGTGTGTAACCAAACAGAAACATAATATAGGACATCCTTTTTTTACACTTTTACACTTTTCCTCTTTTTGTGTACAACATTGTAACAAGCATGTCAACAGACTAAGTATTAATAATAATTCTCAATTTTCCTCTTTTCTCAAATTTAAACCTTCTTTCTTTCACAGTGACAAACCAAGCAAATGAACACACGTGTAATCTAAACACTATTTAAGGCCCAGTCTGTCTGTGTGGTACACATTCGTCCACCTATTACTCGACCAGTCTGAGGTGATTCTTGGTGCGCGTCAAGGTCTCAAGTCATAATGGTGTCTGCAAGGAACATTATCACTAACAGTCAAGTCATCGTTTCGAGACCCAACGTCAACCTGTAGGTCAGGCAACTCATCAACACTGTCCACATTTCCTGACACATCATGAGCACTGGACGTCACAGGGAGATTATAGTCAACGTTGATTCCCAAGTCCGTTAGGTTTACGGCGGTAGCACCGGCAGTATCCTCTGTTTCCTCCGGCACTTCATCAAGCAAAGAACTGTCAGCTGATGTTTCAACGACAGAAACCCCTGTGGGCTCAGTCTCTGACTCAAGCGGTTCCCAGGTACGAAAAGGAAGCAGATTTACGACATGAAATACACCTGTGTCCGCCCCTGTACTCGCGTCTATGAGTCTGTAGTTCACTTCCGACAGTTTTTGTGCAATTTGGTAAGGGCCAGCATATAGAGGTGCTAGTTTAGCCGTGAAGTTCGCCAGTGCATCCGAACGGGGATGAGTCTTAATTCTGACCTACTCATTTACAGAGTAAGACACAGGCCGACGTCTCTTGTCGTAGTACTTCTTTCTTTTGTCATGGTTCTCATCCAAAACGGACCTAGCATGATCATGTGCTTCTCTGATCGATGACTCCAAGCTTTCCGGGTATGGGATACCAGGTTCATCCCCACCGTCACTATTCGGCTGAGTGATGAGGTCAAGAGGGGTATTCAATTCTCGTCCATACAGCAACATGGATGGGCTTTGGCCCGTGCTTTCATGTGGAGCAGTCCTCAAAGCAAAACAAATTTGGGGCAGGTAACGATTGCAAGCAGTGTGCTTGTTACCGACGTAAGCACGGATGGCAGTTTTCAACGTCCGATTCACCCTCTCCGTTGCATTCGTCTGGGGGTGATACGCAGTTGTAAGTCTGTGTTCCGACCCCAGTGTGGTGAGAACATACCTGAATAGTTCACTCACAAATGGTGACCCTCTGTCCGAGAGCAGGTAATTAGGCACCCCATGTCGTGCGAACACCTCGCTAAGCAACTTGCTGGCAGCAACTTGGGCAGTCGCTTCTCGTACTGCACTAACCTCCACCCACTTCGAAAAATAGTCCACAAAGACCAGAATGTTAGAATTACCGCAGGGTGTGCGTGGTAAAGGACCCACAAAGTCCACTCCAGTATACTCCCAAGGTCTTTGAGGGCGGATGGGAACCATGAACCCAGCAGGTTTCCTCTGGCTTGGTTTTTTGAACTGGCAGACAGTACAGGAGGCAACATACTTCTTAGCGTCAGACGACATTTTTGGCCAGTAAAATCGAAGTTTCAGCCGCGCTATAGTCTTCGTCATGCCCAAGTGACCAGCCATCGGGTGATCATGGTAATATTCCATCAAACTCCTTTTCATAGCCGTAGGTGCATACAGTTTAAGGCGTTTCATAGGGTGAAGATTACAAGCCACTTTGTCATCCACAAAGTACAGGAGTCCATCCTGGATCTCATACTGAGACAACTCCTCAATGCTATTCTCATCCTGTGCCTCCAACATCCGCAGAAGCTTTCCAGTCTCTGGGTCGTTGAGCTGCAGCTGCCTAATGTGCTCCCGATCTGAAAACATTACAGGGGGTAAAGCACGCAGGTCCAGTCCCCCAATAATGGCATAATCAGGGAGAAGTCCCAAAGGTACACTGCCAGAAGGAACAGGGTTACGTGAAAGTGCATCAGGGACACTGTTACTTGTCCCCGGCTTATGGACAATGTCAAAGTCGAAGTCCAGCAATCTGAGAGACCACCTAGCCAGCCGGCCAGAGAGGTTTGGGCGCGACATAAGCCATCTTAAACTGCTGTGGTCTGAAAAAATAGTCACGTGTAGACCCTCGATATAAGGCCTGAAGTGTTCGAGGGCCCAGATGACCGCTAAGCACTCCTTTTCCGGAGTAGAATAGGGTTTTTCAGACTTATGGAGGGCACGACTTGCATAGGCCACCACAACATCTCTGCTATTTTTGTCCTTCTGCATGAGTGTGGCGCCAAGTCCACTGTCGCACGCATCCGCATGGATAGAGAAAGGAAGAGAGAAGTCCGGGAATGTCAAAATAGGGGCGGAAGTCAGCTTTTCCTTGAGATAATCCATGGCCATTTGACATTCATTTGACCATACAAAGGGAACATCCGTCCTGGTTAACGCAAAGAGTGGCTCAGCATGTCGGGCATAATCCTGGATGAAACGCCTATAATAGCTGGTCATTCCCAGAAACTGTCAGACTTGTTTCACATTAACTGGGGTATGAAAATCAATCACTGCTCTCACTTTTTCCTCATTTGGCATGATACCATTTGGGGTGATTTTGTAACCCAGAAAGGTGAGTTTGCTCCTGCAGAACTGGCATTTTTCCAGCTTGATAGACAGTCCAGCAGATTCCAGCCTGGTGAGAACCTCTCTCAGGTCCACAAGGTGCTGCTCGAAAGTAGGCAACGCCACCACAATATCATCTAAGTAGACGGCACACGACTTATAGATGAGACCCGCAAGGACTGTGTTCATGAGCCTTTGAAATGTGGCGGGCGCATTGCACAATCCAAAAGGTAAGACCCGAAACTGAAATAACCCACAGTGGGAAATGAAAGCAGTCTTTGGCTTGGAGTTCTCTGCCACTGCCACCTGCCAGTAGCCTCTGGCCAAGTCAATGGTGGAAATGAAAGTCCCTCTAGCCAGGAAGTCAAGAGATTCATCAATCCTCGGTAGAGGATAAGACTCTTTAACTGTGAGCTTATTTAGTGCACAATAATCGACACACAACCTTGGCTCTCCTGAATATTTTGGTACAATTACAACTGGGGCAGCCCAAGGACCAGAGGCAGGTTCAATTATTCCTTCTCTCAACATGTCTTTGATTTGAGACTCAATGAGTTCCTTTTTAGCAGGAGAAGTGCGGTACGGGGCAAGGTGAACCGGTTTTGCATCAGCTGTAACAATTTCATGCTCCACTAGAGAGGTGCGTCCTAAATGTCCATCAAACAACCCGCTGAAGGTCTTGAGCATTTCAGTTAATTTGTGTTGCTGCTCGTTTTCCAGCGATGATTCTCCAACCTTCTCAGACAGGGCAGAAGAATTGAAATCCAGGCAGGACAAATCAGGATCAGGACTAGGTATCTTTAAGTCAGCACCCTCTAACTTCTCAAGGGGCACCGGCTCATCGCCGAGCACTACCGTCCTGGACGGAACATGAATCGAAACTGAAGATCTCAACATAAAATCCATACCCAAGATAACAGGAGAAGAAAGATTATGGACAACAGCAAAGCGGTGATAGAAATGCTGGCCCAAGAAACCCAAAGACAACCAAATGACACCCAGCGGGCAACAGGATGCTCCATCCGCAAGCTGAACTGGAGGTGCAGACCACGGTTTTAATCGTACGTCCCCCCCAGGAATAGTCTGGACAACCGCTGAGTGCACCGCAGAGAGAGAAGCTCCAGTGTCAAGAGTTGCATCAACAGCTTGTCCATAAAGATTAACCTTCACTCTGAACGGGGTATTCCAATAGGACGTGGAAGCA
Organism: Leuciscus leuciscus; assembly: GCF_965113295.1. NCBI lineage: Eukaryota > Metazoa > Chordata > Actinopteri > Cypriniformes > Leuciscidae > Leuciscus > Leuciscus leuciscus. The sequence continues at coordinate 55,540,574 of NC_138725.1, forward strand.
ATATCCTCCACATGACACAGCTCAGGTTGATCATTTACGGAATCATCAGGTAAGCGAGGCACATCTATCTTCTGGAGGGAGGATTGCCTCGTCTGAACGTCCTCCCTCCTCTGAAGTTTCCCCTCTGGGCAAAGTCTGGGGCCACGTTTCCTTCACCCATGGCCTGGTCAGAGCCATCCATCCGTCCAAAGTCCGACACTCTATTGACTGTATCTCTCAGGGGTTCAGGGGGCTCCATTGGAGACAAACGCGGTCTTTCTCCTAGACTACAATTTGGACAAGTGCGAGTGGTGAATCCTGGCAAGGAGCACTTAAAACAGTGAACATCCCTTTTAGGCGTACTGCTAGCTTGTCTCTGAGGAGGACACTCAAAACTTGGACCAAGGACTGCATGAAGCTCGTGAGCCCGAAAAAGAAGGTCCATGACTGACGGTATGGGTGTGCCATAAAGAGCGACTCTATATTTCTCAAGCACATGCTTTCTTATCAAGTCTATTTGCTCTAGTTGAGGTGGAGGGGACCTTAGCTTACGAAACTCACCAACATGTGAGCGACAAAGGTCGGCAGTGGCTCATCCGGCATCTGCATATGGTCCAAAATGCCCCTCAGGACACGTTCTTGATTGTCCGAAGGCAGAAAGACTGTCCTAAAGAACTCACAGAACTGATTCCAACTGGTCAAATGTGTGCTTAGTGCAGCAAAACTTTTCTTGGCTCTTTTGACAGAAAACGTGGGAGCTCAAGGAGAATTTGGACATCTGAGAGATCCAGGGAGGTCCTATACACGTTGAGAGACTGAAGCCATTCTTCAGGATTCAGGGAACCATCTGCAGCAAACACGGGTGGCTCGAGCCGTGATTGGTTAAGCATAGCAGTAAGTGCATTTGTTGTGGCACTCATATCCACAGTGAGTGGCTGAGAAAATGTAGGTACAGCACTATAAGTTACATTGACTGGCACTGACCTTTGAGCTGTTGACTTAGCTTGCCCCAAACTGTAAGGAGTTGAGCTGGCTCTGGGAGCTGGATGTGGGGTCACAGGCACGGTACACTCTTGATGTGTTAAACGGTCCATCATGGCCTTTTGTAGGTCAATCGATTCGCGAAGACACCGCTGCAGCACTGCCACTTCTGCTTGTAACAGCTTGTTTTGAGACTGTAAATCTTCAACAGTATGCTGTGACGCTCCCTGTTGTAGAAAAGAGTCTTCATCTGTGGGCCAGTCAGTAAAGTCAGACTGAAAGTCAGGGTGAGTAGCCATTATGTATGAAATCACAATCAATTAATAAATGCAAATAATAAATCAAGATACCGTAAATGTACACAAATATATGAGTCAAAAGCTGTACTAACTTTGTATTAACTGTTACTTTTCTACCCCCACAAGAAAAACAGCAGTGTTTATGTAAAAACTCAGAAAATTAACTTCTGCCCTGGTTTTCCCCTTTAACTGCAAACCAAGATATGTTGTACAACAGTATAACACAGCAATGTTACCCACAAAAAAAAAGTATCAGAAAAAACGATGAAAAATTAGTGATTAGCACGATAGTCTCAACAAAAATGTACTCAACCAAGTGACCTTTCCAAATGCAATCTATTCCGCACGTGCTGGTTTGAAATGAACAGATACGCACACCAAAAAAAAAAGAAGAGAAAAGAAAAAATAAATATGTCCCAGAAGTGTTTCACACAGTCTTCACTTCAATGTTCCCTTTTTTTTTTTTTATCCGTTAATGACTGTCCGATCAACACAAAAGATACGATTGTTTTTGTTTCTTTCAATATAGTTCAGTTCAGTTATTGATCCACATCCCACAAGGAAAAACGTTGAGAGAGAAAAAAAAAAAAAAAATTCCTCCAACCGTTTATATACTATGAAAACAGTCAATATTCGGGCGATCCACGAAAATAGTATTGGAAATCAGTCGAAACAAACATAAAAAAACAACATCACCTGAAAATCAGTCACGCACCGACCGCATGGTGTCCATAGTTAGCAAGCTAGTCAGCACGGTGGAATGGAAAAACTCCAGCAACGAAAACCTCTTCCAAAAAAAAACAAAAAAACAATCCGAACCTCCTTGTAGATAAAGAACAAGAGATGACCGGTGAATCCAGTTGTTCGGGTGCCAATTTGTAACGCTGTCAGAGTTTTAAGTCTGCCCAGGATGAATAGAAAAGACAGCGCAAACGGACGGTAGTTCCACGAGTCTTTATATAATTCCTCTCAGTTAAATGCACTCCTCTCATACATGTCATAGAGCGAATATTAACAGGGGAAAAACACTCTGAAAACACGCTACAAATAAGAGTAGAAAGTAAACACAGTAAATTAAAGGTGAACTAAGTAACTTTTTTTTTACCTTAACTGAACAGCTTCGGAGTCATTGGAATGGTTATATTACTTATTTTGGGTTGAATGGTGGTCGTTTCGCACCCCCCTGGTGCCCGTGAGCGGAAAATACGCACTTGCAACTTTGAGCCGGCGGGCCGCCGGCCGCCACGTCAGGAAGTATCGCATGATATCAGGTCTCGCGATGTAAACAATTGCTTTACGGCCAAAAGAAATCTGCTAAAATGCTGTCATTATTGCGCTCCCTCACGCTGTCTGAACCCGAATGAAGAAGACGTTTTAAAGAATGTCCCATCTGCTTTGATGTCGTTGATCTATAGCCTCTGGTGTCTGAGAATCACCAATGAGTTTTTACAACAGTGTTGTCAAATATCTATTCCGAAGCTGTGGGGGGAGCTCTATAGAGAAACCTGCGAGCAAAAAGCGAGAATACAGCGAAGAAATCCCGAAGCTACTGAGTGCTGCTTTAAAGGAGCAGTCGGTAGAGCGGTCATCTCTCTCCTCTCACGAGCAATACTCTTTTTCTCACTGCGCACGCGCTCACTTGAACAGCACGCATACAATAACGTGTCATCTTAAAGGCATATACAACATTCATGTCATGAACACTATAACATTAGGTGGCCGTTACACACGTCGCCAGTGCCTATGGTGTTATGCAAAATCAGGGAAGAGAGAGTGTCAGTGATCCTCGTGGCCCCGAACTGGCCGAACCAGCCCTGGTTTGCGGACCTGAGAGAGATAATGGTGGCTCCCCCATGGCAAATACCCCTCAGGAAGGACCTGCTGTCTCAGGCGAATGGCACGATATGGCACCCCAGCCCTGAGCTGTGGAACCTTCATGTGTGGCTGCTTCAGGGACCTTAAATGAGCGAGACACTCTGCAGTCACGATTGCTGGGCACATTAGCAGAGGCGCGCACGCCTTCTGCTAGGTGCCTTTACGCTCTAAATACACTTGCAAAATGGTGCCAGCACATCGATATCGATCCAGTGATCTGTTCTTTGTCGGATGTTTTGCGCTTCCTACAGCACAGACTGGACAGCGGGAGTTTGCCATCCACGCTGAAGGTGTATGTGGCCGCTGCTTCGTTTCGCTCCCCGGTTGACGGTGTGATGGATTTTTTAATTAATCAACTTTAATTAATCAACTAACATTTGTTTTTCTTGCAGGAATGACATTCATATGCTTTTAAATGTTTCCAAACTCTTTGGGGAAAACTTGTGACTTTGTGTATGTGTGTGTGTAAAAATAACAGAAAGGGGAAGTGAAACTAGACAGATTACTAGTTCTACCAGAAAGACTCGGGAGAATAGATATTGTAACAATCATGCATTTATTAGTGACCCAGCAAGCAATATATGCAATAAAGTAGTTGGCGTAGGGTAAGGATTCAGCATTTCCTGCCTGAAGATGAAGGCAGGGGCGCAGCCGACCCCCCCCGTGAGGTATTGGAAGGGACCGTCCTGGTGGTGGTGGGGAGGTTGGAGGGGAAGGGACCATCCTGCGGTGGTAGAGAAGATGGAGGGAAGAAGCCATCTTGTTGGTGGAGGGAAGAAGCCATCTTGTTGGTGGAGGAAAGAAACCATCTTGGTGGTGGTGGGGTGGATGGTGGTGAGTGAAAGCGTTCAGCATCTGCGAACTCAGACAAGTGTAAGTACGGGTCCTTTATACTTCTAGTATTAGAACATAATTGGATAGATGAGAAGGTAATAAGTGACGCGAAACAATCTTGGAACAATTGAGTCTTTCCGGCAGAACTTACGCTAAAGCTTTCATTTCTCAAACCTTGTGATAAGTAATCACAAAAACAGAGTTTGCTTGTGCCAGTGACAGAGGGAGAAGGTTGGGGCTTTTGAACCAATTGAACCAATCATATTGAAGGTGACATGTTAGTCTTATTTGTTTTCTCGATTCTATAACAACTGTTGCATCCGTATTTTCTGGTGGGATTCTCAATGGAATTTGTCTGAGATCCTCCGGCCTTGCTTCTTGGGAGAGATTCCCTGAGAACTGCTCGGGAAGATCTCCTGGCTGTGATTAAAGCATTTAACCCTTTCACACGTAAGGCAAGGCAAGGCAAGGCAAGTTTATTTATATAGCACATTTCATACACAATGGCAATTCAAAAGTGCTTTACATAGAAGAAATTAAAATAATGAAAAGAAATAAGAATAATTAAAACAGTTTAGAAAAATAAAATAAAATACAGTAAAAAAAAAAGAATATTATTATAGATCTTTCCTTCAAAGGATTCCCTTAAGACTTAAATCTTTCAACCTTCTTTTAACCTTCAATCTTCTTACGACTTCCATCTATCAACTTTCCTTTAACTTTCTTTTCTCCCTCATTTACTCACACGTTCTTTTCACTTTCTTTAGCACTGCGTTCACATTCTTTCTCAGACGAAAACTTTAATATCGTCATTTAAATACTGTTCTACTTTCAAACCCACATTAATACACGTCACTTTCACATTATCACCTTCTGAGTGGGCATTTACAGTTACGGGCTAAATGCCCTGCTGACATAGGAGAAATTTAAATAATTAAAAGAAATAAGAATAATTAAAACAGTTTAGAAAAATAGAATAAAATACAGTACAGTACAAACAGTCGGACGAACAGCGGCACAGTGCTCATTCAGTAAATGCACAGCTAAACAGAAGTGTTTTGAGTCTGGATTTGAATGTGACCACTGTAGGAGCACATCTGATCTCTTCTGGAAGCTGGTTCCAGCTGTGGCTGGCATAATAGCTAAAAGCAGACTCACCATGTTTAGAGTGAACCCTTGGTATTTCTAGCTGATATGATCCTAATGATCTGAGTGATCTGTTGGGTTTATATTCAGTGAGCATATCTGCAATGTATTGAGGTCCTAGGCCATTGATTGATTTATATACCTGTAATAATACTTTAAAATCAATCCTAAATCTAACTGGGAGCCAGTGTAAAGACCTGAGGACTGGTGTGATATGTTCATATTTTCTGGTTCTGCTCAGAATCCTGGCGGCAGCATTCTGTATGAGCTGCAACTATCTTATGGTCTTTTTGGGAAGGCCAGTGAGGAGACCATTACAATAATCCACCCTGCTGGTGATGAAAGCATGCACAAGTTTCTCTAAGTCTTGTCTGGAAACAAAGCATCTAATTCTTGCAATATTTTTCAGATGATAGTATGCTGATTTAGTTATTGCTTTGACATGACTACTGAAACTAAGGTCTGACTCTAGTGTCACACCAAGATTCCTGACTTGATGTTTAGTTGTTTGACCCCTAGAGTGAAGGTATGCGTTCACTTTGAGAACTTCATCTTTGTTTCCAAACGCAATAACTTCAGTTTTGTCTTTGTTTAATTGAAGAAAGTTTTGACACATCCAACTGTTGACTTCGTCAATGCATCGGCACATGGAGTCAATGGGGCTGTAATCATTAGGCGATAGGGCTAAGTACAGCTGTGTGTCGTCTGCATAGCTGTGGTAAGCAATTTGGTTATTTCTCATTATTTGGCTCATTGGGAGCATATACAGGTTGAACAGGAGTGGCGCAAGAATTGAGCCTTGAGGGACTCCGCATGTCATGGATGTCCACTCAGACTTATGGTCTCCTATACTAACATAATAACCTCTCCCATCTAAGTATGACCTGAACCATTTTAGGACTATCCCAGAAAGCCCCACCCAGTTTTCCAGCCTGTCAAGAAGTATGTTATGATCGACAGTGTCAAATGCAGCACTGAGGTCGAGTAGTACCAGCACTGATAATTTTCCTGAATCAGTATTTAAGCGAATATCGTTTATTATCTTTATGAGCGCTGTCTCTGTGCTGTGGTGCGGTCGGAAACCAGATTGAAAATTGTCAAAGTATCCATTCGAGCTTAAGAATTTGTTCAGCTGATTGAAGATAACTTTTTCAATGAGCTTGCCTATGAAAGGAAGATTTGAGATCGGTCTATAGTTGCTTAATATGGTCTTATCCAGATTGCTCTTTTTCAGGAGGGGCTTGACAACTGCAGTTTTCAGGGAGTTTGGAAAACTCCCAGAGAGAAGTGAGGCATTTACCACTTCTAGAAGATCTGCTTCTAAACTGTTTAGCACACTTTTGAAAAAAGATGTGGGAAGTGTGTCAAGGGCGCATGTTGATGTTTTAAGGTGTTGTACGGTTTCTTCCAAAATGTTGCCATCAATTTCTTTGAAGTCAGACATAGTAACTACTTTCTCAGGTGGTCTGATCTGTCTGACCTCAGTGCAACTCAAGGATGTGCTGATCACCTATCTGATATTATTGATTTTCTCAGAGAAGAAAGAAGCAAACTCACTGCACTTGCTGTTTGAGAGCATTTCACTAGGAATCTGGCTTGGGGGGTTTGTCAGTCTCTCTACAGTAGCAAAAAGAGTGCGTGTGTTGTTTAAATTGCTGTTTATAATATTTGAGAAGAAAGTCTGTCTAGCTTTGCCTAGTTCCATATTGAAAGCATGCAGGCTGTCTTTGTAGATGTTATAATGGACTACAAGTGTTGTCTTCCGCCACATGCGCTCTGCTTTTCTGCATTGTCTTTTCATATGTTGCACTGCTGTTGAGTTTCTCCAAGGTGCTTTTTGTCTGCCACTCTTCTTCCTGACTTTAACAGGAGCAATATCATCAATTATATTTTTAACTTTTGAGTTAAAAGAATCAAGGAGAAAATCAACAGAGTCAGCAGATATGCTTGGTGTTAAGGATATAGCCTTCATAAATAGTACACTAGTGTTCTCATTTAAGCATCTCTTCTTGACAGACACAGATCTAGCTTCAGTGGCAGGAGAGATCAATATATCAAAGAAAATACAGAAATGATCAGACAGTGCTACATCCTTAATAAAAATCGATGAAATGTTTAGACCCTTACTGATAAGTAAATCTAGAGTGTGTCCATGATTGTGTGTGGGTCCATGTACATGCTGAGTCAGATCAAAAGTTTTTAAAACAGTTTTGATTTCTTTTGCCATATTGTTTTCTGCATTATCTATGTGAATGTTAAAATCTCCAGCAATGGCAAAACAGTCAAACTCTGAGGTAATTGTTGATAACAGTTCTGTAAAGTCCTCAGCAAAGGCTGGAGAATATTTTGGAGGCCTGTAAATAATGATAAGTAAAATGCGAGGAGCACCTTTTAACACAGTACCCAGATATTCGAAAGACGGGTAATTCCCAAATGATATTTGCTTACATTGATAGATATCTTTAAAAAGAGCAGCTAGACCCCCACCTCTCTTAACAGCTCTGCAGACACTCATAAAAGTAAAGTTAGGAGGGTCTGTTTCATTGAGGATTGTTGCACTGCAGCTGTCTTCTAGCCAGGTTTCATTTAGAAACATAAAGTCCAGGTTGTTTGTGGTTATTAAGTCGTTGACTAGAAGTGATTTATATTTAAGTGAGCGAATGTTTAAAAGTGCTAACTTAACAGTCTTACTTTTTGTCCCCACAGCAATCTTAGTTTGACATGTAATAGGCACCAGATTAGTTGGGTTTGCTGTACGGCTATGGAAGGCCTTAGACTTTCTATCTTGTAATAGAACAGCAATAGAGAAAGATACAGGCACACTGGGTTCCCGCTTGTTCTGTAAACATTTGAGAAAGTTACTGTTATCATAGCAGGAACCCAAAACACATCACTGAGAGCTGGTATCAGTTGTTTTTGGTTCACCTCGAGCAGATGGAGGAGGGTGTGGGCCCTGGCGTTTTGGCCGAAGAGGCCGAAGAGCTCTCACAGGAGGGGGCGGGCGAGCTCGGCGCGCAGGCTTCGGTGTTTGAGGTGCCTGACGTTTTTTGGTTGGTATCTGGGGGCTTGCAGCAAAAGAGTGGGATAGTCTGGTTCCAGCATGCACCAGTTCTTCCATTTTATGTGAGAAGCACAGAAGTGGAGTTGCTGGCGAGAGTGAGAAAGTATCTGGTGAAAGGGGCTGTTGCTCAGGTGTTATCGGAGGCTGGGATATGCTGTCCTGGCTTCCCTGGCTGTTTTCCAGGAAGTCGTCCTTGGGTGCTGAATCTTGGAGCAGTTCTAATATGTCTGTCTGTGGTGAGCTCTGTGGGCAGGGCTCAGCTGAGATTGTGTCCGTGAGCAGAGGTTGTTGTGGCTCAGTGGTGTTATCATTGTCCTTGTGTGATATGTCAACCGCATGTCCATTTTGCTGCTGAAGTGAAGTCCCGTGTTCATTCATACTGTTTCCAGGTGTGTGTGTGTCGTTCAGATTGACACACACTGCAGAAGGATGATTGAGGGAGAAGTCGATATTGTCCTTTAACACTCTTGAACCAAGTTTGTTTGGGTGATGGCCATCCCGATGAAATAGTTGTCTCTGACTCCAGAAAAGATTGAAGTTGTCAATGAAGTTTACTCCTTTTATATTGCAGGTTTTTTGCAGCCATGTATTAATCCCAAGCAGCCGAGAAAACCTGTTTGTTCCTCTTGCTGGGAGTGGTCCACTGATGAATGTTTGAACTTTCAGTCTTTTAAGTGTTTCAAAAAGTTCATTGAAATCCTTCTTAAGGAGTTCTGACTGCTCTTTATGAATATCATTCTTCCCCACATGAATTATGAGTCGATTTGCAGTCTTATGTTTCATCAGAATGTTTTGAAGTTCCCTGTTTATATCAGAAGTTGTAGCTTGTGGAAGGCAGCATGTAGTTGTATCCCTGCTGCTAATGTTTCTGATTATGGAGTCCCCCACTATCAGAGTCCTGGGCTCGGCTGTGCTCTGAGCTGAGTGCCGCTGTCTGCTCGACCTTGAGCGCCAGTTAGCATCAGTGTTAGCTACTGGCTGATACAGTCTGTGTTCGATCACATTCATCACGTTTGGGGATTCCTCATTTACATTCATTAGTACTTCAAATCTGTTCTCAAGATGTATAGGTGTTGGCAGGAGACCAGTGTTTGCAATCCTTGTCAGAGCTGTATCTGGGGTAGAGGATGCTACTGCGGCAATATGTGGGGCTCGTGACAATCTGATGTCTCGAGTGCCTTTGGGTCTCGCTCCCTGTTTGTGCCATCGATTTGTAAGTCGATCGGCTTGTTTCTCTACCTGTCGAGGAGCACTAGTTTCATGGGACTCACCGGCTATATGCTGAGGGTGTCCATGACGAAGCTCTGTTGTGTGTTCCGTCTGGTTTGGTGGTCCCGTAAATAACTTTGTTTCAAGAACTGCAATCCTTTGTAAAAGTCTGTGGCAGTTAGTGCAGCAAGTAGATTCCAGAAGAGGCATTTTCTCTCTTATCCTTGTAGGCAGTTGTGTTTTCCTTTCCCCGGAATGTAAGCTGGTCGGGTAGAAGAATTCTGCGTTTTTGTGGTAATCCAAACTTTGTCGTTTGAGCACTGTGCTGATTTGCTGAAGTTAAAATTAGGTGATAAAAGGAGCTAAAATATAAAAATATAGAAGATAAAATATAAAAGCGATAGAGCAAAGCGCGGAGCAGTAAGCAAGAGCGTCCGAACGGTAGCTGAGCTGAGCAGGAAGTGCCCGTAAGTTTAAAATATTCTGGCTGACCCCCCCAGCGTGAGTTTTTCAAGGCGACCGTTATTTAGAATGTGTCACTTTATGGTTTCCATGGTGACGCGTCATTGCTTGTCACGTGACACACCGCAGCAACAACAGAGCTGAATGAATGATGATCTGCTTTTATGTCATTTTTCCTTTTTTATTCAAAATATTCACAACTTTGTTAGATATGGCATGAAATATCTGATATTCCGATTGTCAAATATATGCAAGTGGAAGTGTTTTGTTGTTTAAACACCTTTATAACGATCGCGTTAGTTGAGCTGTATGCGCGATGGGCGCCGCCATCTTAGTTTGTGCCGCAGACGCAGTTCAGAGAATCGGATCTGTTGGATTTACAACACGTGAATTCATCCATTTCTCCCGAAATACATAAAAGGAAGTGGTTGGTGAACTGGGAGAAGAATAGAGTAATCTTTAAGTTACTTACACAATGTGTATCTGATATGAATGAAACGAGTCTAATTATAATGGAAAGGATTATTATTGCCTCTTCCTTTGACATCAGTGTGTATTTTACAAACTCTAAATGTATTTATTTTTTTGTACTTATATGTCTGAAACCTAAAATAAACATTATGTGGTTGAAAACACTGAAAAGTTGTGATATATGACAGCTCTGAGCGCGCCTGTCTCTGGCTCAGCGCCAGCCAACGCACGAAAGCACATTTGAATTTAGCAGTTGATCACGTCATGCACTGACCGTCCTAATCACACCGGTGTGATCGTACGCTCCAGGGACCAGCCTAGACTGATCACACCGGTGTGATCGTACGTGCGAAAGGGTTAAAGGACATTTGCTTGAGTCTGTTTGTCGATTTATTCCTGCGCAGGAAGCTAGTTTAGGAAGCTAGTTTAGGAAGGAAGCTAGTTTAGGAAGCAAGCTAGTTTAGGGGAACAAGTTAGTTAGGTGACTATTATTGAATGGGGATGTCGATTTGTAGACGAGACCCAGATAGACTAAACGTTGACAGTAGACGTTCGGGGACGTCGATTTGTAGACGAAACCCAGATAGTTAGGTTTAGGGAAAAATCTACCACAACGGGCAATCGATCGGTAAGCACACTCTGGTGACCAGATTTCTCAGGGGAACGGGGAGATTGTGTCCTTCACGGCCGCCATCTGTGCCGCCGTGGGATCTAGCTCTAGTTTTGAGGGCTCTTTCTCTCCCGCCATTCGAGCCCCTAGCTTCGATTGCGGTTAAGGAGATCTCCCTGAAAACAGCTTTACTCTCTCCTCTGCGAAGTGCATTGGAGACTTACACGCGTTCTCGGTGAACGATGATTGTATCAGTTTCGTGCTGAAGTCACTCTCTACACCGTTCAAAGCACAGGATTTGCACAGGAAAGATTTTCCCCTTAACATCAGAGCTCATTCGACGAGGGTGGTTGCCTCTTCGTGGGCCTGGTCTAGGGGGATGTCTATCCAGGATTTATGTTTTGCTGCTGGCTGGTCTTCTCAGAACACCTTCGCCAGATTTTACAAGCTGGATGTACCGTATGTGGCGTCGCAAGTGCTTTCGGTGAGTTAAGTTTCTTACTGATGTATTGTGAACTATTGTAACCAATTATGCAGTGGTTACCGTGAGCCTGTTAGTATTTGCATATTTTGCGACAATTGACCAGCTGTTCCAAGCTGGCGTTAGCCCATAAGATTTCAGCAAAAGTGGAGAAGGGAGGAGTTCCCACAGCTTTGCTACGCAATGTCTCGTTTCCGCCTCTCAGGGTACCGAGGTTACGTTAGTAACCGGAGACGTTTTGGAAAGTGCTGCGGCAAGATTTTGTGCCATCTAGTGGTTTAGAGGAAAATAAAACCAAAGGAGCCTTTTACCCCATGGAGCCTTTAGCCCCGTTGTACCCTATATTGCCCACCCCTAGTTTGAAAGGACTTGAGGGTGATTCAATTTTGACCAATGATTAATATTTAGTTCAACTATTAATTAAAAAATATTAGGTGTCGTTTATATCTGCAGTCATTGCATAATTGTTTAATCCAAATTCATTTTTCTATTGGGAAAATGGGCTGTTTACTTCTGGAACCCTACAGATGTGATCTATTCTCTCTTCCCAGTGTGTGTGTGTGTGAGAGACATCACAGACTGTCATGTGATTTAAAATTTTACAAGAAACACCCGGAGAGCAGAGTGGCATTTTTGTAATGCATTTTTAAAAGCGTGTTCAAACAGTCTTATAGATAAAAACTGGCAGCAGAAGTTCACGCTCCAAAAAGCAAGGTTTCTGGAATGAATTAGTGATATTTTACATGCCAGTGATCCTAAGTCAGCTCTGCGGGAATGGGGATCTGCTCCCTCATTATTCCAGCTGATGATCTCACTCATGTAGGATTTCGCTGCAGGCCTTTGTATGTCAATCACCAGCAAACGCATAATCTGTTGCTGTAGCTGATGGCTGCCGATGATGCAGCACGTTGTATACTTGTTGCATTCAATCCAGAATAATGCATATTTTCAGAGTTATAAATCAGGATGATCCAGAACAGCAAAAAGAAAATTAAAAGTGTGTTTAATTACTGTCTAGAGGCAAAAATGCAAAACTGGAAACCGACAGAATTGTTTCTATGTATATTTGTGGATTAATAAAACCATTACTGTGATATTTCAGCGGCTTCATATTAGCATGATAATGCATAGGACTATTATTAGGCGTCGCTAGTCCTCTTGTGCCTCCGCAGGAAATTCATGCAACATTGGTACGATATTAAAATGTCATAACAGGCAAACGCAGCACCTAGAATAGCAACTCCATGTCAACACTGGGAAAAGAATAGAACAGTAAACAAAATCCAGCATCACAGCCTGAATCTAGTGCTAGAAGTCGATGCAGGCAAGTGTGAGAGAGCTCGAGGCGAATGGTGGGTTGGTAGGAGGGTGAGGAGGGGTTGAATGCTGCAGTCCGCTGCAGCCATTGGCAGTGTCACATGAGATAGATTCAGAGGAGGATTTGAGGTGACATTCTCCTCTTTTTTGAATTGTGTAGTTCTGAAAACACAAGATTCTGCATGGAACTGTTGCTGTTTATGTGGTGCATCATAATGAAATGAATGCAAATGTTTGCTGTGGGTGCAAATGGCTATTTACAAATTATTTAGACTTATAAGAACAGTAGTTGAATTAAATATCAAAAGAATCATTGGACATTAGAGTTTACACACTGTATCAACCTTCAGCAGTGTCAGATGTGTCTTTCTGCTGTATTTGCTGGTGTAGACTCTTAACAGGATGTTGACAGCTAATCTAAAGAAGGCAGTTGAACCATCATTTAAGATAAATGTCAGGTTTCATTGCAATCCAGACCCCAAGCCATGTAGAAATGTCATGTGGGCAAGTGTTTGTCGGCAGCCTTTGAGAAGTGCTACGATTGCTTCAAGCTAATTAGTAGTAATGTTAGAACTGGGGTCTTTAATGAGGGTGTATTGTCGTAACAGGTGATCGGGTCATTTTCATCAAGTTTTGAATTGCATTAAATGTCAATACTGTTTTTTAGTTGTGGTCTTTGAGACCAATCATAGCAATCATTGCTGGTAGTAAAGTGTCATTTTACGTGTTGTTAGTCAGAATGAAATGTTAATTCGTTTATCTAAAGCAAAAAAGCATATTTCTTCACCAAATACATCACTATTCTGATGTACTGTATAATTTGATACATTTTTGTGTTCTTTTCCATTAGGTTCAGTATGATTGTTCACTTCTTTTTGGATAAAAGTATATACAGTAGCCCTGAGAAATATTTGGACTTCAGCCACAAACATTTTTTAAAACGGTATATGCTGCATCTTAAAACATCTGTGAAGATCGACAAAATGTGTTGCAGCCAAATCCTTGGGTGCAAGTGCAAAGAAAACATATAGGCTAATGAATGCATTACATTATTGAGCAGTTCAGTTTTTTGCCATTTTCATAGGCCATCTACTCCAGAAGCTGACACGTTGGAACGCCTCCAAGACTTTAGCACCGTTTTGCTGATATAGGCGGAAATCAGTGAGTTTGAAGTGAATTTCACATGCAGGATGCGCTCTTTCCCCGCCTCCAAACCTCTTTCTCTGAAAGATGTCAGACAAGAGACATTGGAATACATTACAGTGATGTGCCATACCTTTTATTGAAGGCCCGAGGCTAACAATCTGGCTGGCCTGATGCCAAAGCGTATTGTCTCTACAATATCTGCTAGCCTCCTGGGAGATCAGCTTCTGCTGGACGTACAAGACAGACTGTGTTGCTTTGCCAGTTACTGACTGAGTTCAAATGATGCAAGAGAGACTAAGGCTGCGTCTCATTTCTCTGTCTTACCCCTTACTCCTACCCCTTCCCCTCGGTTTTGCGCGTTCATGTGAGGGGAAGTGGTGTCCCAATTCTCATTTTGATTAAGGGCTAGGGCCAAGGCGTAGGGCTACATAGCCCTTGAAACGAAGTCTGCGGAGGACCACACTTGAAAGAGAGGGGTAGGAATTTCTCAGAAGTGAGTCGCACAAATGTATGTATTTTCAGCAGTTTAATGACACTCGTGTTTTATGATACCTTTAATAAAACGTTCAAGCGGTTTTAATTGTAATGTTTTTGTTTTGAATCACTAGTTAACCGCTAGCTAGCAGCTATGCGCTATTTGCCGTTTGCTAATGTTTTGCTTATGGTGTCGCCGGCGCCGCCGTTAAATACAATGAAACAATGTCTTTGACTGATGGCACACAAGCGTGCAAAGATAAAGAGAGACCAGGCAATCGATATCACAACCCGAGATGACGGCATCTTCGTTTGTTTATGTCAACGCGTATCGCCTCTGTTGACGTAGCAGCCAGCTAGCGGAAAGGGAAGATGACGCAAACGGTAATCGAGTGGTGTCTCATTTCTTAGAGAAACGTTCTTCCCCCTACCCCCCTTCACTCGGTATCGAAGGGCAAGGGGAAGACGCAGACAAAGGGGTAGGGGAAGGGGAAAGACAGAGAAATGAGATTGGCCCTAAGCCTTTAAATTTGCAGGATTTTATTTTCACCCTCAACAGCCGTAGGCTACTGACAATAAAAACACACACATGTAACATGCCCTTCGAGATGGAATGTCATGGAATCAAATCACACTAATACACTGAAACGGAGACAATGATTGCCACTCTAAATAATAAGCAATGGCATTTATTCATTTTAAATAGAATCACAGATTATGCTCTTTAGTTCACTGTCCAGCAACAGAGATATATTAGATAAGGGATATAATACAGCATCTATCATTTCTGCAGAAAGATGTCACAGCTCTCAGGATCCTGCAGACACTCCAAAAAAGATAACGAATTCTGGGAATGAAGATTGCAGCCTCTGCACTAAGAGATCTCTTATCACACACACACACCAAATCTGATTAAACTTTAATTGAACTTGTGAAATCTAACCCTCTCAAAAAAGAAGCACATTTCCATAAACCCATATACTCTTGGGAAATTATATGACACATATGTAAGTGTGGCGAGCAGGACGAGGCCGAGAAGCCGTGGGAGAATGGCGCGAGGCCGGTGGCGTGCTTGATAATAAGCGACTCATGCACGACGCACCGGTCTCGTATCTCTCATGGAGGAGCGGAAGCGTAAAGGAATAGCGATGACAGTGAAGATCGAAAGAGGAACAGGCCTGGACTTATGTTGTGTTTTATGTTTTAATATATGTGACAGAAGTCGTCCGTGAGGGGCTGCTGTCTTTTACTTTCGTTTTGTATTATTTTATTATTAAATTGTGTGTTGAACTTTTGCTGGTTCCCGCCTCCTTCTTCCCACAACATCTAACTGCGTTACAGTAAGCAATAGCACTCACTGCTTGGTTATATCTTAAGTTTGAGCGCTTATACTTTTTGGTTTAATGAAAAATGGATGGCACGTGTACAGAGGTCATGTGTGCTCACCAATCTGACTCTTTCTCCTCCCTTTAAGATGTACATAACCTATTTTTCCCTACGGACCGTGGCCCTATCAGAAAAGACCTGAGGCCGCTACTCTAGACAATCAAAGCAGATCTCTTATGAATGTCAGCATAACCTTAACCACCCTGACATGTTCAAAAGAGAAGAATTTGATCATGACCCTGCAATCTCACACTTGAGATGTGCGCTTTTTTGATGAGACTGCTCTGGAAAACTATGACACTGCACTGCGTAGTTCTGCTGATGTGCCCCATACAAATCACTCATTGGATTATTCCAAATCTAACACCAGCAAAACTAGACTAGAGAAATGTATTGTTCTATACCAACAAAACTTTAATCATGCTGGAATTTAATGAAAAAAGCCTAAATTTAACCAGAGTGTTCCAGCCATCTTAACCTATACGGTTTGTATGTTACTATTCTTGTTTATTTAACAATAGCAACACAAGCTAACATTTTAAATGGCATGAACATGTCTGCAAACAGACTGAGAACCGCATGTGTCTTAGTGACAGACATAGACCAATGCAGACCAGAATAGGAAAGAGCTGTTTATCCTGATTTTTAAAAGAGTGCAAGTGTAAAGTCACTCTGTTTTCTTTAGGCTTTCCACGTCATATGTTATTTTAGCTGCTCTGTTTTCTCATGGTTTCCTTACCCACACAAGTAGGTCTGTTTAAACCTAGCCCACTTTTGATGCAACCTAATTTTTCTTTGAATGCCTATTTTGAGTGTTTGTCCTTAGTTTGTTTGCATTAACCTCACAGTTTTCCCATACAGCTCTATACATTAATTATAATAAATGCAACATAAAAAAAACCTTGCCGTCTAAAAATTGCTGGAATATTTTCATAGTCCAGAGCTCTCAAGTGTCCCCGTTTTGTGTTTGCTTACTGCAATTTAAATTGGTTTCTCTGAGGTGCATCAAAATAGCGTCCTTTTCCAACCCTCGTTTAGAACAGGATGCCATAATAGTCAAGACTCAAGAGAAACTCTTGTTTTTTTAGTCAGGGTAGTAAATGAGCTGACATTTCAGTAACTGACTCACGGTCTTATGGGCCTTTTATAATGCATTCTTTAGACTGGACACCACATAACATCTTAAACTGTCTGGCTGATTGTGAGCGATGGAGAGCAGCCACAAAGCACTATAACCGACTCCACAACTAAAAATAGAGCATCACAAGCTTTGGAGACAATGCAATTAACTTGAGGCAAAAGTGAGAGAGATGCTGCAGTCTGGATTCATAGAATTTGGATTTTGTTGTTTAAGAGGAATAATCTGGAGATAAATAGTAAAAAATGCTGGAAACAAATAGGAAACTCTTTGGAACATTCTCAAATCATGATGGGCAATATTTACCTTTTACAGTTATACATTTAGTAGGAGCTTTTATACAAAATTACTGACCATACTATGGCACCCACTTTCTTTGCATGTTAAATAATGCATTGTCTATCTTTTATCTTCTCATGAGCTAACAGAACATAAGACATCTCAGACCTGGTGGAGATGGGTGGGTGAGGAGAATTAGAACTGACGTGGCACTAATCGCTCTGTGAAAAGCTGTGAGCTCTGAGTGCTGCCCAGCTTACTAAAACATTTGCACTGCACTAGCCTTAAATGTAGAAAGGTTGACGTAACTAGAATAAGACACAAAAATATCTTGTTAATTGGCAAAACAGCATGGGGAGGGGTACAGATATTAGACTACGTTTGACAATTTTGCTTTTAAAAATGTTATTACGTATATTGCTCAGTATATATATACATTCCTTTTGAAAACACAGCTTAAACCAGCCTAAGCTGGTTTAGTCTTAAAGGGATAGTTCATCTAAAAATGAAAATGAAAATTTATTTCCCAGATATAGGAGATACATTTCTAGTTCATATTCCTCTTTAAAAGAAAAAAAGTATCAGCTATATGCAAAGTGATCCACATTTGGCTTTTGACCACTGAAAATGAGTAGACCTACATTTGACCAATTTACTCATGGAGCCGCATTAAGATCTCCATATCTCTGGGATTGAACCATTGAGGGCCTTTAAAATGAAGACATCAAAAGAAAACTTTGTTAAGAACCAGAATCTAAGAGGACATTAAGATATCTCGAGTATGCAAACTTGGGGCAAAAAACACAAGAAGTGCTTGGCATACAATGCAACAAAGATTGCTAAAGTAAACAGATTTAACTAATAGACCTACCAATCTCTGTGTAAAAATAAAATATTGAAGCTGCCATCTTTTTAAAGTAATTTTTACCCCTCTGTAATCTGGCTCCAAATCTCAGGTGAGAATTTTTATTTTGACCCCCTCGATAAAATAGTGGATTACCCAGTAGATATACTTCCATTACATTTAATATTTTGGAGTTCATCAGAAAAAGAACGGGGTATTAGTTTACTGTCTGGAATTTGTTGTGTCTCGCTGCATCCAGTGTAGACAGCATCAAAGATTATAATGGCAGTTATTTCACAAACTTGTCCATGTCAAATTAATATTTTGTGTTCAATTATTCACCAAGTAGCCACATAATCAGCAGAATAATTTCTCAGCAGGGATGGGCGATATGGACTTAAAGATATATCACAATATTATCTGGCATTTATTGCGATAACAATATCAATGACGATATAAATATAGTACCATATTCACCACTGTTTTTGGCTACAAGTGATAGCTGCATGCATTCATGAGAGCCTCAGAAACACAAACACTGATCTTAAGTAAAATATACCCATCATCAAATAGGCTCCTATAAAATACCAATTACATAAAAGAATTAAAATAAAAAAAACAGTAAAAATCCAAACACCGTCCCTTGCAAAAATGGAAAAGTTGCAGATATACGTTTCTTCTGTAAAAGTGCAGATAATGTTTAAATAGTGCAACTGTACTGAAAAACATCACACAATTATAACTCAAATCAATTACAAGTTTGATAATAATACTACTACGAATTCTAATACTATTAACAATATAAACCGCACTAAGGATTGATGAGCTGCTGGGTTCATGAATATTAATAATGTCTGTGTTTGCGCATTAGTTTCTGCTTGCTCATAAAAGCTGAATAATTCCAAACCCAATTTTTACAGGAAAATACAACAAATAATATAATTTACATGTAGACGTCATGTACACGTCAATTCTGCGTGGTATGTAAAGCCCTATTCGGACGGGATTAACTTTACAAGGGTCGATGGAGTAATGTAATTTTACCACAGGACGTCTGTAATATTAATGGCCAATTCGCACGGGATAAGATATCTCAGTAAAACTAGCAGAAGTGGAGGAGTAACTCGATTTGCGCATCGCCGTCCCCCTCCTGTCGTCATGTGTGTATTACGTTGCTTCCTGATATCACGTGCGCAAACACACATAATAGGCACTTATCTAATGCCAAAAGATGTTTCGTGCCTCTAACAAGTTCTTTCGATCTTCTTTCTGATCTGAATGTTATGTGGAAAACACTTGAGTTCCCTTTCAGTCGAGATCGTCAGACGTAGTTGACGTCGACTGAATGGGATCACGCTAGGGAGCCTATCTTCTTCGAGCATGCTTGAATGAGCCAATGCACGCAATGGCGACGTGAATTTGCATCACGCGCTCCGCCTCGCGAGATGGGTATAAATACAGAAGCGGATGCATACACCATCTGTCTTTCGCTTCGGAGCCAATCATTCTCTATGACGAAATCTATGAAGAGTGTTGTTTTCTACAATGAGCAAGTGTGTCGGTGCTTCTTCAGGAAGTCTCTCCCTGGCTGGTGTTTCTACAGCGCGAGCAGCGGTGGTCGCGAGCTCTTTGAGCGACGGCTGGTTGAGGGCGAGAAGAGTGATTGCTTCACTGGTACAGGCTGCACCATCCCTGTCAGTGTTGCAGCGATCATTCCCCTGGGTGCTCCGGCACTGGTGAGAGGTTTCTCACTTCCTGAAAGAGCAACACGGGTGCGTTTGCGTCTTTTTCAAGATGTCATTACGCCCGTGCATTTCTGGATGTGGTCGTTCCCTGTCCCCTTCTGACGGTCAAGATTGCTGCGTCACGTGTTTGGGTGTTCAGCACGCTTAGGCAGCTTTTGTGGACGGTTCATGCTCCCATTGCGGTATTTCGGATCGAGACTCGCCTTTGTCCGCGAAGGTGCAGTCCCCATTACCACGCCCCACCCTAGGGTGCCGTGTGGGATGGGTGATCGGAGATCAGTGATGGAGTTTCCGCCCGGTAACCATTCCCTGTGGGCTCCTCACTCCTCCATCACACCGATACCAGTGGAGCCCCCTGCTGAGAGTACTAGTCTCTCTGTAATGGCACAGCGACACGTTCCGGGTGAGAATCACCCCAGCCTGCCGCAAAACTCTCAGCCTGTGGTTAGACCCTTCGTTTCTCTAGAACAGGTGTCCAGACATGCTGTGGTCTCCACTGATGCCTCCAACACCGGCTGGGGGGCCACGTTCGACGGGCATGCAGAAGCGGGGATCTGGACGGGCCCCCAACTGCATTGGCACATCAACTGCCTCGAGTTGTTTGCAGTGCACCTTGCCTTGAGACGCCTCAAAACATCGCTGCTTGGCAAGCATGTACCGGTCTGTACGGACAACACTGCCTACGCTCCCATCGCATGTCGCAACTTGCCCGTCACCTCCTCCTATGGAGTCAGAAGCATCTGAGGTCGCTTTCTGCCACTCATATTTCCGGCCTGCTCAATCGTGCCACCGATGCGCTCTCACGACAGCTTGTGGTCAGAGGAGAGTGGAGACTCCCTCCCCAGACGGTCCAGCTGATCTGGGACCACTTCGGGGCCACACAGATAGATCTGTTTGCCTCTCCGGACTCATTCCATTGCCAGTTGTTTTATTTGGATTTCAATGGCGTTATCTCTTCACACACGGAAGAGAGCGCCGCACAAATTCTGAACAAGGGAGCGATTCAGGTGGTGGCCCCCAGTCTGATAAATCAGGGATTTTATTCTTGTTATTTCCTGGTCCCAAAGAAGGACGGCTCTCTCCGCCCTATCTTGGACCTCCGTGTGTTGAACAAACATTTGAGGAAATACATTTTCAGAATGTTAACTCATGGCTCGCTCGCCCGCGCCATTAAAATGGAATGGCTGGTTCACATCGGTCGATCTGAAAGATGCTTTCTTCCACATAAGCATTTATCCACCACACAGGAAGTTTCTTCATTTCGCCTACCAAGGCACATGTTACGAATTCACAGTCCTACCGTTCAGTCTCTCGTTAAGCCCTCGGACCTTCTGTCTGTGTGCGGAGGCGGGCTTAGCACCCATGTGAATGTCAGGTTTGAGGATTTGACATATATAGACGGTTGGCTCATTATAGCCGAATCGAAGGAGAAAGTGCTGCAGGACACCTGCCGTGTGCTCACACACATCACATCTCTCGGGTTCAGGGTGAATGTGAACAAGAGCAATTTTACACACAGTCAGACTGTGATTTTCCTGGGCTTGGAGTTGAACTCAGTCTCTATGCGAGCGCGTCTCTCTCAAGAACGCGGCCTCTCTCTAATGAACTGTCTGTGGCAGTTCAGAGAGGGGGCGAAAGTACAATATCGTTCATGCCGCAGGCTGCAGGGTCTTATGGCTTCATCTATCCAGGTTTTGCCGCTGGGATTCCTGAGAATGAGAGCGTTCATGAAATGGGTTTTGTCAATACAGTTCACCCTGATACGCGATCTTTGCCGCTCTGTAACAGTGACGCGCGCCTGCTCTGCAGTTTTGCGCCACTGGAAGAGCGCGGACTTTTATGCACAGGGAACCCCTTTGGGGACGACTATGATGCGAAAAGTTGTGACGACAGATGCGTCTTTAACAGGCTGGGGTGCCAGCCAGGAGGGCAGAACGGTGAAGGGTTTGTGGTCGAGCAGACTACGTTCAGCTCACATAAATTATTTAGAGCTTATGACCATATGGAAAGCTCTGAATAATTTTCTGCCTCGCCTGCAGGGACATCATGTGCTTGTACGCTGCGACAATACCACGGCAGTGGCTTACATCAACCGTCAGGGCGACGTGCGCTCGTCGAAACACTCTAGCTTACAAGTTTTTTCCTGTCGTTATGCGCAACTCATGTTCCAGGCATTCTGAACAGAGGCACGGACCTTCTGTCGAGGGGGAACCCAATTTATGGAGATTAGCGCCTCCACCCTCAGATAGTGGGTATGATATGGATGAGATTCTGACAGGCAACTGTAGAGCTACTTACCTTGCGCGAAAACTACCATTGTCCTATGTACTTCTCGCTAAAGGACGTGGACGTGCCCCTCGGGGTGGATGCACTGGCCCAGCCATGGCCCAAAGTGCTGCTGTATGCTTTTCCTCCCCTGTACCTGATAATTACCACACTGGTCAGGGTGAGAGAGCAGGGCCTGTCTCTCATTCTGATAGCAGCCAGGTGGCCCAAAGCACCGTGGCTGGTGGAGATAATTCCTCTGTTATATGCCCAGCCGTGGCACCTCCTTCTCTGTACAGACCTACTGTCCCAAGTGAACGGGGAGATTTATCACCCTCTTGCCAGACTTGGTGCAATTGGATGCTTCTGCAGAGGTCAGGTACGGATGCCCTTCCCATAGGTGGATCTCTCCACTCGATGTTTCAAGTGAACGCAACTAAATGCTTTTTTAAGCGTCTCCATACTTGAAAAACCGCGGGAAACTACTTTTAAACAGGAAATGATGAAATATTTATGTATATATTTACAGCGGGTCTATTCGCATGGGATTAGTATTACCTGAGGTAATTTTTCCGGACCTTTTTACTTAAGGTAAAAGTCGCCTAATCTTTACTGACATTGTCCGTAATGATTACTGAGATGGCACATTTGGACGGGACTAAAATCACAGAGAAGCTCTGGTAATTATTACTTTACCCCACCTCTCCATGTTAAACTAGTCCTGTCCGAATAGGGCTTAAGACTCTCTCACTCTCTCTTCAAGTGTGTGAGAAACACAGCTCTCAGCAAAGTGACAGGGAGTCGTGTGCCTCACACTAGTATTTACTAGGGCTGTCACTTTACGTTCGAAAATCGATTGCACATTCGATCGGACCAACCAACACAAGTTTTGAAAACGGAAATAGGGAATCGATTTTAACGGCCTTCTCTCGGAGCGCGTCCAGCTCGTCACGATACACGATACGCACAGCAACTGCAGGCTCTGACAAACACACATAACAGCAAATTATACTTCTGCATAATGTGTCTCTTTTTACAAAAAACACGTGAATTCTGCCGGTTTTCAGACAGTCTCATGCATACAGATACAGATTCGGACTACGGGCTACAATCACCTACGTAGGCGAAATTTGTTTGACATTTCAAATAGTAAACACAGCCATGTTGAAGCCTGCAGTAATGTTTTTCATTGATGTTATGGCAGTCCACTCTGTTTATTGTTTTTCGAGAATGTTGCACTCCTGTTTGTCATTGTGCACAAAACTTCATGCCAATAAATCATCAGTAATATTGCTGATTTGTGCGCGTCTCAAGCACCCTCTTTACGTTCGTCCTAATGCCTGTTAGTTGTCCGTGGATTTGCCTATATTTGGCGTTGAAAATGGAAACGTCTTTAGACCACGCTTCCACATCGCTTCCACACCGCGTCTGAGGGGGATCCCTTGTCCAGCTGTTGGCCTAAGTCGTCCAAAATCTCCGCCTGGTAAGCGGAGAGAAGGGAGGAGACATTCAGGGCCCTGATCTATTTTACAGTCGATTCAATGAACACTTATGTCTCAAATCTAACATGATTTTTTCACAAAAGTGACAGCCCTAGTATTTACTGTGCGTCAAATACACTGTGCATTCATTGAGATTAACTGATATAGTGCGCCTTACTTATCACTTGGAGAGCAAAACTCTCGAGTGCTCAGTCAGTGTTAGACGAGATGTGCGGGTAAAAATATATTTGTGTGTACCGGTTCCAGATTGTAGAGGTAGTTACTCGTTTAGCGATAAATTTCGCCTCGGCTTCACGTCCGCCTTCCGCCATTCATGTGAGCTGCAAATGGGTCCTGACTCCTGTCATCAACTAGGCTTTATCGTTACTATCGTGGTAAGACTAATTCTTATCGAAAGGAGAAATAATATATCGCCCATCCCTATTTCTCAGTGGGGTCTTGTATCACCCTGATGGCGTTTCTTCAAGGGTTAGTTCACCCTGAAATGAAAATGATCCCATAATTTACTCACCTTCAAGACATTCTAGGTATATATGACTTTCTGTCACTTTTCTTTCAGCCAAACACAATCGGTATTATATTTAAAAAAAAATCCTAGCTCTTCCCAGCTTTATAATGGGAGTGAATAGTAACTGAGATTTTGAAGCCCCAAAAAAAGCACATCCATCATAAAAGTAATCCATCAACTCCAGGGGGTTAATAAAGGCCTTCTGAAGCTAAGCGATCAAGCAAATAAATATCCATATTTATAACTTTATAAACTAGAATCCACACTTTTTTCCAATACCCCCCTTCATGTATTTACAGTAAACAATCATTTTGGGGGGGGGGGGAATTTCTGTAATATAATAAATGTTTTTCTTTTCTAATCATGTTTCAAAGTTTGTTGTTCCTATTAACCAGACTGACTTACAACAGGTGAAATTATGCCAATAGCTCCATGTATGCACAGTCCACAATTTGTTTTTATAAAAACATTAGGGCTACTGTAATTCTTTTTTTTAAAAGCTTATAGGTTCCTAGTGACCAGACTGACTTATTACAGGTTCAATTGTGGCAATACCTTCCTGTAATTCTACAATTCACCAAATGGTTTTAATTTTTTTTTATCAAATTATATTATAATAAATTATACATTTTAACCACTTGGTGGAATTGCCAGACTGCAGGGATCATGCGCTGTGGTAGTGCGTCAAAGCATTCTCGAGTATAAATATGCAGCTATAATGCACGTAGGTGATTTTGAATTAATAAATGTAGATATACAATGGTTAACTGCATACTGTTAAAACTAATCGTGGTGTTGATATATTTTTAGACTGCTGCCTCTATAAATATGCAGCTATAATTCATGTAGGTGATTTTGAAGTAATATTTTATGTCGATAATATTAATCAATTATTTTTGTATTTTTATATAATTTTTTTGCTCCCAGAGTTCACTTATACTTTATGGCATTTTTTTGGTCAGCCAGATGACACATCACATCACTAGATGACATAAATTACAGGAATTAAATGACTGGAATGGGTTTATTTATGCCTATATACAGAATTTGATGAGGCAGTGGAGATTAATGCATAAATAAATAAATTAAAGTCTGATTGCAGTTTTATCATGGTGAATTATGTTTCCAGCCGATCTGAAGAGATACAGCTGAAAAGATTCATAACCCCAAGATTTTACCAGCCCTGACATTATTACTAATAATGAAGTCGTCTCTTCACTTCATCCTGAAAGCCACAGACTACAAAGTTACTTACAAAGATCTTCTATACAACAGCTAGCAACATAAATGCTATTTACCAAGTTGGTGAAGTCATCTGACATTTAAAAATCAGCCAGCCATGGAGATGGTGCAGACAGCAAGGCCTTTAAGGCATTCATGAGGGACAAGCTAATTATTTTCCATCACAAAGCGATAGCTGAGTTTGAATGCGGCTCGTTTAGTCCAGCAAATTAGCGAGCGAGCAAGTGCTCGCAATTCAAATCCGCCAATATTTTAATGTGGCTATCACCAGTCAGCTAGGTAGCAGATGCTTTGTTTGCACGGGAAGCTAGGTACATTTTAAACTGAACTAATTAATGCTTGCCAATTTATCTCGAAGTGAGAGAACACATTTCTCTTTTTGGGGTTTATTTTAAATTCTGCCACTCTCTCACAGAGCCGTAGATAATGCTTTTTGCTTTTTATAACTGAACGAATGAAAACACCTCTCCACTACATCCATCCAAACATAGCACCAACTCCACACCAATAATGTCAGAGACAATAGAGCCCATTTCCTCTGAACTCAACATTACTTCTATTTGGCAAGTTAAGCCCTCTTTTAAAGTGGAGTCAGTGGAAGGGATTGAGGGTTAGACTGCAGTGGGAGAGTCAGCAGCGCTGGAATTATTGCCCTGTCAGATCACATCAGCAACAGATCCGTGGGGGTGGGGTGCCGACCAGTACTGCTTCACTCGGCCTCATCCTAATTCAGACTATTGCAGACTCATTCACCCGTTCATTCTCTCACTCAATAACGTTCATTTTATCTTTCACTTTTTCCCCTCTCATTCACTTCCTCTTGCTTTGTATCCTCTCATTAGCTCTCTCCCTCTCACACCGTCCATTAGACCCTTGTACACGATACATTGAAATTGGCTGTCTTTGGCATTGATGCATTATGGGTCTCAGCCACTTGCAATCAATATTATGTAAAGTCATGCTATACTGCAACAATCTCCAGAATTGGTTCTAACAATTTGAACAGAGGTTGCAAAAAGGAATTACAACTTGAATTTTGAATGTACACATATAGATGTAGAATTAAATTGAACTGAAACATATATCAAAAGTTTGGGGTCAGAGAATTATTATTATTATTATTATTATTATTTGACAAAAATGAATCAAGGATGCATTCAGTTGTCTGTAAAGACATTTATAATTTTACAAATGTTTTCTATTTCAAATAAATGCTATTCCTTTCACAGAATCCTGAAAAATGTTTTCAACATTGATAATAATAATAAATGTTTCTTGAGCGGCAAATCAGCATACACTGTAAAAAAAAAATTACATCCCCAAGTCAACAATTTCTAGTGACTGATAACATCTACATTTTTCAATTAGTCTGACATATTATTTCTCATTGAGCCAATGTTGACTATTGCAACAAGAATTGCACTTGGGCCAATTAAAAAATTTAGATGTGACCAGTCACTAGAAAATTTTGACTTGGAGAGGTTAGACATTTTTTACAGTGTATTAGACTGATATCTAAAGGGTCATGTGACACTGAAGACTGGAGTAATGATGCTGAAAATTCAGCTTTGTCATCACATAAATAAATTACATTTTAAAATATTTAAATAGAAAAAAGTTATTTTGAATTGTAATCATATTTCACAATATTACTGTTTTTATTGTAATTTCATCCTTGGTGAGCATAACAGACTTTCAAAAACATTCAAAGAAAATCTTATTGACACAAACTTTCTGTATTTTATACTGAATATATACTCCAGTTCAAATTCCAATCAGCTTCCTGTGGTGTGTTACCCACTCTATCCATTTTCCAACCCCTGAATTGAAAAACAGCCGATTCTTAAAGTCTGAATTACGCCCAACCAAGTGAGTATAGACAGTAGTGTGTTTGTTTCACTTCCTAAACAACCAATACGATAGCATTAGCTTCAGTGCTGACCTCACTATTTTGTTCCAGTACCAACAGCAATATCACAGCACTTCTTTAACAGACCCATTTTCCACATTTGTTTTTTTTTTGGTTTGTTCACAAGACAGCAAGGTAACGCGTTCTCCATAGCATTCATTCCCTGTGCGGATAGAAGGTACACAAAATTGAATTCACATATGCTCTGTCTCCTGCTAGCATTTCTCTCATACTTAGGCCTACTACTGTTCTCACATTATAAGCTCTAAATGGCTCAGGGCACACAGGGAACACACCACGCTATCAACATCAACATTATACCATGGAGCAGTGTCTTATTGTGTGTCTATGTGTCACGGTATACCATACTACTATACATAATGTGGGCTATTGAAAGTGCTAAATTATGCTGTAGAGAGATGGAGAGAAGTTCATAATCAAATATAGCAGTTCTACATTGATAATATTTGGAAGCAATTCTGCATAGCCAAAAATCAAAACACATGTCGAAGATCAAGAAGTTGCTGAACAGCATTATGTCTGGTGAAGGGGGTTTGATTAGACCTATAATGACCTATATTTATCCTTTCTGCCTCTTTAAGCTTTGATAGCTGACTTCTGTTTCTGACACAGGGTTTTTTGTTTTGTTTTTTAAAATAATATTATGTAAATCCTTAAGTCAAACTGAAAGTTGACTAATAGACCTGGATAATGCAAATGTAGCATGGCTTTGTCCAGCATGTATATGCTCTGACTACAACTGGACTACAACACAAATTAAAGCTGTGGTCAAATTTATCAATGTTCAGCTGATTTTCACTAAATGTAGTCAATTCAATAGCAATCCGCGCTATTTGGAATTAGCTTGAGGGTGAAGGATTCCCTCAGTCATGCAGATTTCACATCAGGTTCAGTTGGTTATGCGAATTTGCCGCGTGGACCAACAGAAAACTGTTTGGTTTGAATAAGAACTCTGTGTGAGTTGTGCTTCATATATCGCTACACTATTGACAATAGACAGTGGACCTTTTTTGCATGTGAATTTTTGCTTGACTGCACTTTAATTCCTGTCTCCCAGATCACATGTGTTATAGTTCATGGTTGTGCATTTACATTTGTAACAAGTTTTCCCTCCATGTGAATTCTATATACCCCATAATGAGTAATTCCTGTCTTATTTAATTTTTTTATCCCTGATGAGAAGTAAATCATCTCTCTTGTCTCTGTGCAGAGATGTCAGGGATGCCACAAGTGTGTTGATCTGTTCATCATCACTGTGCTGTGCTGATGGGTAAGAGCTCTTGGCTAGGATCTGTAATTAAACACAGAGTGTCGTGTGATAAACACAAGCTCTTTGCTGTATCTGAAGATCTGAGGTTGCAATTATGGAGTTTAAAGCGAATCGAAGCATGCTTGTATTAGCAGCAGGGTTTTCCATTGGTTATCAGCAGCAGGTGTTGTATGTGCAGCAGATAAGAGGTCAGGGAGCAATTTATTCATATGGCGACTGACGGGAGTATTTACCAAATACACTAACTGCTGAAGTTCCTGTGGATTGTTTCTATAATAGGTTGTGTTGCGATTTATTGGCCATTTGTTAGCAGGTACTTTTTATCTAAAGTGACTTTAGATAACAATCCTTCCAAAGGAATCTAAGGTTACGTAGCTTACGTCTAGGGTTACTAGACCTCCTAGACACATGGTTTCACTTTAACAAGCTGTAAGGCACCTAATCAAGACTCCAATCCTGGTCATGATAATGAGGAACTGATTGTAGTGGAGGTAATGATGGAAGGGTGTGATCGAGCGTTAGGGTCAATGGCATACAAGAGGGTCAATGATAAAGACAAGGAAAAATCTTTTAAAATTTTGATTAAATCACATGCAAATTCTTAGAAATATATTCATGTTATTTTCCTTAATATATACCATATTTAAGAAAGGTTTTATATGACTCTAAAAATGCAATATAGGCTAACAAAGTAAAAACTAATAACATATTTTTCAAACTTTGAATATGTGTGAGTGTACACATCTTAACATCTGAATACATATTTTCTAAGCATTTTTTTAAGATAAAAAAGTATGTGTATGTTTATACTTTTTACTTTGTTACATTACATTTACATTATATCTGCAGGGGCCCTCTCTATATTATCTTCTGTTTATGGTTTTTCCTGCCTTTTTCTGCATGTTGGTTACACTACATGACTCAACAGAGTGGTTTCAAATATCAACAAGCAGTTAATAGTTATGCAGTTATATATATATATATATAGCCTATATATTTTATCACACTGATATTTTACCTCCTTAAAAATAGTTTTTCATACATGAAAAAATAAAATAATAAGAAAAATGCTATTCATAGAAGAGGATGTGCTCAAGTCATTGTATCTATGAATTCCATTTTAATCAATTATTAGACAGGCCAAGAAAATGGGTGCCATTGTCCCATTATGTAGTGAATAGAGCCATTTCTGGAGCAACCTTGGTGAAGAGCTTTCATAGCTTGAAATTCCACTGACCTATAAGTAATTCCCTTTTGCCTCTGAATTTGCCTTTGAGAATAAAACCCAGTTCTGAATGCCAGGGTCAGCTGAGCTCGCAGGCCCGGTCACCTCTCTATGACAGCCTCCCCCGGGAGCACTTTGACACAATTACTTTCCAAATGAACAAACTCTTTACACAGACGTTCAAGCGGGCATCTCTTAAGGGACACAATCTGAATAAAACAAGGTGGAACCTAAAAGAGACTTGGAGGAGATCGACGACACATGAGTCCCCTCTGTGACTGAGGTGCGCAATGTTGAGGTCAGGTAGAATATGTGTTTCGTCCTCTATTTATCATCAGATCACCAAGCTATTTCTCAGTTTTAACAAAACCTGGGAGCAGCTGGCGTTCATCTTACAGGTCTGCTACATTCAAGACAGCACATAGTTGCCCAGATTCCATTTTTTGCATCTCTTAATGTGTTCATTTCTAATCCTGGTCCATCTCAATAAGCAAAGGGCAGACTGGCCTGTGTCAGTGCCTGCATGTGCAGCAATTCCCTTCTGCCCTGTTTTTCACTATTTTAAATCACAGCTGACTGGACCAGGTGGGAAGGATGACAGAGAGGGGGAAAAAAATTCACCATTACCGTCTGTGCATTTCAGAGG
Source organism: Leuciscus leuciscus (assembly GCF_965113295.1). Taxonomy (NCBI): domain Eukaryota; kingdom Metazoa; phylum Chordata; class Actinopteri; order Cypriniformes; family Leuciscidae; genus Leuciscus; species Leuciscus leuciscus. The sequence goes on from NC_138725.1 coordinate 55,570,899, forward strand.
GCAAACAATCCCCCACTGAATCCCCAAGGAAATAAAGGTGGTCTACTCCTAAAACATTGTGAAAATAGTATTTATTTTTTCCTCTTCCACTCTAATATGACCTTTTTACATTTAAATGCAATCAGAACTGAGCAAAGATAACAGAGATGACACTTGATGTGAACACCTGCTTTAGTTTTGACTGTCTTTGCAGTAAAACTGGGCATATGAATTTTCTTTTTAACATTGAATAACAATGAAGCCTGTATATCCTAATTTCACTGTACTTATATTAAAAGGATAGTCAAAATAAATATTGACATAATGTTTTCTCTCCCATGTGAATTCATTTATTTAATGAAACAGAATAGGTGAATTTTTGATGATTGTCTTGACTGGACTTTTTCATATAATGAAACTAAATAAAGACTGGGGGAAAATGTAAAAATAAAAGTACAATAATTTGTACACTATTCTGAGTCATTTGAAAACTGTGAATTTTCATTTCGTGCTGACTTAATTTGTATGTCTGTTCTTCACACAAAGCCACACATATGACTTCAGAAGTCTATAGGGCATGATTCAGGTAGGCCATTTTAATAATAATAATAATAATAATAATAAATTAAAGCTGCAAGCAGCATTTATCGGGGTTCAAGCAGTTAAGGCCTTTAAGGCCTTTAAGCACACAAGCATCAAAAGACATTAAGTTTTATTTAGCAAGCATTTAACAACTGCCATCATAGATGAAAAAGTCCATTTACAGCCAATACAGGCAGTTTACCATAGGAAATATATGGTTTTAAATCGTTTTTACAGTTATAGCACCTTTTTGCCTGAGTCTTCTTATAGTCTTGCCTGATCTCCACCACTTTTATTAGTAGTACTCAAAGTGTGCCCATATATATATGTGTCAGATTTGTTGTAAATATGTAATTTTGATAAGGAGTTTAGACAATTATATTCAGTGGCGTAACGAGCTAACACCGGGCCCTTAAGTAGGATTATCAAGGTGGGCCCCTTGATGACGCAATTGATGACATTGATGTCCGCGAGTAGGCTACCATGAATAGGGCAGGATATGATCATACACAGCATATAAGAGATGAGATGACTAACAAAATCAGGAGTAGCCTACGCTCACCAAAAACAAAACAAAAAAACAACAACAAAAAAAACACGGGTGACAGCGCACCATAACACATTGTTAGGCCTAGGTCCAAATACATAAAAAAGATGCTCTCTTACATTATAGCGGGATTTTCCGGGCTTTCCTTTGTGCAACTGCAAAGTTGTCGATTAGATCAGGATTGTGCGCACAGGCATTCTCAATTGACCCTTCGCAGGGAGTTTGATTGACAGGCGATCTGACTAATCATAATCCGCCATTTTGTCCAACAAAGCAGTCAGGAGAGTTAGTAGATTAACATTGGAGGATTTAAATTTGAAAAACAAAGTGTACTGACGTCTTAGCACTTTAAAACACCATTCCTTTTATGTTCATTCATGTTTATTTTAATGCTATAAATTAACTAGAAGGAAGAGATGATCGGTTCACTAGCAGCTTTAACTGAGCCTCGAGTCTACAGCGATCTGTCAGACACATTAAAGAGTCACAAAACGGTATTCATTGTTTAAATGTCTCTAAAAAATGACTACATTTGAAAGGTGAGACTTTGTTTCATATCAAAAGTACTTGTCTGTCAGCGCGCAGTCTTCTGATCCGCAATGTATTTTTCACTGCGTGAGAACTTGGTGTGGTGTGAGAGTGGCGTCGCTTGTCAGACTACAGTGGGCGGATCTTTGCGAACGGTCATTGACAGTATGGACGGGGATTCGCCAGTCCCAATTCAAAACAAATTTCATCACAATCCATCATTGTTCGTTTCAAACATGTGAGAGCATCAAAATGATTCATGGGTGAAATTGATTGGATAATTTTTTTTTTTGTTTTTTTTTTTGTTCCTATCATAATTTTAACATTTTGGCGTTATTGTTTAGCTATTTACCTATGTTTTCAAATTTCCTTTGTTTTTTTGTTGTTGTCTCGATCGGACTAACGGCTTTGAAGATAACCACAATTTTTTAAAGCTCTAAATGACACTTACAAAAACCATAAGGTGAAAACTGGCATGTTTGGTATTGTTGGACTCGGCAAGGATTCAGGAGTCTTAGGAGGTCATTCCTGTGAAAAAAACACGGGCTTGAAACTTCTAAGGCTCCTTCAAGGCATTGTGCCAATGACATATACTGAGTTTTTTGAGATACACCAATGTTCTCATAGACTATCATGGCACCCTGGACAAAGACACTGCGTGCCCATTTTCAGTAGACTAATGGTTGGGTGCGCTTATAGCTATTTTCATGATTTTTTTCACTGTTATAACGCCACCAAGTGGCCAATTGTCACGATTTTTTTTCATGTCAACTCAGATTGAGCTTATGAACATGTGTCCCAAGTTTAGCGAAAATATCTCTTTCTGCTCACAAGTTATAACCATTTTATAGCACCACCAAGTGGCCAATTGCCGTAATTTTTTTCCACGTGACCTCAGAATGTGCTCATGAACATGTGTCCCAAGTTTTGCGAAAATATCTCTTTCCGTTCACAAGTTATAACCGTTTTATAGTGCCACCTAGTGGCCAATTGTTGCGATTTTTTTCAAGTGATCTCAGATTGAGCTCAGGAAGATGTATGCCAAGTTTAGCAAAAAAATCTCTTTCCGTTCACAATTTATAACCGTTTTAGTAAAAGTGGCCCTGGTGCCATCAAATATTTTGGTTCCCCTTAAGCCTGGTTCACACGGCAGGATAATTAGGCCGATTTTAGCCCCGATTCACCCCTTCCGACAATCTTAAGGATGCTCCGATTATCGTAAAATAATCTGATCAGATATTCCTGCCGTGTGTGGTGTGTTAAGGCTGCTCTCGTCTGCTTGGAAGGACGTCGGGACCGCTCCGATCTCAAATCGGGGATATCCAACATGTTGGATTTATTTGGCCCGATTTCTTCTCGTGTGTGGTGTCCCCCGAGCACGCAGCCTGTGGACTGTGGAGTGTAGCCAATCAGAAAGCGAGGTGACGAGGCGCGAGGAAACACCGGGAAATATAATCAAAACAGCCGGCGGCATGGCGCACCAGAAAGTCCGGTGGACGTCAGAGATCATCGGCTTTTATTTTGATAACGTTTTTTTCCGGTTAAAAACAAACTACAAACTATTGCCACTGCATCCTCTTCGTCCGCCATGATTGTTTACTCTGAAGTCACGTTTGATCTCGAGGTATTTTGCGCGATTTCCCATCTGATCTGGGAATGCTCGGGAGTCAAATCGGTTTGTGTGTGATGTGTTGATTTTGCCGTGTGGCTGCGCACCACACACTGTACGACCAAAACTGTTAGACCCGTGATTTTTTTATCCCCGTGTGTGGGGTCTCTCAGGTTTGGAAAATCGGCCGACAATTTTAAAATCATCCCGTGTGAACCAGGCTTTATCGACCAAGGGTGAGCCAAGGGTGAGCCAAGGATTCCAACGATATAAGACACTTGATCCTGGGACAAACGGTCTAAGAGTTATGAGCAATTTTGAACTTTTGGTTGCTGTAGCGCCACCTATGGGCCATTTGGGGTCATACTCTGATAGGTTGTCCCCAAATTGAGGTCTACCATCTGGCCAGGTTTCACGTCTCTAGGCCTTACGGTTTGGCCTGCACGATGCGTTTTACAAATCCTTACAATTACAATAGGGTTTCAGCATTTCATGCTTGAACCCCTAATAAGAATGAAGGCTTTTTGCCAGTTATAGCGCCACCTATGGTCCGATCTCCATGAAACTCTGCATGCTTCCTCACAATGTTCTGACACATAAGCTCATCAATTTTTGTGAAGTTCTGAGTTTTCCTTAGGGATTTATAGGTTTTTGAGTGTATTTTGCCACGCCCCTTTTCTAAATGACCCTGTTACAGCCACCCAAATGCCAAAGTTCAACTTTTTTTTCGATAATTATTGATTTAGAGAGTCCAGAGAATTGTCCTAGACTGGTTTGGTTACGATCGGGCGAAAAACCAGGGACTAGTTCGCAAAAGTAGGTTTTGCACAAAATTCGATATAGCAGAAAAAATTTTCCCTGCCTACATCCAAATCGGATATAGCCATTTTGTCCGCCTTGAGCCAAGGATTCCAACGATATAAGACACTTGATCCTGGGAAAAAAGGGCAATTTTGAACTTTTGGTTGCTGTAGCGCCACCTATGGGCCAATCGGGGTCATACTCTGATAGGTTGTCCCCAAATTGAGGCCTACTATCTGGCCAGGTTTCAAGTCTCTAGGCCTTACGGTTTGTCCTGCACGATGCGTTTTACAAATCCTTACAATTACAATAGGGTTTCAGCATTTCATGCTTGAACCCCTAAAAATTGTGCTTACCTAGTCCTCATTCATTTCCACTGTATATAAAAGAGGGGCCAAAATTATTTTGTGTTTCACAGACGACGGTTAAATGAGTTTGGAACGAAATCAGGGTGAGTAAATGACACAATGTTCATTTTTGAGTGAAATACAAAGTTCTGTCATGAAACTCTAGATGGCGCAGGCCAAAAGGTCCTAACTCAACCTGGGGTGCGTTTCCCAAAAGCATTGTTGGCCAACTATGTTCGCAAGTTCCGTCGTTATCAGCATAGTTCAACGAGTCCGTGTTTCCTGAAACCATCGTTCCAACGAACATTTATTAAGTCCACATGTCATGCAAACTAGAAACTATGCTTCTAACCACAGGTGGAGAGCTGTCGTTCCAACCACACAACTTTGCGATGCTGTTTGCGAATGTTCGTTGGAACGACAGCTCTCCACCTGTGGTTAGAAGCATAGTTTCTAGTTTGCATGACATGTGGACTTAATAAATCCTTATCTTAAAGCCAAATAAGTAAGCTGACATTCAGTACAACCTGTGTCTTTAACTTATAATACATAAAAATGTCATTTACATCTTTTAGTTTGTCAAGAGATTTAAAGCACCGATTTGGAAGACTGCGCATGTGCGAACGTGCTCTACTACGTAAGAACGAGACTATGATTGAATCTGGAAATAAAGCAAAATAACTGAGAAATAGTCCTCAGATGTCATGCCTGTAATTTATACTGTAGCAAAACATCTAGCATTAATTCGATCTCAAACAGATTCATTAAAGAAAGTTATTACTCCACCACCTGTGTGACATCATTACCAACGTGGTTGAACGACCAATTTGCGACAATACAATTTCGGGAAACAATACAAGATCGTGACTGGCTAGTTGATTTCTGCAACGATGCATCGTACTATGGTAGTGAAGCAGCAAGTTACGTCATTGTAAGGGAAACGCACCCCTGCTCGTAATCACATCATTATCTATAGGGCCCAGCTGATTGGTTCCTGCGGTATCAGTAGCCAATAAGTGCTCGTGCTCAACCTTCAAATACATGGGTAGCATTTGCCTTAGCAGTGCAGTGCGCTTTCAGAAACCCTCCACCTTCCACAGCTCCACCTGTGTAGACTTGCAATGAATAATTAATGTACTCTATATTGTACAACAGCAGCATGTCTTACTTGCACAGTAAGAAAGTCCCGAACTTGCTCTGCCGCAGCAGCAGCAATAAAAGCAGCAGCAGAATAGCAGATCTATTCCGCCAAGACCAAACATTGTCATATCCATTACCATACCAACCACTCATGTTTGTTATGACAGAACATCTCGGTTACGTATGGTAACCCTCGTTCCCTGAGTGAGGGAACGGAGACGTCACGTCGGTAGGAGTTACCAACGAATTGGGATCACGCTAGGGAGACCAATTGCCTTCGAGTGAAACTAAAACGAGCCAATGAACATTGGCATGCAGGATTTGCATTCCGCGCCCCGCCTGCCAGTGCAGGTATAAAGCGTAAGCGCGAGCATACACAAATCGCTTTACGCTGAGGAGCCGAACGGTGTCTGGTCCTCCGCGAAGTTACAGCAACTAGAGCTGCATGATTAATCGCAATTTACATGTAATCGCACTTAAATCGATTTGGCTTATCATGATTTTGAAATCGCAAAGGCTGCGATTATTTGTTATGCGCAGCTTGTCAGTTATGTACGGCTCTGTAAACGCTGCTCCATCTGAAAGCACTGTGAGTTTGAGTCACTTATAATGTGCATTTGAAAAAGCAACACGCGTCAAACATCTTTCCAAACACGAGAATCATTTATGAACCTCTTGTCCAACAAAAGACAACATTTAATAACATGCATTTACTCCAAACTCACTTCATAACGACAGTTGAGCATCCTTCTGTGAGATGATAACCTCCCCGAGGTTAGTCGTTTGTTGGGTAACCAACGGAGCAGGATAACGCACGTATCTGGCCCATGGGGCGAGAATGGCGTAGTAAGCCGACACTAACCTAATTCCTCACGCTACTGGCAGTAGTGAGTACACGGGAGGAAACAGGTTCTACACCACATGTGTCAAACTCAAGGCCCGCGGGCCAAATCCGGCCCGCCACGTTATTTTATGTGGCCCGCGAGAGCATATGGGTGTCTTAAAATTAGGAATGCAATAAAATTTAGGCTGCCAAAAATTTTCGGCCGAAAATAACATATTCGTTTTTTTGGCCGAAATATACTAAAAAGCCACCGCGCCCCTCCGTGTTCGGCGATGGTTTGACTCTGGCTCAGCGTGTTTTATGACTTTGCGTGCGAGTCCGCTTCCGAAGATGCATAACTTCATTCCGTTCCCCTCGGTTCCGCTGTGTGTGTGCGCTGTGCTCTCCGCTCCGTGTCCACAGCGCGTTCTGCTCAATGTTCCGCAAGCAACCTCCGTGTGTGTGTGTGAGTGTTGCGAGTTCTGCTCACGCTCATTGGAAAGGCAAAGTCCGCTTAAAAAACGTGCCGACATGAAATTTCTCTGGACTTGTTTCTTTTTGCAATAGTAGGCCTACTACTCTGCTGTAACATGGTGTATAGCCGTGCTGGGCAACACTGGTAAAATTACACGAATCACGATCCTCTCGTTCACTTGTCCTCTCCCTGATCTGCTCCTGCTCTGACAAAAATAGCTTTGTAGTACTATAGGCCTACTTTATTTCGACAATTGGTAAAAAAAAATTCTGTTAAATCTGATTCTGCTGCATAAGAACTGATTAAAGAATAATATATTGATATTTTATATTATTTTAAATTAGGTACCAGTATTAGCCTTTTCACCATTTGTATCACCCCTCTTGTCTGTGTTTGCACCACTTGCATCATTAAGCCAGTAAGTGGCGACAAGTGACTGTCTTTAGGAGTGAACAATTTAACTTTAAACTGATTAGTTTTAAAAAGATTGCACTGGTTTTTGATTGAAATGTAACATCTATGCAAAATAATCCTTGAAAGATTTCTCATTTAAGGCCATTCCCGTTTGGAATATGTGTATTGTCAACAATAAGCAGAAACATTCTGCATTTCCATTTTGTAGTGTGGATCATTCATTGCAAAATTTATCCTCATTCTCATTTTTAAGAATCTGTTATCTTGACAAATAATTTATGCTACTGCCCACTGACATGCTTTTAAAGCTATTGTTATCCCAAAAAAATTTGGCCTTTAAACACCTTAAAATGCACATATGTAGGTCAGAGAAATCCAAATTTTATCAGGGGAGCATGCCCCCGAACCCCCCTAACTACCTCACATTTGAATACGCATGACTGTGTGGTAATGTGTGCTGGTGTGGCTAGTACAGTGCCAGGGCTGAATTTTGAGCCAGTTTGCCCCTGCATATATACAATAATACAATATTATCTGTATCAAATCATTATTACCCAGCTCCTGATGTTTCGGGTTCATCCCCTGATGTTTTTAAAACCTAGAAACACCCCTGCAAATGCATATACAATATTTGTAACTTAAATAAGTAATAATCAAATAAAGAGACAATATATTAACATTTTAAAAGTCTTACAGTTACAACCGGCCCTTTGAGGGCAGCCATAATGAAGTGGCCCTCAGTGAAAATGAGTTGGACACCCCTGTTCTACACGAAGGCTATAAAACCTAGCGAACGTGTTAGGTGTCGCCCAGCCCGCAGCTCTGCAGATGTCTGTCAGCGAGGCGCCTTGAGCCAACGCCCAGGAGGAGGCAACACTCCTAGTAGAGTGTGCCCTCAACCTAGGTGGGGACTCATATGCCCGGACGATAGCATCCACTATCCAGTGGGCTAACCTCTGCTTGGAGACAGCCTTCCCCTTCTGCTGGCCTCTGTAACAGACGAAGAGCTGGTCTGAGGTCCTAAAGCTTTGAGTTCTGTTAATGTAGCAGCGCAGAGAGCGAACGGGACAGAGAAAAGCCAGGGCTGGGTCTGCCTCCTCCGGGGGCAGCGCTTGTAGGTTCACTACCTGATCTCTAAACGGAGTGGTAGGAACCTTGGGCACATATCCGGGCCGAGGTCTCAGAACAACGTGAGAGAAGTCTGGTTCGAACTCTAGGCACGATTCGTTGACCGAAAATGCCTGCAGGTCCCCTACCCTCTTGATGGAGGCCAAAGCCTTCAAGCCCACCCGGACCACCGGTGTACCCGGGGTGGGGCAGCGTGGTGGAAGGCAAGGACTCGACTCGAGAGGCATTGCAGCGGCCGAGAGTGGGGTCTGGGTGTGCGGAGCAACACCAATCTGCTTCCACCAGGGCCAGACGGCAAGGAACGCCCGGAGGCGTTCGGCTGCTCGCTGCCCAGTGGCGAAGGAAGGAGGGGAAACGAGGAGCGAGGCCCGGGGGCATCGAGTCCAGGTTTCTGAACCTCTTTGCCCAGCGGGAGATGAGAGTGACGAGGCCGGGGCGGCGTCACTGCCATCTGAGCGCTGGGGCGAGGGGAATGAGAGCGGTGAGGCAACGTGGCGGAGCACACTGTCATTCTGGCCCTCTTGGACGGGGGAGACTGGGAGCGGCGAGGCAATTGAGCGTTGTCCTTGACTACCAGTCTCGGCCGTGTGTGACCCAGGGGAAGTGGAAACTGGAGAGCAGCAGTCACGTCCTCTGGGTCGCCCGTCTCAGGGTCGCTTCCCTCTCCTCTTGCCGGGGGGTTTAGACGAACTCCGATCGGGCTGGGCAGCTCTCTTGCGGCCGGCGCCCTGCTGCCTAGGTGGAGGCTGCTGCTTAGGCTGAGCAGGGGCAGGGGCGGCGGCAGGAGGGCGCCCTCGGCGATGAGCAGCCGGAGGAGCAGCCGCCGAAGACTGGGCAGCAGCAGCCTGTCTCCGGGGCATGATGTGCTTGATGACCTCCGACTGCTTCTGGGTGGCGGAGAACTGTTGGGCGTAGTCCTCCACCGCGTCGCAGAAGAGGCCACCCTGGGAAATGGGGGAGTTCAGGAACCTACTCTTGTCCGACTCCCTGATATTGGCCAGGGTGAGCCACAGGTGTCGCTCCTGGACCACGAGTGTGGACATCGCCCGGCCCAGGGAATGTGCGGTGACTTTCGTCACACGGAGGGCGAGGTCCGTCGCCGTACACGACCCCCAGGGTCGGTACCACCCTCCTGCATGTCACTAAGCGCCTTGGCCTGGTGGACCTGGAGAAGCGCCATGGCATGCATATCGGCCATTTCCAGGTCCGGCTCGGACAACGTTACCACACCCGAAGGGGGCAACGCAGCCGGGTCGTCATCCCCAGAAGATGACCGCTCTCCCTCCGATGCAGCGATCGACATCTGGTCCTCCGGCCGGAGCTCCGAAGGAAACAACCGGAGCCACACGAGATGTCCCGGCGGTCTCCTGCGGAGGCTCCAATGGCAGCGATGCAGAGGAGTGAGGAGCCCGTGGGGGTCTTTCACCCAGCAGGTCATTCCTCACTGTGATCCTCAGACCACCAATGGGATTAGCCGAAGTAGCCTTCTTCTGAAATGAACCAGAAGAAGAACTAGATCGGGGAATCTCCAAAGGGGAATCTCCCCCTCGTTTGAGGGTTCACAGTCTCGATCTTAACATGGCGATGGTCATGTTCCCGACTCATTCACGAACGCTGCCTCAGCGTGCACGAGGCCCAAACACGAGAGGCAGCGATCATGACCATCAACCGGTGGCAGATATTGACCACATCCAGAAACACACGGGTGAAATATCATCCTGAAAAGGACGCGATATTCACTCGTGTTGCTCTTTCAGAAAACGCTCACTTATTGTGCTGAAGCACACAGGGATCAACGCGGCAACACAGCGGGGAAACTGCAAGCCCACTGTGTGCACTCAACCGGATACCAGCTGTGACAACAGCTCTTTGAAAGAAGCAGATCGCGTGAAGTAACAACCGTTACCTGGGAGACTCGCGAAGATCACTGAAGCGCCGTAACACCAACACAGAGAGGTCTGGAAACAGCAGACTCGTCGAGCTTGTAGAAACACTATCCCAAACGCTCATTCACTCAGAGGACACAACCGGTCGGCTCCAAAGCAGAAAGTGATTTGTGTATGCTCGCGCCTCCGCTTTATACCCGCACTGGCAGGCGGGGCACGGAATGCAAATCCTGCATGCCAATGTTCATTGGCTCTTTTTAGTTTCACTCGAAGGCAATTGGTCTCCCTAGCGTGATCCCAATTAGTTGGTAACTCCTACCGACGTAACGTAGGAGTGACCGAACGAAAGGGAACTATGCTTTTAAACATGCTGCAATGGCAAAGTTAGCCTTCTGGGGGCGTATTACAGAAACTTTCTATCTTAAGTCTTAAGTTAAGATCTGACAAGTTAATTTAGGTTTTATTTTTCACAAATTCATATTACAGAAGCAAATCTTAAGTTGATTTAGGATTCTTATCCTATCTTATAAAATCTCATCTTATCTGTAGTTAGGAAATCTTAAACCCTCCATCGAGTTCGGTAATCAACTCTCAGGTCTGTTACCAAGCAACCAACAACACGCAAACAGCTGCTGTTAAGTAAAACGGAAAAAATTGGAGAATGGAGAAACAAAATAAGTGGTGCTTTTCATTAAGTGAAGTTTTGATAAGCTTGTTAAAAAAGACAAAGACTAATCCTTTTAATTCATAGGAGTCATTGTAATTATGTAATTATTTGTCAGAGTTTTGTCGTCAAAGTGCAACACATCATTTGGGTGTTCACAAAGTCTTTCCACCATCAAACATCACTGTTCTTCATCTTGTAGCATTAATAAATGTGACGCTATTATTGTGTGATTTTTAAAGTTGGCTTTCAAATAATTTTGAAGTTACATGTAGGACACCATTGGGGTTGTTCTAAAGTTATGACAGATTTAGGATTTTTTGTGGAGTTAGGATGCTTCTGTAATACTCCTTTTCCTATCCGTAGTTAAGATTATGCATTTAAGAAATGTCATTTTGTAATATATTTTGTCCTAAATGAGCTCCTAACTGAAAAAGTCATGGTTACCAAAAAGATAAGATAGGATTCTAAAGTTTGGAACTTTCTGTAATGCGCACCCTGGTAGACAACTGTAGGCCTATACATTATTGTATATTGTGCAGAGCATTATGTGGCTCCTGTTCTCACGTTCTGAGATATAATATTAATTCCATTATAGACATTCCACCCATTTTATTAGCATTCCAAACATACATGGTGAAAATTAAAGGCATTGTAAGTTCTTTCATTTGATGTAATAACACCACTCACTCATGACTTGAACTAAATTATTATGATTGCAGATACAAAACCAGCAGTGAGGTCCCAGTGGCAATTCTAATATTGGATGTATTTCTAGCCATTATGCAGTGAATTGCATGCAGTAATTCACCCAGAAGTGCCATTCAAAACTTTAAGACACTGAGCCATGTAATTGACATTTCTTGGTTATTGCTACACACATAATTTCATCCAAATTAGCACAATACCTGTACAAATTCAGTGTCCTAAAGGAGCATTGCGAGATAGTAGTCTAAGTGAATGTCAAAGTAAACTTAGTCCCTGAATAGCTAAAGTGCAGAGATGTACATGTTGTATTCACACATCAGAAGTTGGATTGGCATTAATGTAACTTCACTGCTGACAGCAGGTTAAAGGTTTTGTGCTCTAAAACAAGCAGTAATGTTTTGTTGTAGTACCTGTTATGCCCTTGCTGTTGCCCACTTCTACTAAAATTGCAGGGGAAACTTTCTCTGGCTCTTACAGCGCATTTGCCGTACACTCTTTTACTTAAGTTACCCTCAGGTGTGTGTTATAGAGTTGCAGGGACTCTAAAGGCCACAGACTCTGGCAGCTTTACAGATTACTGTGAATTGAGTCTTTGAGTAGCTGTTTGATGAGAATACACTGGTGGCAGAGACTCAACTTTCTTCAGTGCAGGGCCAGTGGATTATTCATGACCTCTGCAAATATCACCCAAATGCCAGAGAGCATCAGTGGAGGGCACAGCCATGTCATGCTTGTAATTTTAGCGAGACAATTAAGTTAATTAATTAACTAAATAAAAGTGTCCTTATAATATAGTTTTAGTATAGAATTAACAATCCGATTGTCCTGTGCTGCACTGAAAGTGATGTAATGTCTTAGGTTCTTTGTTTGTTTGTTTGTTTGTTTGTTTGTTTCTTTCTTTCTTTCTTTTTTCTTTTTTTCTTTAAATCAGTTGTTTAAAAAGGTGTTAAACTATTGATCTTAACGCAAAAAAAGTTTTACATATATATTTAGAATTATGAGATACATGCCCAGCATTACATTTATTTGCTATTTTGTCCAAATATATTAAAAATAAAATATTAAAAATAAAATAATTTTAAATGCTGCAAGTGATTTTAGGCAGGTACAATATGTAAGAATTGTGTATCAAAATATCTAAAAACCATTTGCACAGTGTTATATATTTCTTTCTATTGTGTGCTTACATTATCCTAAATGTTTCCAAGAATTTGTAAATTCAGAGAAATTCACAATTTTAAATAGTGCCCGTCCCTTGTCACTTGTCGCCTGTCAATGACGTAATATCTGCGTTTTCCCTGGTTTCCGCGGGGGGACGGAGTGTGGGGAGTGAATTTCGAGGGGGGACGGCGTTCCAGTTGAAAAAAAAAAAAGGTTATATATAGGCTATATATATATTTTTTTTTTTTTGGACATTGTAACGATTACTATATTTTATCTACAATATAATAGCTACATAAACGTAGCACAATGTATGATAATAAAAACATAGAGGGATATTGATATTTATCAATGGCATTCTGTAAAATTGGCTGCGCTATGTCGTCTTTTGTTATTGGCCAATGCCTGCAGACTGCAGCCAATGGAAATGCTTCTCTATCAGTGTGCGTTTCTTACTACCCACAGAACTTCAAAACAGACCGCTTGAGGTAAATAAATAATCTTGGATGATGAACTGTAATATTGTTCGAAAATCTGAATAGAAACCGTTACTTTAACAGATGTCATAACAGAAACTTTTGTATGGGTAAACTGTATTAACGTAGCTGAAATGATCCGGTCTAAAATAATAAAAAAATGGCCATCTTAAAATTAACCGGTTGTTTTGTTCGAAAAGAGCTTTTCGGATTTCAAAATCGAATTTCCGTTACACGTATCGAGTGAAAAAAAAAAACAGTAACAGATCCAGAAACGCACACTGTAGGCTAATCCAGAAATACATGCGTGAGATGCACAAAACAGGCACGGCGCCAGGATTCCAGATTTGGATGGGCCAGACCAATTGTGGGTGGGCCTTAAATTAAAAACGTTAAATTAAAAACGTTATCCAATCACTGTTTAACCCCCAAAAAATTACTGACTAGTATACTGTTATATTATCTGTGAGTATACATAATATAGATTTTAATAGCTTGATGCTCTTTGAATATTTTGTTGCATTGTAAAAAGTTTCGGTGCATAGGACGGACCGATCCACGATCGCTCTCCATGGTTCTGACCAAAGAAGAGCGCTTTGGAATCTCTATTACGCATCATACGCATCATACCTGGCGTTGTCTCTTAGTGCGCTACGAAGACTCTTAAGGTATAACTTAACTAAAGGTATGCTAACCACTAAAGGTATACCATTGCTAGGCGTCTTCAGGGCTATCATCCACTCGCGAGGCAGAGGCGCTGGCGCCCTCCTAGCAACGGCGCTGGTCGCCGAGAAAGATATGACATGGTAAGAGTTTTTTTTTTTTTTTTTTGAAAGACGCTTTTTAAAAGATTTTCGTTTTGTATAAATTGTATCTTAATTTTGATCAATGTTTTATCAACCAATTGCCTGTATTTAATAAATAAGAAGCAAATATATAGCAGACAATGTAATAAGGCGCCGGCACGATCACTTGCATTGCACGTGAACTGGAGGGCGCCGAAACTCAGCTTGTGCCTCACAGATTTGAGAAATATAGACTATCTATTATAGAAAGCTTGAAATGTCTACTTTTAAACGAAAATATTCAAAACCAAAAGAAATAGGCTACTCTCTGAATATGTAATCCATATGAAATGTGCATTTCTCTCTGGCGTTCATGGCGAGTTCGCATCGTCAACTTCATCTTTGCAGCGACACAGAAAACACCAGTTTATTAATAAACAATTAAATGTCTCCTTGCTATTTTAGACACATTCATAATCATTACTTTTACCGGTTCTTTGTGGCAAGCTTTATGCTTGCGGTCATGCGCTTGAGTGCGGCTATATTACATAAACGCTCATTATCCTGTGTAGGCTATATAGCCTATTTAAGTAATAAAAATAATATCCGATTTGTCCACGAATGGCTTTATATGAAAAACTACTAGTCGACTAGAAAAAAAAAATTAGTCGGAGGCAGCCCATATTCTGCATATTTTCGAACCAGGCTCAGGCCATTCTGGTTTGAGCGAGCGACCCTGCGGAATGAGCGAGCGGAGCGGAATATTCAGAAATGCGCTCTCCACTCACAAGCTCTGATCGGAACAAACCCGAACCACTGTCTGCTGAACTTGCGCAGAAACATCAAAATAGACATAACCAGCTTTTTAAAATTGTTTTTAAAACTAAACATTTAGACTATTTTAGCACAAATGATGAGCTTATTGCCGATTTTTTATAATTCTTGACAAAATTAGAATATATGAAAAGTTTTTTTTCTTTTTGAAGAAAGAAACGCCGTGCGTGGCACCCATAACGCCGTGCCTGGCACAAAACACACACAAATGGCGACACATGTTGGTCAAAACTGTAAATGTAATACAGGCCAATCATGTAATGATGATACCTTTTACAAACCAACTGCAAATGTGTTTAACAGTTACAAAGTGAAATCTATTAAATACAATCTACTGGTAATGTAATACTGTACGGATAAATAAGAACGGTCTATAATGTTTGTTTGTTAATTGTAGGGGTTTTCAAGCTAATGTGTTATTTTAGTTATTGATGAATAGGCATTTAAGGGAATAAAGAAAAAAAGAAATACGTTTTTGTGGCTAATTGTAGCCTTGTTGTGAGGTAATCAATTTAGGCTAAACTCTTTGTAAATAATATTTTATTTAAATAATACCCCCTCCCCCCTCCCCCCTCCTCCCTCCTCCCTCCTCAAAATCACACACAGTAAAGAATGGTGAAGCTGCTCTCTCTTACATAATTTATTCAAAAAGATAAATCAGCTACATCAAAAACAAAATTGTATTGATATAATAATGATTTTAGAAATGTCTAAACTTAAATCTAAAAGAGATAAAACACATTGAGTAATCCTCTGGAGCCATATAGTGGTATAGGTAAAAGTCTTTGATCATAAAAGTTTTTGTTTTGGCAAATAAATAATAAAAATACCATAAATCCCCATAAAAGACTGAGTGGCAGCATTTGTTTGAAAAACGCATCTAAAAAGGGAAAGAGCTTTAAGATTGACTGCACAATTAGATTTGACAACAAATCTGAAGTATATTTTTTACAGAATGGCGAAAGCTACACAAATGGATCACTGCAATTCATAGAAACAAACTGAATTCCAGGCAGTGAAAGGTGGATTTGCAGTTATCATTTTGAAAAAAAGATGGGTATTTAGGGGTAAATTTATGAAAAACACAATGTTTTGTTTTTATTATTTGCAATAGCCAACCCCAGGGGGTTAAATGAAACATAAAATAAATAATTTATATAATTTTGTTATTATAGATTATAAAGGTTTTTAAACATCTGAAAGGTCATCTAAAGCCAGATGACCTCTATATATTTTTTTTCAAAATAGAGTCCGCCCAGTGAATTTTGCCCATTTCCACCACTGGCTACGCGGGATTCACGTGTGGCGCTGATATCTGTCTCTCTTGCTTTCACAGCAAGAAATGTTAGAATGTAATGTAACTGCTTAGTAATAAACTAATTAATTAACTAATTAGCATGTGGAAATTTCACAAATCCATAATCCAGTAATCAAAATCCATAGATCGATTCCAACAACCAACTCAAGAATGAATAATCCTGAAGCACAGTGCAAAATGGGAAGTAAGGGCATCAAGGTCAGGCAAAAACTCAGCACACAGAATGTCATAGCGCACATATGGAACTCATACATATGGATGACTCTTGCAGTCTGTTGTGCTGCTTTCCATGTTCATTCATTGTGGCTCATCCAACTGATTGTGCTGCTGGTATGGTGACTTACATGACAATCAGAATGGTAGAGCATTCAAGGAGGTCTATAATAACTGGGAAAAGCTATCCGTTAGCTTTAAATGCTGCTTGCATTTCTTTTTTTTCTTTTTTTCTCTTTCATCAGAATAGTGATAAATGGCTACCTCCCAATAGTGTAAGATGCAACCAGATGGTACAGTTGCAACATCTACCAGCAGGGGCAAACAGTGTGCATAGAAAATGAAATGTAAATGATTAACATTTCACCAGCATCTGAAATGTAAGAATTTTATGAACTTCTTTAGAGATGTAAAAATATTTTCAAGTTAATAGAATCTAGATTAATAGTATTTTATTTATGTGACTGATTAAATATGTTCAGTAGCATCACATTTATCTAATTTGAGATTGTAACAGTTTCACTTTGTTCTGCATGATTTCTGGTGTCGTAAAATCAACTCTGTTCAAAAGACTCATCATTAAGTCTTTACTTAATTGTATTTTTTTTTTTTTTTTTTTTTGCTGTGGCTAAAAAAGACAAATGCACCATAAAGTAATCATAAATGTAACCTTAGAAGATTTATATGTACAGTAATAGTATGTTGTAACTAAAACTGTCTTTTAACATTTTAAAATTTAAAATTCGACAAATACGTTTCGGATGCTGCCAATATGTCCATATTATGTTTCAGTGTATATACAAATGTACAAAAATGTATGTGTAAAAGTTGAATACAAATACTTTTTTGTTCTCCTTCCAGGATCAGTGTATGACTATTTACAACACCTTGAACAGATGTATGCTTTAAAGAAAGAAAATATTGAGCATTTCATGGCTACAACGAGTATATATACATTTAGCAAAACAAACACATGGGTGCAGATTGAACTTACTTGGCTAGACTATATACAAACACTAAGGTGCAAAAGTTAATAACACATTTAGCCATTATGGTTTGTCCCTCTGAAATTGATCCCTGGGTATGGCTTGTTTTTTTCTTCACCATCCCATCTGCAGGGAGTGAGCTGGCTCCTCTCTGAGCTAGTTTGGCAGCTGGCTGTCTAATTACTCCATTCCTAATGCGTGTACTCCACAAACACACAAGATTTACAAGCGAGACACCTGTAATTGAAATTGAGCTTCATCAGGGATTTAAATACCTACTTGTTTGATGTAGTCCCTGAGGAGATTTTCTGCTCGGGCCTTGTGCAGTTCTGCCCACCTGCACAAGCTCTAACCTTGGAAAGTTTCCTGGCGTTGCTGTAAACACCTCATTTGAGCGCAGTTACCTTATGCCACCGGGGAGCTTCTTTCTGAAAACAAGCAAATATTCGACTGACTGTACAGAATCCAAATAAAACACATCTGATGTGGCTCTGCTGTTAGAGGGGATGTATAATGCTATTTCATGCATTCTGACTTATTTACACTGTTAAAGAGTTGGATTATCATGCTAAACATGGCCAAAGTTTAAAAAAAAATTGTTGGAGGTATGACGAGTATTTCTGTGCCAAACACTCCTTCAGGATTCGTATAAGTGTTGGAAAGGTTTTTTTTCGAGTATGCCCTGTATGATATCATAAAGGGCGGAATTCCTTGTATGGGCACTTCTACTGGAAGAGCATGGGCACATCAACCACAGCGAGAGCAAGAGCACGCCGCCACGCCCATCAACGTGCTTCGTTCGGGTAATGGAGGCGCTCGGCAGCGATGTCATTTTGTTTTTAGACCACAAAATCAACAATGTCACCAATGAAGTGTGTTTTTGGTTGTGAGGGAAAGATAACGTACTCGGTTACTAACGTAACCTCGGTTCTCTCTAGAAGAGGGAACGAGTACTGCGTAAGATATCTTACGCTAGGGGAAAATCCTTTTCCGCGAGATATTGAAGCCAAAAATTATCCTTAATTTTGTAATAATGCAAAACGCGTTGCAGCAGCAATGCAGACATAGGCGAGACAGCTCGCGCGCCTATTGGCTGCTCTGCGGCAACTGCAGCAGCCTATCGAGCGAGGCCTGGCGTGACGTCAGACCCAATCAGGGCACTTCGCGCCCGCTGCGTCACGTCCCGCCGAAATGGGCGTGGTCTAGGCCTATAAATATCGCTCGCAGGCAGCTATTATCTGGTTTTTCATCATCGAAGCAACCAGAGCGTGTGCATGCACGGCAAGATACGCAGTACTCGTTCCCTCTTCTAGAGAGAACCGAGGTTACGTTAGTAACCGAGTACGTTCTCTTACGAGAGGTCTCTCGTACTGCGTAAGATATCTTACGCTAGGGGACCCAGTGTAAAACGCCGTGCATGCTGAGATCTGACACCAAAGACCCAAGGGCGAAAGCCCGGGGTACATATAGTGCACAATCACTCAGTGAACTCACAGAGAGTCCGGGAAGAAGGAGGGGTGCAGCCTCACTTTTCCACATAAAGTAGCGTCGAAGGGACGCAAATTTCATCATACAGACAGGGCGGGGTACGGCCTGAACTGATGGGAAAAAATGTGGGTCTTACACAGTTTGCCCAGCTTTAAACTGTCGAAAATTGAGCTGTGCTCAGTAAACGCAGCATTCTGAGCTGAACGCATCAGGTCAGATAATACTGGTAGTTTAGACCGACAGCAGCCTGGCCTGCAGGGCGGGAACCTCTAGGTTATAAAACCTTATAAATGTAGACGGGGAGGCCCAGCCTGCCGCCATACAAATATCTTGCAAGGCAATCCCACTTGACCAGGCCCACGAAGAGGCCATGCCTCTCGTGGAATGCGCTCTGACACCCAAAGGGCACTGCATGCCCTTGGAGGCGTATGCCAGCGCTATAGCATCAACTATCCATCTGGATAGGCTCTGTTTCGACGCGGCTAGTCCCTTAGAACGTCCGCTAAACGAAACAAAGAGCTGTTCCGTCTGTCTGAAAACAGACGAGCGAGACACATAAGCTCGTAATGCCCTGACTGGGCAAAGGAGGCTCGCGTCTCTTTCCTCATCAGGGACCGGTAGGGCTGACAGAGAGATAATCTGCGCCCTAAACGGTGTGTTGAGGGATTTTGGAACATAACCGTGCTTAGGTTTGAGTATAACTTTTGAGTCATTGGGCCCAAACTCCATGCACGCCGCGCTCACAGAGAGCGCGTGCAGATCCCCTATGCGCTTCACTGAAGCGAGAGCCAGCAAAAACACCGTTTTGAAAGACAGGTGTTTCAAATCGATTGACTGTAAAGGCTCAAATGGCGCACCTTTCATGGCTTCCAGAACCGTAGAAAGGTCCCATACGGGGACTGAGGGAGGTCTGGGAGGATTCAGTCTCTTAGCTCCTCTAAGGAAGCGGATGACTAAATCGTTCCTTCCTATTGACTGACCAAGCGTTGTTTCTGAGAACGCTGCTATAGCCGCCACATAAACTTTGAGCGTGGAGGGGGCCCTGCCCCCATCCAACAGCTCTTGTAGGAAGGAAAACACCTCCGTCACATCACAGTTTGTGGGTGACACACCACGGGCTGTGCACCAGCCCGAAAACACTGACCATTTCGAAGAATAGAGTCGTCTTGTAGACGGAGCTCTAGCCTGCGTGATCGTGCTTAATACTCCTTTAGGGAGTCCAACATGTACCCGTTGATGGCCCAGACATGAAGGGACCATAGTTCCGGGTGAGGATGCCAGATCGAGCCGCGGGCCTGTGAGAGGAGATCTCTCCTCACTGGTACTGGCCACGGGGCAGTACTTGCTAACTGCATCACGGCTGGGAACCAAGGTTGGTTTTTCCAGAACGGTGCTACCAGCAGTACTGAGCATCCTTCTTCCCTGATCCGTTCTATCACCTGAGGCAGGAGAGAGACGGGGGGAAAAGCATAGAGCGGGCGGCGGGGCCACACATGGGCCAGCGCGCTCCTGCTCTTGGAGAAAAATTCTTGACAGTGAGCGTTTTCTTGAGACGCAAACAGGTCCACTTCCGCTCTGCCGAATTTCTTCCACAGCAGTTGGACTGTCTGTGGGTGTAGAGACCATTCGCCTGCCGGAACATTGTTCCTGGACAGTCTGTCTGGTCCTATATTCATGATCCCTGGCACGTGCGCTGCTCTGAGCGAGCGCAGGTTGCACTGAGCCCATACCAGGAGGCGTTCTGCCAGCCTGTACAGTTTCTCGGATCTGATGCCGCCCTGGCGATTTATGTAGGACACCACAGACATGTTGTCCGAACGGACCAAGACGTGGTGACCTTTTATTTGGGGACAAAAACGCGTCAGTGCGTTGTCTACTGCCAGCATTTCGAGGCAGTTTATGTGCAGGAGCTTCTCCCGTTCTGACCACTGGCCGAAGAACGGTCTGCCCTCGAGCAGCGCTCCCCATCCCGAGGTGGACGCGTCCGTGGACACCACTTTCACCCTCGAGGAAGTCCCCAGGCTTACACCTGATTGGTACCAGTCGTTCGCTTTCCAGGGTTTCAGAGCTGTAACGCATTTCTGATTGACCCTGAGGCGAAGCAAACCGGGTGCCCACGCTTCGCGTGGGACTCACGCTTTCAGCCAAAACTGCAGCGGGCGCATGCGGAGCAGACCCAGCTGGAGCACTGACGATGCTGAGGCCATGAGACCTAGCATCTTCTGAAATCTCTTGAGCGGGACAGACGCGCCGCAGCGAAAAGAGTTCGCTGTGCGTCGAATGTCTACCGCGCGCTGTTGTGATAGTCGCGCTATCATGGATAGTGAGTCCAGTTCTGTGCCCAGGAAAGATATTTTCTGACTGGGAGACAGGGAGCTCTTCGCCCAATTGACACTCAGACCCAAATCCTCGAGGTGATCGAGTAAAATGGTCGTGTGTTCTATGAGCACTGCGCGAGATTGCGCTAGAATCAGCCAATCGTCCAAATAGTTCAGCACTCGCATGCCTCTCATTCTGAGGGGTGCGAGCGCCGCATCCATGCACTTCGTAAATGTACGGGGTGCTAGGGACAAACCGAACGGCAGGACTGTGTACTGATATGCCTGGCCCTCGAAGGCGAATCTCAAATATCGCCTGTGACGTGACGCTATCTGTATTTGAAAACACGCGTCTTTCAGATCTATTGACACAAACCAATCTCCTTGGCGAATCTGCACAAGGATTTGCCTGGTCGTGAGCATCCTGAACTGTCGCTTCACAAGCACTTTGTTCAGTTGCCTTAGATCTAGTATGGGTCTGAGACCCCCGTCTTTTTTCGGTACCAGGAAGTATCTGCTGTATAGCCCTCCCTCGCTCTGATCTTGAGAGAGAGGTTCTATGGCCCCTTTGCTCAATAGTTTCGTCACCTCGGCTCGAAGTAGATGTGCTACTTCTGCTTTTACCGTGGTCTCGACGCGCGCCACATAGCGGCGAGGGCGTCGGCGAAACTGCAGCGAATAGCCTCTTTCTATAATGTTCAGCACCCACTTCGAAACCCCGGGTAGCTTTGCCCATGCGTCTGCATGGATAGCTAGGGGTCGAATACGAAGCGCGCTCCGCTCGCTCAGCGATGGAGAAGCTTCGGTGTGCTGTAACACAAGCGTGTCGCTCGTGACATTTGAGGCATGGGGCGCGCTGATGACAGCGGGCAGATTGCCCGCGCTCGACTCCTCTGCGGTGGTTAACCGCGAGGGGGAGGGCTGGGCGGTTCCCGTGGGAACTGTCATGTCTATGTGCGGATGTGGGCGCGGGACAGCGGGCACATTTATCACACCGAAAGCATCGTTCGCTTGCGTGAAGCGAGTGCACGTTGGTTTCGTTTTTACAGAAACCGTGAGACATGCATAACGTGGTGTTAGTGGGCACATTCACCATGTTTGAAGCGCAATCGGTCTGAGCCGATTCATGTGCGCGAGCCCTGTGTGACGGGCTGTGCTTGTGTGTAGAGATGGGCACTGGGCAGTGGGCATTCTTCTTACACATAAAGCACCATCGGCCGTGGCCGGGACACCAGAAAAAATTCACACTTATGGGATTTATCTGGG
This sequence comes from Leuciscus leuciscus, assembly GCF_965113295.1. NCBI lineage: Eukaryota > Metazoa > Chordata > Actinopteri > Cypriniformes > Leuciscidae > Leuciscus > Leuciscus leuciscus. Next base: position 55,593,375 of record NC_138725.1, read on the forward strand.
TAGCCGTAAAAACGGCGTTTGTGTGCAGGCAAGCGGGTGACAGAACCGACTTGTTTACTGCAGGATACACTGGAACAGTCACATTTACTGGAACTGAACGAGCGAGAAGTTGCCATAGAAACAGAGAGCGTCAACATGCTGGCGTTTATTGCAGGCCTGCGTGCATTACAACAGGCTTGTTCACTGCAATATTGACATTTCCAGTCGCCTGAATTCCAGAGGGGAATGGGAAATGTATAGGAAAAAGGAGGTTGGTCCGTCCGCAGCGGGACCAGAAAAACTCCCTTTTTTTCCTTACGCCAGTGACGCACGGAACACCATAGAAACGGTGTTTGGGTGCAGGCGAGCGGGTTGTACAACGCGCTCGTTGGCTGCAAAATACACATCTGCAGTCGCCTTTTCAGGGAACTGACAGAGCGAGCATTGACGGCATAATTTTATCTGCCGGTAGACCCGGGGATCGAACGCGGGTCTCTCGCGTGCAAAAACCTGAGAGTCTGCCACTGGGCCACAGGGGGAGACACATTGTAACTCAGTTAGCGCGAGTATTATAAGAGAGCGTCAACGTGCTGGCGTTTGTTTGCAGGCATGCGTGTATTACAACAGGCTTGCTCACTGCAATACAGACATTTCCAGTCGCCCGAACTTCAGAGGGGAATGAGAAATGTACGAGAAAGACGAGGTCGGTCCATCCGCGGGGGGACCAGAAAACGCTCTTTTCTCCTTTCGCCAGTGACGCACGGAAACCATAGAAACGGTGTTTGGGTGCAGGCGAGCGGGTTGTGCAACGCGCTCGTTGGCTGCAAAATGCACGTCTGCAGTCGCTTTTCAGGGAACTGACAGAGCGAAGCATTGGCGGCATAATTTTAACTGCCGCTAGACCGGGATTCGAACTCCGGTCTCTCGTGGGAAAAACCAATGATTCCGCCACTGAGCCACAGGGGGGGAACGCAAAGGTTTTCGGATGCACGAGCATATAATAGCGTCACATGCTTTCTTCGGCGTATGCTTGCAGGCGCGCTTGTATTAAAACAGGCTCGCCTGCTGCAATATTGATATTTCCAGTCGCATGATCAGGGAACTGGGAATATGTATGAGAAATTGAAGGTCAGTCCATCCTCGGAGGGACTAAAAAACACATCTTTCTCCTTTCGCCGGTGAGTGACGCATGAATGGGGCGCAGAAGGCAGGGTAGCTTTCTTATAACGTAAAGAAAAACTAACCCCGACCGTCCGCTTCCAGCCTCCCTTGTGAGCGGCGCAGTTTGCGCGGCTTGAACAGAGGGAGAGAGAAAGCTAGCCCCGTGACCGCCTGCTCCTGACATCCTCTGTGAGCGGCGCGGTGTGCGCGGCTCGAACAGAGGGAGAACAGGTATCGTCCCCCAAGCAGGCAAGGCAAGCGGGCGAACCGGCAAGCTTTGCGGGTTGGGGGGGGGGCGGAGGAGCAGTCTCGGAGAAGGATGCCAGGTGAGTCCTCAGAGTCACCATAGGCAGTACCTAACTCGCAGTGAGGGCAGTCGCCGTCAGCGAGTGCGAGAGCTGCGTGATCAGGAAAAGGGGCGTCTTGAAAAAGACGCCCAGCTCTTTTAGTGCAATGGGAGTGTGTGTCGCGGCGGCGAGCACACACACATACATAAACACAGTAGCAGAGAAAGGATATAATGCCGGAAAGCGCAGCAGGAAGGCAAGGAAGGCGGCGCGGCCAGCGACTTCAGTGACTCGTCCCGCTGAAGGTGCTCTCTCTCGACGGCGCGGCTTCTAATCCAGCTCCAGCGATGCGTGTGCTTCGCTTGAAGGATGAAAAATCAGATAATAGCTGCCTGCGAGCGATATTTATAGGCCTAGACCACGCCCATTTCGGCGGGACGTGACGCAGCGGGCGCGAAGTGCCCTGATTGGGTCTGACGTCACGCCAGGCCTCGCTCGATAGGCTGCTGCAGTTGCCGCAGAGCAGCCAATAGGCGCGCGAGCTGTCTCGCCTATGTCTGCATTGCTGCTGCAACGCGTTTTGCATTATTACAAAATTAAGGATAATTTTTGGCTTCAATATCTCGCGGAAAAGGATTTTCCCCTAGCGTAAGATATCTTACGCAGTATGAGAGACCTCTCGTAAGAGAACCTTGCTCAGCTTCCCAAAGATGGCAATACAATAAAATCAAATATCCCGGTTGTGACACCCCTGTCGGTCGTTATACGTTGCGTGTGTGTTTCGCAGGCGATTGGCTGATTGCTGCTTGATTGGGAACATAGGCGCGCAGGTGTTTCTCGCTCTACAAAAACGTACTCGGTTACTAACGTAACCTCGGTTCTCTCTAGAAGAGGGAACGAGTACTGCGTAAGATATCTTACGCTAGGGGAAAATCCTTTTTCCGCGAGATATTGAAGCCAAAAATTATCCTTAATTTTGTAATAATGCAAAACGCGTTGCGGCAGCTCGCGCGCCTATTGGCTGCTCTGCGGCAACTGCAGCAGCCTATCGAGCGAGGCCTGGCGTGACGCCAGACCCAATGAGGGTGCTTCGCGCCCGCTGCGTCACGTCCCGCCGAAACGGGCGTGGTCTAGGCCTATAATCGCAGGCAGCTATTATCTGTTTTTTCATCATCGAAGCAACCAGAGCGTGCGCATGCACGGCAAGATACGCAGTACTCGTTCCCTCTTCTAGAGAGAACCGAGGTTACGTTAGTAACCGAGTACGTTCTCTTACGAGAGGTCTCTCGTACTGCGTAAGATATCTTACGCTAGGGGACCCAATGCAAAACGCCGTGCATGCTGAGATCTGACACCAAAGACCCAAGGGCGAAAGCCCGGGGTTCATATAGTGCACAATCACCCAGGGAACTCACAGGGAGTCCGGGAAGAGGGAGGGGCGAAGCCGTACTCTTCCACATATGGCAGCGTTGCTTAGATGCGAATTTCATCATACAGACAGGGCGGGGTACGGCCTGAACTGATGGGGAAATGTGGGTCTTACACAGTTTGCCCAGGCACATCTTGTGCTACTGCTTTTCACTGTCGATCATCGAGCTGTGCTCAGTAGACGCAGCATTCTGAGCTGATAGCATCAGGTCAGATAATAATGGTTAACTAGACCGACAGCAGCCTGGCCTGCAGGGCGGGAACCTCTAGGTTGTAAAACCTTATAAATGTAGACGGGGAGGCCCAGCCCGCTGCCGTACAAATATCTTGCAAGGCAATCCCACTCGACCAGGCCCACGAAGAGGCCATGCCTCTCGTGGAGTGCGCTCTGACACCCAACGGGCACTGCATGCCCTTGGAGGCGTATGCCGGCGCTATAGCATCAACTATCCATCTGGATAGGCTCTGTTTCGACGCGGCTAGTCCCTTAGAACGCCCGCTAAACGAAACAAAGAGCTGCTCTGTCTGTCTGAAAACAGACGAGCGAGACACATAACCTCGCAATTCCCTGACTGGGCAAAGGAGGCCCGCGTCTCTTTCCTCATCAGGGACCGGTAGGGCTGACAGGGAGATAACCTGCGCCCTAAACAGTGTGTTGAGGGATTTCGGAACAAAACCGTGCTTAGGTTTGAGTATAACTCTTGAGTCATTAGGCCCAAACTCCATGCACGTCGCGCTCACCGAGAGCGCGTGTAAGTCCCCTATGCGCTTCACTGAAGCGAGAGCCAGCAGAAACACCGTCTTGAAAAACAGATGTTTCAGATCAATCGTCTGTAAAGGCTCGAATGGTCCACCTTTCATGGCTTCCAGTACCGTAGAAAGGTCCCATACGGGGACTGAGGGAGGTCTGGGAGGATTCAGTCTCTTAGCCCCTCTAAGGAAGCGGATGACTAAATCGTTCCTTCCTATTGACTGACCAAGCGTTGTTCTTGAGAACGCTGCTATAGCCGCCACATAAACTTTGAGCGTGGAAGGGGTCCTGCCCTTATCCAACAGCTCTAGTAGGAAGGAAAAGCACCTCCGTCACGCCACAGTCTGTGGGTGACACGCCACGGGCTGTGCATCAGCCCGAAAACACTGACCATTTCGAGGAGTAGAGCCGTCTCGTAGACGGAGCTCTAGCCTGCGTGATCGTGTTTAATACTCCCTTAGGGAGTTCAACATGTACCCGTTGATGGCCCAGACATGAAGGTACCACAATTCCGTGTGAGGATGCCAGACCGAGCCGTGGGCCTGAGAGAGGAGGTCTTTTCTCACTGGCACTGGCCACGGGGCAGTGCTCGCTAACTGCCTCACAACTGGGGACCAAGGTTGGTTTTCCCAGAAACGGTGCTACAAGCAGTACTGAGCATCCTTCTTCCCTGATCCGCTCTATCACCTGAGGCAGGAGAGAGACGGGGGGGAAAGCATAGAGCGGGCGGCGGGGCCATACATTAGCCAGCGCGTCCCCGCTCTTGGAGAAAAATTCCGGACAGTGAGCGTTTTCTTGAGACGCGAACAGGTCTACTTCCGCTCTGCCGAATTTCTTCCACAGCAGTTGGACTGTCTGTGGGTGTAGAGACCATTCGCTTGCCGGAACATTGTTCCTGGACAGTCTGTCTGGTCCTATATTTAGGAGCCCTGGCACGTGCGCTGCTCTGAGCGAGCGCAGGTTGCGCTGAGCCCATACCAGGAGGCGTTCTGTTAGCCTGTACAGGCTCCTGGACCTGAGGCCGCCCTGGCGATTTATGTAGGACACCACAAACATGTTGTCCGAGCGGACCAGGAAGTGGCGTCCTTTTATTTGGGGACAAAAGGCGTCAGCGCGTTGTCTACTGCCAGCATTTCGAGGCAGTTTATGTGCAGGAGCTTCTCCCGTTCTGACCACTGACCACTCTTTTCTCCTTACGCCAGTGACGCACGGAAACCATAGAAACGGTGTTTGGGTGCAGGCGAGCGGGTTGTACAACGCGCTCGTTGGCTGCAAAATGCTCATCTGCAGTCGCCTTTCAGGGAACTGACAGAGCGAAGCATTGGCGGCATAATTTAACTGCCGCTAGACCGGAATTCGAACACCGGTCTCTCGTGCGGAAAACCTAAGATTCCGCCACTGAGCCACAGGGGGGAACACAAAGGCTTTTGGATGCACGAGCATATAAGAGCGTCTCGGAGAGGATGCCAGGTGAGTCCTCAGAGTCACCATAGGCAGTAACTAGCTCGCAGTGAGGGCAGTCGCCGTCAGCGAGCGCGAGAGCTGCGTGATCAGGAAAAGGGGCGTCTTCAAAAAGACGCCCAGCTCTTTTAGTGCAATGAGAGTGTGTTGTGGCGGCGAGCACACACACATACATAAACACAGTAGCAGAGAAAGGATATAACGCCGGATAGCGCAGCAGGAAGGAAAGGAAGGCGGCGCGGCCAGCGACTTCAGTGACTCGTCCCGCTGAAGGTGCTCTCTCTCAGACGGCGCGGCTTCTTCTCCAGCTCCAGCGATGCGTGTGCTTCGCTTGAAGGATGAAAAATCAGATAATAGCTGCCTGCGAGCGGTATTTATAGGCCTAGACCACGCCCGTTTCGGCGGGACGTGACGCAGCGGGCGCGAAGCACCCTCATTGGGTCTGGCGTCCCGCCAGGCCTCGCTCGATAGGCTGCTGCAGTTGCCGCAGAGCAGCCAATAGACGCGCGAGCTGCCTCGCCTATGTCTGCATGCTGCCGCAACGCGTTTTGCATTATTACAAAAGTAAGGATAATTTTTGGCTTCAATATCTCGCGGAAAAAGGATTTTCCCCTAGCGTAAGATATCTTACGCAGTACGAGAGACCTCTCGTAAGAGAACTGCCTATTTCCTTCGAGTTGGAGTCTGGATAATAGTCATCGTGTCTGTACCTTTTTGGATCGAGATGGGCTTCATTTTAAACATGATTATTAAATAACGCTCAGATGTTTTTCGACATGACTATACTCTTATCCTTATTTGTGGTGATCCTTCGGGATCGCAACACGGTCATGAATTGCAGGCGGGCTGGTAAGTAACATCAAATGTCTGTGTTTTGTTGGCAATCGGCGCATAAGTCCATATAATGTAAAGTAAACAACACGAACGTATAGTGAATCAAAAGTTATCCAGGGATAATGCGGCAATGCTTTTTGCGTGACTCTTTAGCTCCGCCCACGGCACTCCTCCAGGAGCTTGGCTGTTTTCGGAAAGGATCGGTACAGTTTACGTTTTTTATAAATCTGATAAAACTAAAGACTCTTCGGAGATGTGAAGGATGCAATACTACTCTATAGGTAAGATTAACATGAGATTGGCAGAAACTGTGTGATGTGTTATGTATCCTTTAAACACGGTATCAGTGCCAGAATAAATAATTATATTGTTTAACATTATACACTAATCACAGATGACCTTGATCCCTGACCTCAGATCACAGCTCAGGCCCACTGAGGCTCACAAGGGCTCCTGCATAGTGTGGTCACAGAATAGAGCTGGAGCCAATCAAACATCTATTGGTTTTTAGGCTTTTAACATAGTTAGTCAGCAAGGTTTGAGAGGCAACATTCTGTTTGTAGTGGCAGGGCTGTACCAGGACATTTCCATGCTTACTTTCCATTGTTTGAAAAATGGTCTGTATGTTGACCATATCTGGACTTTTTGTATTTTATATGGAGTTGCAGCCTGCAGGGTGTTCTTGGTAAGATTTCAATTTTGCTGAAACTATATTACAGAAATTACGTCTTGTAATAACTCTAAACACATTCAGTTCCTTCTTAAGAAAAAATCACACTCACACACAAAAATATAAACTGTGCATACATATAAACAAATATAAGTAGTTCAAAAGTAAAAAAAAAATAAAAAAAACTTTATTAAGCAAGGATGCATTAAATTGATTAAAAGTGTAAAAATAAGCAGCACTGTTTTCAACATTGACAATAATACAAAATGTGACACTGAAGACTGGAGCTTTGCCATCACAGGTATAAATTACATTTTAAAATATATTCAAATTAAAAACTGTTATTTTAAATTGTTATAACATTAAGCAAGTATAGATTTCCTGAAATGGCCTGAAATTTTCTATTAATCTTTCATGTATGACTCCAAGTCAAATTAAAGACCAATTTTATTTTAATGTTTACGCAGTCCAAAGCAGCTCCTTTTTTTTTTCTTAAGAAAGCTTTTTAACTTCCTCCATCTTATGATGTGTTTTAGTTAAGTTAAGTAGTATCTGACCATCTGTGTCCCCCATGTGTGCTCAGATGAGTGATAGTGGACATTGTCAAAGTGTCATGAAGATTGTAAAAACCACTCCATCCTAAAACACACAAGAAAAGCATACCTTGGAAGTCCTGCGTTAATTATGTCAGTCTTCAAAGAAGCTATAATGAGCATTGTGTTCAAAGCCATTGGCAGCCAGTTTGAGCGGCTAACACAAATGAGCTCTAATGGTAATTGAGACAATCACGGTCTTCCTTTTTGGAAATGTAATGGGGTGTGTTAAGATGAGACGTTACAGTACTCTCACACTTGGCACACAGCAAACTTTTGAATGGATTCAAAAAAGAGGAATGGAATGTTGGGCATTGTGATTAGATTTAGATACACTGTTAGACTTTTCAAGGGTTTTTTACAGTAACTTACTGGCAACACTGTTGCCAGTAAGTTACTGTAATTAAGAGTTACAGTACCAAACCGTATTTCAGTTTTGTGTAATACAGTGCATTACTGTAAAAACGAAGCTAATCAGTACAGTGCATTACTGTAAAAACTAAGCTAATCAGTACACTACTGTAATTATTTTTATTTGTACTAAATATAAATTAGATTTGATAATTTTGATATATGATTAATTTAATTTTTATCCTACATAAGTACTACTTTCATATAAACCAATTAGACAAAGTTATCACAAAATACCATTTTTTTATTTAAAACATTTCATATATATCATAAAATAAACATGCCAATGCTGGAAATGATGTGTGAAATTTTTACACATTAATGGGTAAGTTTAGAGACAACATTTTTTGTGTTAATTTTAACTCATTCATTGTGTTAATGATTTTAACAAAGTAAATATGTCAGAGAGGTTAGCACAAAGATGTGTAAACGTGTTAAATGAACACATTATGTGCTGTCCTTCACTGCAAACATTTTTGAAAACATACATAAAATCATAAACAAAACATTAGCATTTGACTAAATGAATGTAGAGTCATTGGTTGTTTAGCTTATACAAGTATTATAATGAAATATCAACCATTACATTCATAAAACTGCAGAATATAAATACATTAAGCATTCAAAAAGGAAATGTCCAAAACAGGACAAAACACAGTTCTTTTCACAATACAAGACACATAACCCCACCTTAAAAATAATTTCACTTATTTCCAAAAATGTGTTGGATTCATGTACACTGGTGGCCAAAAGAAGTATTTAAGTGGCGTAATGTTTTTGAAAGAAGTCTCTTTGATGCTCAAGAAACATTTATTATTATTATCAATGTCTGACTGTCTACTCCATCTTTTCTACAGCATAGGAGTAAAAGTCATCATCAAAATAATCTTTAAAAAGCCAACACAATGTTTTTGTCCACCTTTGTGAATAAATGAACTTCTCCAAAGATTGGTTCCTGTTCAGAACTTGATTGACAACATCAGAGTGTTCCCTGGTCTGCATGCGTGCCCACAAACACTAATGTACTCAGTCCTTCAGAGGAGATCCCGGTTCCAACACTATATGAGAGAGAGAGAGAGAGAGAGAGAATATTAGTGTCACATTATTTTTAACCTCCTTTTTTGTTAATTTTTATTATTATTTTCACAAAAACTTAATATATATTTGTAAACAGCTTTTGTCAATAAATAGCATACAAAAGAACTAAATTAAATTATGCCAGATTAAATTTTAATACTTACAAATCCTAAATTCTGTCCAAAAATGCTGAGATGCATAGAAAGAAGTTGAACGACTGAAATAGATGATTTTAGCCCATTTCAGCTTGTCTGCAGTGAAGGAGTACCTGTTTGAGACAAATACACAGTAAGATACATGCAAGAAATCACTGTGTGATGATCGTTCTCCTTCCTACAGTAGTTAACCCACCTGTGCGCTGATATTAGGACCTTCCTAGTCAGGTGGAACTGCAATGGTAGAGTCGCTGGCTAATAAAATATAAAAATAATGCAAAAATATAAACTTAAGTTGTTTAGAATGCTAGATTTGGTCTGAATGAATTAGTGAGAGTTTTACTGCAGTGCTTACCTGGATACATTTAATCTGGTGAGACTGAACAAAGACAATGGTCCATCTTCTGATTGGTTCATTTGCTGTGTAATAAAGTTAGTCATGTCTATGTGCGGATGTGGGCGCGGGACAGCGGGCACATTTATCACACCGAAAGCATCGTTCGCTTGCGTGAAGCGAGTGCACGTTGGTTTCGTTTTTACAGAAACCGTGAGACATGCATAACGTGGTGTTAGTGGGCACATTCACCATGTTTGAAGCGCAATCGGTCTGAGCCGATTCATGTGCGCGAGCCCTGTGTGACGGGCTGTGCTTGTGTGTAGAGATGGGCACTGGGCAGTGGGCATTCTTCTTACACATAAAGCACCATCGGCCGTGGCCGGGACACCAGAAAAAATTCACACTTATGGGATTTATCTGGGTAGCCGTAAAAACGGCGTTTGTGTGCAGGCAAGCGGGTGACAGAACCGACTTGTTTACTGCAGGATACACTGGAACAGTCACATTTACTGGAACTGAACGAGCGAGAAGTTGCCATAGAAACAGAGAGCGTCAACATGCTGGCGTTTATTGCAGGCCTGCGTGCATTACAACAGGCTTGTTCACTGCAATATTGACATTTCCAGTCGCCTGAATTCCAGAGGGGAATGGGAAATGTATAGGAAAAAGGAGGTTGGTCCGTCCGCAGCGGGACCAGAAAAACTCCCTTTTTTTCCTTACGCCAGTGACGCACGGAACACCATAGAAACGGTGTTTGGGTGCAGGCGAGCGGGTTGTACAACGCGCTCGTTGGCTGCAAAATACACATCTGCAGTCGCCTTTTCAGGGAACTGACAGAGCGAGCATTGACGGCATAATTTTATCTGCCGGTAGACCCGGGGATCGAACGCGGGTCTCTCGCGTGCAAAAACCTGAGAGTCTGCCACTGGGCCACAGGGGGAGACACATTGTAACTCAGTTAGCGCGAGTATTATAAGAGAGCGTCAACGTGCTGGCGTTTGTTTGCAGGCATGCGTGTATTACAACAGGCTTGCTCACTGCAATACAGACATTTCCAGTCGCCCGAACTTCAGAGGGGAATGAGAAATGTACGAGAAAGACGAGGTCGGTCCATCCGCGGGGGGACCAGAAAACGCTCTTTTCTCCTTTCGCCAGTGACGCACGGAAACCATAGAAACGGTGTTTGGGTGCAGGCGAGCGGGTTGTGCAACGCGCTCGTTGGCTGCAAAATGCACGTCTGCAGTCGCTTTTCAGGGAACTGACAGAGCGAAGCATTGGCGGCATAATTTTAACTGCCGCTAGACCGGGATTCGAACTCCGGTCTCTCGTGGGAAAAACCAATGATTCCGCCACTGAGCCACAGGGGGGGAACGCAAAGGTTTTCGGATGCACGAGCATATAATAGCGTCACATGCTTTCTTCGGCGTATGCTTGCAGGCGCGCTTGTATTAAAACAGGCTCGCCTGCTGCAATATTGATATTTCCAGTCGCATGATCAGGGAACTGGGAATATGTATGAGAAATTGAAGGTCAGTCCATCCTCGGAGGGACTAAAAAACACATCTTTCTCCTTTCGCCGGTGAGTGACGCATGAATGGGGCGCAGAAGGCAGGGTAGCTTTCTTATAACGTAAAGAAAAACTAACCCCGACCGTCCGCTTCCAGCCTCCCTTGTGAGCGGCGCAGTTTGCGCGGCTTGAACAGAGGGAGAGAGAAAGCTAGCCCCGTGACCGCCTGCTCCTGACATCCTCTGTGAGCGGCGCGGTGTGCGCGGCTCGAACAGAGGGAGAACAGGTATCGTCCCCCAAGCAGGCAAGGCAAGCGGGCGAACCGGCAAGCTTTGCGGGTTGGGGGGGGGGCGGAGGAGCAGTCTCGGAGAAGGATGCCAGGTGAGTCCTCAGAGTCACCATAGGCAGTACCTAACTCGCAGTGAGGGCAGTCGCCGTCAGCGAGTGCGAGAGCTGCGTGATCAGGAAAAGGGGCGTCTTGAAAAAGACGCCCAGCTCTTTTAGTGCAATGGGAGTGTGTGTCGCGGCGGCGAGCACACACACATACATAAACACAGTAGCAGAGAAAGGATATAATGCCGGAAAGCGCAGCAGGAAGGCAAGGAAGGCGGCGCGGCCAGCGACTTCAGTGACTCGTCCCGCTGAAGGTGCTCTCTCTCGACGGCGCGGCTTCTAATCCAGCTCCAGCGATGCGTGTGCTTCGCTTGAAGGATGAAAAATCAGATAATAGCTGCCTGCGAGCGATATTTATAGGCCTAGACCACGCCCATTTCGGCGGGACGTGACGCAGCGGGCGCGAAGTGCCCTGATTGGGTCTGACGTCACGCCAGGCCTCGCTCGATAGGCTGCTGCAGTTGCCGCAGAGCAGCCAATAGGCGCGCGAGCTGTCTCGCCTATGTCTGCATTGCTGCTGCAACGCGTTTTGCATTATTACAAAATTAAGGATAATTTTTGGCTTCAATATCTCGCGGAAAAGGATTTTCCCCTAGCGTAAGATATCTTACGCAGTATGAGAGACCTCTCGTAAGAGAACCTTGCTCAGCTTCCCAAAGATGGCAATACAATAAAATCAAATATCCCGGTTGTGACACCCCTGTCGGTCGTTATACGTTGCGTGTGTGTTTCGCAGGCGATTGGCTGATTGCTGCTTGATTGGGAACATAGGCGCGCAGGTGTTTCTCGCTCTACAAAAACGTACTCGGTTACTAACGTAACCTCGGTTCTCTCTAGAAGAGGGAACGAGTACTGCGTAAGATATCTTACGCTAGGGGAAAATCCTTTTTCCGCGAGATATTGAAGCCAAAAATTATCCTTAATTTTGTAATAATGCAAAACGCGTTGCGGCAGCTCGCGCGCCTATTGGCTGCTCTGCGGCAACTGCAGCAGCCTATCGAGCGAGGCCTGGCGTGACGCCAGACCCAATGAGGGTGCTTCGCGCCCGCTGCGTCACGTCCCGCCGAAACGGGCGTGGTCTAGGCCTATAATCGCAGGCAGCTATTATCTGTTTTTTCATCATCGAAGCAACCAGAGCGTGCGCATGCACGGCAAGATACGCAGTACTCGTTCCCTCTTCTAGAGAGAACCGAGGTTACGTTAGTAACCGAGTACGTTCTCTTACGAGAGGTCTCTCGTACTGCGTAAGATATCTTACGCTAGGGGACCCAATGCAAAACGCCGTGCATGCTGAGATCTGACACCAAAGACCCAAGGGCGAAAGCCCGGGGTTCATATAGTGCACAATCACCCAGGGAACTCACAGGGAGTCCGGGAAGAGGGAGGGGCGAAGCCGTACTCTTCCACATATGGCAGCGTTGCTTAGATGCGAATTTCATCATACAGACAGGGCGGGGTACGGCCTGAACTGATGGGGAAATGTGGGTCTTACACAGTTTGCCCAGGCACATCTTGTGCTACTGCTTTTCACTGTCGATCATCGAGCTGTGCTCAGTAGACGCAGCATTCTGAGCTGATAGCATCAGGTCAGATAATAATGGTTAACTAGACCGACAGCAGCCTGGCCTGCAGGGCGGGAACCTCTAGGTTGTAAAACCTTATAAATGTAGACGGGGAGGCCCAGCCCGCTGCCGTACAAATATCTTGCAAGGCAATCCCACTCGACCAGGCCCACGAAGAGGCCATGCCTCTCGTGGAGTGCGCTCTGACACCCAACGGGCACTGCATGCCCTTGGAGGCGTATGCCGGCGCTATAGCATCAACTATCCATCTGGATAGGCTCTGTTTCGACGCGGCTAGTCCCTTAGAACGCCCGCTAAACGAAACAAAGAGCTGCTCTGTCTGTCTGAAAACAGACGAGCGAGACACATAACCTCGCAATTCCCTGACTGGGCAAAGGAGGCCCGCGTCTCTTTCCTCATCAGGGACCGGTAGGGCTGACAGGGAGATAACCTGCGCCCTAAACAGTGTGTTGAGGGATTTCGGAACAAAACCGTGCTTAGGTTTGAGTATAACTCTTGAGTCATTAGGCCCAAACTCCATGCACGTCGCGCTCACCGAGAGCGCGTGTAAGTCCCCTATGCGCTTCACTGAAGCGAGAGCCAGCAGAAACACCGTCTTGAAAAACAGATGTTTCAGATCAATCGTCTGTAAAGGCTCGAATGGTCCACCTTTCATGGCTTCCAGTACCGTAGAAAGGTCCCATACGGGGACTGAGGGAGGTCTGGGAGGATTCAGTCTCTTAGCCCCTCTAAGGAAGCGGATGACTAAATCGTTCCTTCCTATTGACTGACCAAGCGTTGTTCTTGAGAACGCTGCTATAGCCGCCACATAAACTTTGAGCGTGGAAGGGGTCCTGCCCTTATCCAACAGCTCTAGTAGGAAGGAAAAGCACCTCCGTCACGCCACAGTCTGTGGGTGACACGCCACGGGCTGTGCATCAGCCCGAAAACACTGACCATTTCGAGGAGTAGAGCCGTCTCGTAGACGGAGCTCTAGCCTGCGTGATCGTGTTTAATACTCCCTTAGGGAGTTCAACATGTACCCGTTGATGGCCCAGACATGAAGGTACCACAATTCCGTGTGAGGATGCCAGACCGAGCCGTGGGCCTGAGAGAGGAGGTCTTTTCTCACTGGCACTGGCCACGGGGCAGTGCTCGCTAACTGCCTCACAACTGGGGACCAAGGTTGGTTTTCCCAGAAACGGTGCTACAAGCAGTACTGAGCATCCTTCTTCCCTGATCCGCTCTATCACCTGAGGCAGGAGAGAGACGGGGGGGAAAGCATAGAGCGGGCGGCGGGGCCATACATTAGCCAGCGCGTCCCCGCTCTTGGAGAAAAATTCCGGACAGTGAGCGTTTTCTTGAGACGCGAACAGGTCTACTTCCGCTCTGCCGAATTTCTTCCACAGCAGTTGGACTGTCTGTGGGTGTAGAGACCATTCGCTTGCCGGAACATTGTTCCTGGACAGTCTGTCTGGTCCTATATTTAGGAGCCCTGGCACGTGCGCTGCTCTGAGCGAGCGCAGGTTGCGCTGAGCCCATACCAGGAGGCGTTCTGTTAGCCTGTACAGGCTCCTGGACCTGAGGCCGCCCTGGCGATTTATGTAGGACACCACAAACATGTTGTCCGAGCGGACCAGGAAGTGGCGTCCTTTTATTTGGGGACAAAAGGCGTCAGCGCGTTGTCTACTGCCAGCATTTCGAGGCAGTTTATGTGCAGGAGCTTCTCCCGTTCTGACCACTGGCCGAAGAACGGTCTGCCCTCGAGCAGCGCTCCCCATCCCGAGGTGGATGCGTCCGTGGACACCACTCTCACCCTCGAGGAAGTCCCCAGGCTTACACCTGATTGGTACCAGTCGTCCGCTCTCCAAGGTTTCAGATCTGTGACGCACTTCTGATTGACCTTGAGGCGAAGCAGACCAGATGCCCACGCTTGGCGTGGGACTCGCGCTTTCAGCCAAAACTGCAGCGGGCGCATGCGGAGCAGGCCCAGCTGGAGCAGGCCCAGCTGGAGCACTGATGATGCTGAGGCCATGAGACCCAGCATCTTCTGAAATTTCTTGAGCGGGACAGACGCGCTGCAGCGGAACGAGCTCGCTGTGCGCTGAATGTCTACCGCGTGCTGTGGTGATAGTCGCGCTATCATGGACAGCGAGTCCAACTCTGTGCCCAGGAAAGATATCGTCTGACTGGGGGACAGAGAGCTCTTCGCCCAATTGACTCTGAGACCCAAATTCTTGAGGTGATCGAGTAAAATGGTCGTGTGCTCTATGAGCACTGAGCGAGATTGCGCTAGAATCAGCCAATCGTCCAAATAGTTCAGTACTTGCATGCCCCTCATTCTGAGGGGTGCGAGCGCCGCATCCATGCACTTCGTAAATGTACGGGGTGCCGGGGATAAACCGAACGGCAGGACTGTGTACTGATATGCCTGGCCCTCGAAGGCGAATCTCAAAAATCGCCTGTGACGTGACGCTATCTGTATTTGAAAATACGCGTCTTTCAGATCTATTGACACGAACCAGTCTCCTCGGCGAATCTGCGCCAGGATTTTTCTGGTCGTGAGCATCCTGAAGTGTCGCTTCACAAGCACTCTGTTCAGTTGCCTTAGATCTAGTATGGGTCTGAGACCCCCGTCTTTTTTCGGTACCAGGAAGTATCTCCTGTATAGCCCTCCTTCGCTCTGAACTTGAGAGAGAGGCTCTATGGCCCCTTTGCTCAATAGTTTCGCCACTTCGGCTCGAAGTAAATGTGCTACTTCTGTTTTACCGTGGTCTCGACGCGCGCCGTATAGAGGCGAGGGTGTCGGCGAAACTGCAGTGAATAGCCTCTTTTTATAATGTTTAGCACCCACTTCGAAACCCCAGGCAGCTTTGCCCATGCATCTGCATGAATAGCTAGGGGTTGAATACGAAGCGTGCTCCGTTCGCTCAACGATGGAGAGGCTTCGGTGTGCTGTAACACAAGCGTCGCGCTCGTGACATTTGAGGCAGGGGCGCGCTGATAACAGCGGGCAGATTACCCGCGCTCGACTCCTCTGCTGCGGTCAACCGAGAGGGGGAGGGCTGGGCGAGTCCCGTAGGAACTGTCATGCCTGTGCGTGGATGTGGGCGCGGGATAGCGGGCACATTTACCACACCGAAAGCATTGATCGCTTGAGTGAAGCGAATGCGCGTTGGTTTCGTCTTTACAGAAAACGTGAGACATGCATAACGTAGTGTTTGTGGGCACTGGGTAGTGGGCACATTTAACACGTTTGATGCGCAATCGATCTGAGTCGATTTATGTGCGCGAGCCCTGTGTGACGGGCTGTGCTTGTGTGTAGAGATGGGCACTGGGCAGTGGGCATTCTTTCTACACATAAAACACCATCGGCCATGGCCGGAACACCAGAAAATTCACACTTATGGGATTTATCTGGGTAGCCGTAAAAGTGGCGTTTGTGTGCAGGCAAGCGTGCTGCGTCGCCGACTTGTTTACTGCAGAATACACTGGAACAGTCACATTTACTGGAACTAAACGAGCGAGAAGTTGCCATAGAAACAGAGAGCGTCAACATGCTGGCGTTTATTGGAGGCCTGCGTGCATTACAACAGGCTCGTTCACTGCAATATTGACATTTCCAGTCGCCTGAATTTCAGAGGGGAATGAGAAATGTATAGGAAATGGAGGTCGGTCCGTCCGCAGCGGGACCAGAAAACTCTCTTTTCTCCTTACGCCAGTGACGCACGGAACACCATAGAAACGGTGTTTGGGTGCAGGCGAGCGGGTTGTACAACGCGCTCGTTGGCTGCAAAATACACATCTGCAGTCGCCTTTTCAGGGAACTGACAGAGCGAGCATTGACGGCATAATTTTATCTGTCGGTAGACCCAGGATCGAACACGGGTCTCTCGCGCGCCAAAACCTGAGAGTCTACCACTGGGCCACAGGGGGAGACACATTGTAACTCAGTTAGCGCGAGTATTATCAGAGAGCGTCAACGTGCTGGCGTTTGTTTGCAGGCATGCGTGTATTACAACAGGCTTGATCACTGCAATACTGACATTTCCAGTCGCCCGAACTTCAGAGGGGAATGAGAAATGTACGAGAAAAAGGAGGTCGGTCCGTCCGCAGCGGGACCAGAAACACTCTCTTTTCTCCTTACGCCAGTGACGCACGGAAACCATAGAAACGGTGTTTGGGTGCAGGCGAGCGGGTTGTACAACGCGCTCGTTGGCTGCAAAATGCTCATCTGCAGTCGCCTTTCAGGGAACTGACAGAGCGAAGCATTGGCGGCATAATTTAACTGCCGCTAGACCGGAATTCGAACACCGGTCTCTCGTGCGGAAAACCTAAGATTCCGCCACTGAGCCACAGGGGGGAACACAAAGGCTTTTGGATGCACGAGCATATAAGAGCGTCTCGGAGAGGATGCCAGGTGAGTCCTCAGAGTCACCATAGGCAGTAACTAGCTCGCAGTGAGGGCAGTCGCCGTCAGCGAGCGCGAGAGCTGCGTGATCAGGAAAAGGGGCGTCTTCAAAAAGACGCCCAGCTCTTTTAGTGCAATGAGAGTGTGTTGTGGCGGCGAGCACACACACATACATAAACACAGTAGCAGAGAAAGGATATAACGCCGGATAGCGCAGCAGGAAGGAAAGGAAGGCGGCGCGGCCAGCGACTTCAGTGACTCGTCCCGCTGAAGGTGCTCTCTCTCAGACGGCGCGGCTTCTTCTCCAGCTCCAGCGATGCGTGTGCTTCGCTTGAAGGATGAAAAATCAGATAATAGCTGCCTGCGAGCGGTATTTATAGGCCTAGACCACGCCCGTTTCGGCGGGACGTGACGCAGCGGGCGCGAAGCACCCTCATTGGGTCTGGCGTCCCGCCAGGCCTCGCTCGATAGGCTGCTGCAGTTGCCGCAGAGCAGCCAATAGACGCGCGAGCTGCCTCGCCTATGTCTGCATGCTGCCGCAACGCGTTTTGCATTATTACAAAAGTAAGGATAATTTTTGGCTTCAATATCTCGCGGAAAAAGGATTTTCCCCTAGCGTAAGATATCTTACGCAGTACGAGAGACCTCTCGTAAGAGAACTGCCTATTTCCTTCGAGTTGGAGTCTGGATAATAGTCATCGTGTCTGTACCTTTTTGGATCGAGATGGGCTTCATTTTAAACATGATTATTAAATAACGCTCAGATGTTTTTCGACATGACTATACTCTTATCCTTATTTGTGGTGATCCTTCGGGATCGCAACACGGTCATGAATTGCAGGCGGGCTGGTAAGTAACATCAAATGTCTGTGTTTTGTTGGCAATCGGCGCATAAGTCCATATAATGTAAAGTAAACAACACGAACGTATAGTGAATCAAAAGTTATCCAGGGATAATGCGGCAATGCTTTTTGCGTGACTCTTTAGCTCCGCCCACGGCACTCCTCCAGGAGCTTGGCTGTTTTCGGAAAGGATCGGTACAGTTTACGTTTTTTATAAATCTGATAAAACTAAAGACTCTTCGGAGATGTGAAGGATGCAATACTACTCTATAGGTAAGATTAACATGAGATTGGCAGAAACTGTGTGATGTGTTATGTATCCTTTAAACACGGTATCAGTGCCAGAATAAATAATTATATTGTTTAACATTATACACTAATCACAGATGACCTTGATCCCTGACCTCAGATCACAGCTCAGGCCCACTGAGGCTCACAAGGGCTCCTGCATAGTGTGGTCACAGAATAGAGCTGGAGCCAATCAAACATCTATTGGTTTTTAGGCTTTTAACATAGTTAGTCAGCAAGGTTTGAGAGGCAACATTCTGTTTGTAGTGGCAGGGCTGTACCAGGACATTTCCATGCTTACTTTCCATTGTTTGAAAAATGGTCTGTATGTTGACCATATCTGGACTTTTTGTATTTTATATGGAGTTGCAGCCTGCAGGGTGTTCTTGGTAAGATTTCAATTTTGCTGAAACTATATTACAGAAATTACGTCTTGTAATAACTCTAAACACATTCAGTTCCTTCTTAAGAAAAAATCACACTCACACACAAAAATATAAACTGTGCATACATATAAACAAATATAAGTAGTTCAAAAGTAAAAAAAAAATAAAAAAAACTTTATTAAGCAAGGATGCATTAAATTGATTAAAAGTGTAAAAATAAGCAGCACTGTTTTCAACATTGACAATAATACAAAATGTGACACTGAAGACTGGAGCTTTGCCATCACAGGTATAAATTACATTTTAAAATATATTCAAATTAAAAACTGTTATTTTAAATTGTTATAACATTAAGCAAGTATAGATTTCCTGAAATGGCCTGAAATTTTCTATTAATCTTTCATGTATGACTCCAAGTCAAATTAAAGACCAATTTTATTTTAATGTTTACGCAGTCCAAAGCAGCTCCTTTTTTTTTTCTTAAGAAAGCTTTTTAACTTCCTCCATCTTATGATGTGTTTTAGTTAAGTTAAGTAGTATCTGACCATCTGTGTCCCCCATGTGTGCTCAGATGAGTGATAGTGGACATTGTCAAAGTGTCATGAAGATTGTAAAAACCACTCCATCCTAAAACACACAAGAAAAGCATACCTTGGAAGTCCTGCGTTAATTATGTCAGTCTTCAAAGAAGCTATAATGAGCATTGTGTTCAAAGCCATTGGCAGCCAGTTTGAGCGGCTAACACAAATGAGCTCTAATGGTAATTGAGACAATCACGGTCTTCCTTTTTGGAAATGTAATGGGGTGTGTTAAGATGAGACGTTACAGTACTCTCACACTTGGCACACAGCAAACTTTTGAATGGATTCAAAAAAGAGGAATGGAATGTTGGGCATTGTGATTAGATTTAGATACACTGTTAGACTTTTCAAGGGTTTTTTACAGTAACTTACTGGCAACACTGTTGCCAGTAAGTTACTGTAATTAAGAGTTACAGTACCAAACCGTATTTCAGTTTTGTGTAATACAGTGCATTACTGTAAAAACGAAGCTAATCAGTACAGTGCATTACTGTAAAAACTAAGCTAATCAGTACACTACTGTAATTATTTTTATTTGTACTAAATATAAATTAGATTTGATAATTTTGATATATGATTAATTTAATTTTTATCCTACATAAGTACTACTTTCATATAAACCAATTAGACAAAGTTATCACAAAATACCATTTTTTTATTTAAAACATTTCATATATATCATAAAATAAACATGCCAATGCTGGAAATGATGTGTGAAATTTTTACACATTAATGGGTAAGTTTAGAGACAACATTTTTTGTGTTAATTTTAACTCATTCATTGTGTTAATGATTTTAACAAAGTAAATATGTCAGAGAGGTTAGCACAAAGATGTGTAAACGTGTTAAATGAACACATTATGTGCTGTCCTTCACTGCAAACATTTTTGAAAACATACATAAAATCATAAACAAAACATTAGCATTTGACTAAATGAATGTAGAGTCATTGGTTGTTTAGCTTATACAAGTATTATAATGAAATATCAACCATTACATTCATAAAACTGCAGAATATAAATACATTAAGCATTCAAAAAGGAAATGTCCAAAACAGGACAAAACACAGTTCTTTTCACAATACAAGACACATAACCCCACCTTAAAAATAATTTCACTTATTTCCAAAAATGTGTTGGATTCATGTACACTGGTGGCCAAAAGAAGTATTTAAGTGGCGTAATGTTTTTGAAAGAAGTCTCTTTGATGCTCAAGAAACATTTATTATTATTATCAATGTCTGACTGTCTACTCCATCTTTTCTACAGCATAGGAGTAAAAGTCATCATCAAAATAATCTTTAAAAAGCCAACACAATGTTTTTGTCCACCTTTGTGAATAAATGAACTTCTCCAAAGATTGGTTCCTGTTCAGAACTTGATTGACAACATCAGAGTGTTCCCTGGTCTGCATGCGTGCCCACAAACACTAATGTACTCAGTCCTTCAGAGGAGATCCCGGTTCCAACACTATATGAGAGAGAGAGAGAGAGAGAGAGAATATTAGTGTCACATTATTTTTAACCTCCTTTTTTGTTAATTTTTATTATTATTTTCACAAAAACTTAATATATATTTGTAAACAGCTTTTGTCAATAAATAGCATACAAAAGAACTAAATTAAATTATGCCAGATTAAATTTTAATACTTACAAATCCTAAATTCTGTCCAAAAATGCTGAGATGCATAGAAAGAAGTTGAACGACTGAAATAGATGATTTTAGCCCATTTCAGCTTGTCTGCAGTGAAGGAGTACCTGTTTGAGACAAATACACAGTAAGATACATGCAAGAAATCACTGTGTGATGATCGTTCTCCTTCCTACAGTAGTTAACCCACCTGTGCGCTGATATTAGGACCTTCCTAGTCAGGTGGAACTGCAATGGTAGAGTCGCTGGCTAATAAAATATAAAAATAATGCAAAAATATAAACTTAAGTTGTTTAGAATGCTAGATTTGGTCTGAATGAATTAGTGAGAGTTTTACTGCAGTGCTTACCTGGATACATTTAATCTGGTGAGACTGAACAAAGACAATGGTCCATCTTCTGATTGGTTCATTTGCTGTGTAATAAAGTTAGACATAATGCAAAGGTCACTTATTTGATATAAAGTCAGCCAATTTTATAGAGATTTTATAAGATATTGTTAGCTACCTAGTCTGCACCAGTGGCTCAAAAGCTATTTTCACATAGTGTATGCTAATCATTTCAGCAAACTTATCTCAAAATATATCACAAATGGGCTGGCCTACCTCTGGAATCTTGCTAAGTCACTGGCGCGAATTGGCGCTTTGTTGCAGTTGCCTTTAAACACAAAAATGGAAGTAAATATTAAATTCCATTAAAAAAAAAATATATATATATAATATGGTATAGTTTGCAAACTAATGCTAAAACTATAAAGGTTCTCATCAGTAGGCCAACATTAGGATATAAACAGAATTTCACATTAGTTTATTCACATTTATTGTTAATGTAAACGCGTTGCTCGTTGGCATATTTTAACTCGACAATTCAATCATCTAACAAAGTGTGTAAAATGAAACGTTAGCTCAGTTTACCATGGTAAAGTTCGTTACCGCCATGTTGACGACGAGTAACGTTAGGCTAACGTTAACGTTATAACATACGTTAAACTGGGCACAATCCTGTCAACATAAACAGAATGTTTTTTTTTTTTTTTTTTTTTTACCTTGCTTGCTGATCTCTCTCTCGGTGAAGTGAATTCCGTCTCTTCCCCGGGCCAGACACGAACGTCGCGATCCAACAAAAGACAGACCCCATTACCTACACTGGATGTCTGTCTGACGCGACACGACAAATCCCAGACAGTGTAGTGATGCGCCGCGGCCGTTATATTTCAGACGTAGTCCGATACGAGTCCAAGCGCTCGCACTAGTTCTTACAAGGGATAAACAGGTTTGCATTTAAAGGTCCGGTCGCTTCAATGTGTCCAATATAGACAGCCTCTGGCTATTATAGCGTTGTAGACACGTGGTGTAAGGCAAAAATTAGGAAATAAAAAGCACGGTGGAATGGTGCCAGCCAGAGAGGCAGTTACGTCAAATACAGTAGTATACAGCAAATTTAAAAAATACAGTAAGTCTCTGTATGTGGTGTTAGACGTCACAGAAAATTCCCATGATGCAATTGGAATCACAGTTATTTACTGTAAAGAGAAATAGCAGTATAATACTGGGGGGTTTAAAGTAAATAACTGTAGAAATTACAGAAAAGTCTAACAGTGTACTTATTGTATAAAATGCTTAATTTCAGCTGAAACACTATAGGTGGCCTGTAATCTTGAGCATAATTACTCTTGGTCTGGTCATACTTTACATTGTTAATTTTATTCTGTATTTACTGTGAGATTATATTGATGAGCTCCTACCATTAGGCTACATTATAATTATTTTTATATCTATACAGTATAACAGACACTTTTGCAAATTATTTTAAAATCCAGCCTTTAAATTATTTTGCCAAAATTAGTTTTTGTGACAACTCAACATTTACTTAAAGTAAATCTCCTTTCAGCACTTTTATCAGCACTCGATGTGCATGGAATGAGTCCTTCATCTGCTGACATAGGAATAATCTGATACAAGGTGGCATCCAATACTGTGAGATCAATCAAGAATGAATAACAAGGCAGAAACTAATGAGGAACAGTACTTTTACCACATTATCTCCCTCCACAGTCATGGCATTAGGTTGATTTATTTTTAACATCTTATTACACTGAAGTTTCTCCGATGCAGTAACCAGAGGACATTTATTATATTCCCATTACTTCTAATGTTAAAACAAAGCAAAACTTTTTTACTGAATACATATTTGGTAGCGTAATTACGTTGACTTCGAACATTGCTCGTCCAATCAGATTTCAGATCCAGAACTATCCATTTTATAACAAAAATAAATATTCATATTCGCCACACGGCATATTTGGAATTGTTTACTTGAATTCCATATTATGCACTGTAATTTAACTGGAATGATCATTTATATGTTACGAACAAGTTCACACATTACTCAATTGAGAACTGATGAAATTTACATTTAGCAGAAACTATAAAAGGAAAACATCTATCCCCCATAAACTGCTTACAATGCAGTGTATGCAAATCAAGCTAACTTGTAGAAAACTATACCATATTTTCAACACTCACCCCTAATCTATCTCTTCTCCCTCTCTTCATCCTCCTCATCATCTAATATATTCCTCTCTGTATTCATAATGTTATTCATTGTCTTCCCAGTACTCAGCATCCAGGCCTTCGCTGAACCAGTCATGGCGCTCTCCGTCCACTTCCCTCTGGGGCTGCTTGTAAACCAAATGGAAATTTGCTTCCAGACTTCCGGGGCTATATGTGTCTTGCCAGTCCTTCATGGGCATGTTTGTTAAAGCCGTGTAAAGAATGTAAGACCTTTTATGTAAAGGGGATAATTAAATGACAAATTTTACTAATGGTAAAACCATAAGTAAATCCCAGTTTAACACCTAGATACCATTATTTTTTGCAGTTTAGAGGTCAGACAGCAGACAAACATAACCTCATTGGATTCATATACATGTATAACATCCTTCATACATAAGTAAACACAAATAAGATACTTCAAGTTTCATCCAAACATTCTTCCTTTCCACTTTCCAGTTCAAGCACTTTCACTCTTTCCCTTTACTATGCTTGATTATGTCATGCCTTACAGATGCAAATCAGCAATTCCCAACAGATTTTTGTGGCTCTCATATGATGTGCTTGAATCAACAACTGAAGGGGAAACCTATTCAAAACGGACAGTGATATAAAACGACTCTTTACAGTCCATCATCAACAAATGACCTTTTTATTGGAAGGATTTAAGACATTTTTAGGTTCTCCAGAGAATATCCATAAAATAGAGCTTCTTTTTTGATCAAGTACACATAGATCTAAGGGCTCACTGCTCCTGCTGAAAGAGACGGATGAGGAAGTGCATTTTGTAGTGTCCTACTTAATCACTGATGCACTAACGCCACATGCATTCTGCTGCAGTCACGGCAGAGGGGAAACATAAGCAGACATCATTTATTGGTACGAGTGACAAGTTAATATGTTATTAAAGGGATCTCTTCTCCCAGCTATTCTAATCATATTTTCATTCATGCTGTATCCTATTAACAGGATTTATCACAGGTCTTAGGGAGACAGACCTTCTTGATTGAAATAACGAAAATGTATAATATCTGTTTTGATAATAAACACTATTCTTTTCTCTCTCAGCAAATGAGAAAAATGTGGTATGCCATTTTTGGGATGGGTTATTTTATCACATAGGTTGTTTGATGCTTGTTAAAGAAAGATGTGCAGTTACATTGGTAATATGGTGGACGAAAAATGACAGTAAAATTTCATCGATTTTAACGGAAATGAATCGTCATGGTTTCTTTCCAATAAAAAACACCTAAAGGCACAGAGAATGCCTTGGCAACCACCTAGCAATACCTTAGCAACCACATAGAACACCGTATACTACCTAGCAACGTTATGCAGTAGCAACCACCCGAATGCCTTTACAACCGGCTAACAACTGCCTAGAAATGCACTAAGAAACAGTCAGAACCCAGTGTTGGGAAATGTTCATTTTATTTTGAGCTTAACAGTTTATGTAACACATTTCAGGGCAGACTGTTTTGTGGATCTATCAGAATGTGATTCAGGCTTTGCAAAAAGGTTGTTATTAACCCTCTGGTGTCTGCAAACATGCCGGCGCGTTTTGCTCGATTTTTTTCACATAGCAGCAAAATAGACTTAAAATACTCCGTCATTTTTGGTCATACAGACTTAAGAAATATGAAAAAATAAACTGTTAAATGTCTACTTTTTTATGTGTCCACTTACAATCAAAATAAAACATTGTGCTTTTGTAAAATAAAGAAAATAAACAGGGTGTGCTTTCTGCCTCTCTGTCTCTGTGAACTTTCTTTCTGGAGCACATCTCTAAACTTAAACAAAACTCAGCTAATACTAGTCATCCAGGCATGAGCCCTAGCTTCATAATCATTTAAGTGTGTACTTTTAAATTATCTAATTCAAAACGAAAACAAATATTATATGTTATCTATATGAAAAGAGAGAGATGTCAGTCGTTCTCATTTCAGCTCATTACAGCTCATTAACTGCTAATGTGAACACGCCAATGGAGAGCGCGCTATTCAAATGCAAATGATCTAAGGGCAATACATGCAAACAACGCCCACATCACCTTGATAAAACACATCAAGTTTAATCAGATTAATGTACTTTACGTTGTCTTGCGAGGCTGTGAGGAATAATCCTGGAAAATTTACCTCAGGAGGAGTGCTGGTTTAGTTTCATTTCGAGGAGCAACGGATCCAGCTGAGGATTGTGAATAGTACGTTTTTTATTCTTAAGTGCTTTGTTCTAATCGCGATATGGAATAGTGTCTGTAAACCGCAAAAAGACTGTTTAAATTTGAATCGCGTTTCTGTGTGTGAATGAATTAACATGCCTGCTGTTGTTTACTACAGTTTGCAAAAAGACTTAAATATGAATTGCGTGTCTGTGTGTGAATGAATGAAAGGCACAGATGTGCACTGTTGTTTACCATGTTACAGAGGAAATATAAAAGACAACATTTCGTTAACTAGTTTTGGATTATAAAGTTTTTACTGTAAAATAGACTACTGCCACATCAAATAAGCTTTTGCTCGCCAGTTTCTGCTCATATGTTAAATATATAGTATGTTTTGTCAAAAATAAACTCATCAACTAAGATGTTATTATAGTGTTTGTTCCAATGTAGGCTATATCAAACGAATGAATCCTTAACTTTGAAATACGTATGATAAAATGTATACTTTTAAAAAAAGAAAGATTACAGTTGAAATATTGTTAAAATTTTAATTGTTGTTGATTTACATGTGAACACTTTTTAATAAAATAGCAAAAAAATATATTTACAAGGTAGAAGGTAAAAAAAATCTTAATAGGTCAATATAAGCCTTCTCATTAAATTATTTATTATTGTTTTTCATTAGTGACACATTTGCAAAAAAAAAAAAAAAAAATGTTTTCCTTTCCCTTTGTAACATCACTTATCAGGCTTATGCTACTCTAAATAATACCTGAACTTCGTACTTTGAGCACTTCTTGCGTTGTTGTTGCTTTTGCCTCTTTATGATGACTCGCTGAATTTTGTCCTAATTTGTAAGTCGCTTTGGAGAAAGGCGTCTGCTAAATGACTAAATGTAAATGTAAATTTGGGGAGAGGATATATTCCAAAACTTTCTGAAAATACAGTATGATAATTAACTGCACGATTACTAGAAATGTTTATCTTGGAGATTATACAATTTGCATGCATAAGAAATTTGTGGAAAAAGACAACAAATTTTCAAGATGTTTCCAACTCTAACTTTGAACCAATTCTGTAGAATGGCCTATATAGCCTATTTGAACAGGATTTGTTTCCAGGCATTACTATGTACTAAAAATATATATATTTGGATTATATATATATATATATATATATATATATATATATATATATATATATATATATATATATATATATATATGGGGGAAAACTCCTGCCTAGCAAATTCTAAGACAGACAAAAAACACCAGGGACATAGATTCACATAGAGCGCTTGCTGAAGACACAGAAACTAACGCTGTTTGGTTCAGGTGTGTTTTATAGTTTCCTGGTCGATGACGTCACATGACGTTCCGTCACGCCATTGGACTGGTTTCATACGTGCTTCATGACGCAAAGTATAGGAAAAGTATATATATATATATATATATATATATATATATATACAGTATATAGAGATTTTAGAGAGACTGCTGAAACGCAGTCTGGGCCTGGTACTTTCCTTGTCTTCTGTTTCCGGAAGACCCAGCACACATCATCTTCACAGATCGTATAAGTGCAGGAAGAAGTGGAAGGGGGGTTGCTGGAGGTGTGGATGGATGCATAGAGAGAAGGTCAAAACAGGTGTGGGGAGTGAGACCGGGTTTTTCAAACCTGCAATAAAACTCATTCAGGTCTTGTAATTAGTGATGTCTTCCAGGCCCTTCCACACTGATGCAGGGTCATTGGCTGCAAACTGGTTTTTCAGCTTCTCAGAGTAGTTTCTCATAGCCACTCTGATCTCCTTTGTGTTTTTGGCCTGATTATACAAGACTGGACAAGTCCACACTTTTATGGAATGCCAAGTCTGCCAATATTAAAAATAAATAAATACATAAATAAATATACAAATAAATGTAAAAAAGAAAAAAGAAATAAATAAATATAAATAAATATACATAGAAAAGCAAAAAAACGAAAATAAATAATTATTTATACATTTATTTCCTTATTTATGTATATATTTATTTTTTTCCATATTTATTTATTTATTCTTTTATTTATTTATACATTTATTCATTTCTACATTTATTTATTTATACATTTATTTATTTTTACATTTATTTATTTATACATTTATGTATTTCTACATTTATTTATTTATTCATTTATTTCTTCCTACATTTCTTCCTGCATAGGGTAATGAGGAGGGCGTGGTTTACCTCAGACATAGCAATCGAGCTCAGAGTAAGCGAAGGCGAAGGGTTGAGGCCACAGTGACACCCTGTGGCGAAATACAATAAGTATCACTCACTGACGTTGATACGGTCTGTGACTGCGAGGTATATGGTCAAAATCCTAAATCTTACTGTGTGACATGGATAGGCTACTCTTTATTCCGGACATGGCCGTAGAACATCGTTTGGTCTGGATTTGTAAAATGTCCTGGGCTAACAAACATGAAACAGGGACTCTGAAACGGAATTGATATTTTCCATTTTTCGGTCAGAACTCACAGAAAGGAAGCAGGGCACATATAGGCTACAGTGAAGTCGACGCAAGCATATTGACCAATGCTTTTGAAACGAGACCATTGCATTTGAATGTAGCCTAATTTCCAAAAACAATACTGACAGCAACAGAAACCAGGGCCGCGGGAAGAGGTTTTAGGTTGTGGGTGCTCACCACTTTTGAATAAGAAACAATATCAAGACTATAAAACTCGTCAAAAAACGTGCACACACTCCAACCACCTGCCTGCACATTACATTTTTGACTTTATTGATTCTGCTTTTATTCGTAATACAATGGACCGGTCAATGGGACATAAATTAATCCTTACCAAGAAATAAATGAAGAAATAAATAAATGTAGAAATACATAAATGTAGAAATAAATAAATGTAAAAATGTAAAAATATATAAATGTAGAAATAAATAAATGTAGAAATGAATAAATGTATAAATAAATAAAAGAATAAAAAAATAAATATGGAAAAAAATAAATATATACATAAATAAGGAAATAAATGTATAAATAATTATTTATTTTCATTTTTTTCTTTTCTATGTATATTTATTTATATATTAATATATTTATTTTTTCTTTTTTACATTTATTTGTATATTTATTTATGTATTTATTTATTTTTAATATTGGCAGACTTGGCATTCCATACACTTTTGGCCTGCTTTATTAAAGTCCCCAAGAAGTATCATAACAGAGTCCGTGTGTTGTTGCTCTGTGTCTGTGATCTGACCAGCCAACCATTGCAGCACTGCATTCACACATTCTTGCGAAAGGAATGTAAACACTTGCAAGAATGAACGAGAAAATCTCCTGTGGCGAGTAGAAAGGCTTACAGTTGATGAAGAGCGCTTAGATCGGGACAACACATCTTCTTCAACGCTGTTATAGAGCGCTATTATATCTGTACACCTTGCATTTAATGTAGAATTAAAAAGTCCTTATTTGTTCAGGACAGGGGAAGAAGTTCATCCATTTTGTTAGAGAGGGAGCGTAGATTCGCCAGATGGATACTAGGCAGCACAGTTCTAAAGACGCGCTGTCGGAGCTTGATTAGAGCGGCTGCGCCTCCAACTACAATGTCCAGCAAAACATCTGGTAAAGGTCAGAAAACTGATAAAAGATTGGATGGTGTGTACTCCCGAATGTTCAGCAGTTTGTCCTTGGTGAAACTGATTGTAGAAGAATAACTAAAGACAGGACAAACTAACAAAAACAGTAAAACAACTGTGGAGCTCCACATCGAGGCGGCCTTCATGGCGCCAACTTGGATACCATCTTGGATTTTAGGCACTGAGGTGCATATAAGCTACAATTTAAATCTGATTGAATATTAACATATTTTGAAAGATATGAAATTAACAGACCAAATAGTATTGTCAAAGAGGGCCAGATAACTAGATGATGAGTTAAACCACTGCATCCAGTAATAAATCACACCATGATTAACTATATCATGCATCTGTAACAAAGATGCAGTATAGGGATGCACCGAAATGAAAATTCTTGCCCGAAACCGAAAACCGAAAAAGAGGAAACTAAGGCCGAAAACCGAAACACCGAAATAACTTATGCCAATTATTAGTACCATTGCATTTATGGCTATGACTGTGTACTACCTTTACTATAATCAAGGCATTGCATAAATTAATATTAAAGTTTAAAATAATAAATCAATTAACATTTTATGCCAATATTTATTTAGCACATTGCAAAGTATAAAATTAAATGTTTAACTTGACCCCACTCATGTGTACATTAAATAATAATGTAAAAGCCTATACTGGCCTGCAGAAAGGTTTAAAAATGAAATGTTCTCTCATAAAAACAAAGTGCATTTAGGTCAATACTGCCATAGCCCATAATAATATCTGCAGCTATATGCTCATGGACGTGAGTTGCAAAAACCATAAACAGCTAACACACACACCTCTGATAAATGACGGCTGCTCTGCACACACACGCAAGGTCTCTCTGCCGCGCGCGCGCTACGTATGCGCGCTCATGCTCGCTCGTGATTCCGGGAGATTTAAACTACTTTGCGGGCATCAGGGAGCCGCTATCAATACGCGGGAGACTCCCGGAACTTCCGGAAGACTTGGGACGTCTGTGTTTTAAAAATCGCTGTCCGTGGGTCACTCTCAGATATATTGAAATACGTCCACACCGCAGATATGTTGCTTCAGACAAGCACGTGCAGGTCGCGGTATCTGCTGTTTGCGTCATCACAACATTTCGGCCGTATTGTTTCGGTGATAAAAGTCTTTCGGCCGAAAACCGAAAATGCACTTTTGGGCCATTTTCGGCCGAAAATTTTCGGTGGCCGAATATTCGGTGCATCCCTAATGCAGTACCATTCCTGCATCAAAAAATATCACGATAGACTTGTACAGCTTGTATATCAGAAAATGTTCTTTAAATAAATACTAATGAAAAGTATTGCATGTTCAATACATTTTAAATACATTTTGGACACCATATTTAGCATTACCAGCTTTAACACTCACAATTTCATTGTCTTTTTTTGTAGAAAAAAGACTTAGGGTGTACACCGACGCATGTTTCATTCCCATTTTGCACCCGACGCACAGCTGACTTTTCCCTCGGCAGACGCACGTCGGTAAATTAGGGAATGAACTTGCGCTCCCGGGGGCGGTAGGAGGTGTGTTCCGGTGCAAACGTTCCCTGGTGCTATTTTGCAGATCCAGAAAACAAATCCGCCACAGACCAGGAAAAACCTAGTCTAAAGTCAGTGGCGCGATTTCAGTGATGCGTTCAGATGCTATTTTAAGGGCGCATGCTTGGCCATAATGTAGCGTGTGCACAACGCGCATACACTTTGCTTCTGTCATCTACACAGATGCAGAAGTTGACATTTTTGCAAACCATATATAATTACGAGGAAAAATATTCCACATGAGGGAAATCATTGTGGTGTCCATGAAGATGTAAAAAAATAGGTATAAATCTAGCTTACACATTTACCCAAATTATTATACGCCTGTTTAACCGAAGCTTATTTGGCTGGGTTTCTCCCATCCCCCATACAATGTCACTTCTCTGTCTTTTACGGCCCGGACGAGAACGTCTGTCTCCTAGGCTGTGAACCGCTTCTGGTGTGCGCCTAACAAATCCGCCGTTATAATTGCAATCCGCCATGGAACAAGCGTGCCTGCTTTTAAAGGGAATGTGAGATGATGCTCTGATTGGTTTATTTCACGTTACACCCAAACCACACCTATGAGTAATGTAGCTACTTCAGACCAACCCATTTTAGATTTGCGCCGGGCGCAAGAGTAATTTATCCCGCCGCCGAGATCCGCCCACAAAGTTACTTGCGTTTCGCGTTTGATACTTGCGTTTCAGATCGTTAAAATAGGGCCCTAAAACTGCATATGATAATGTTGTTTCTTGAAACTGCTTGTAATAGGACATTAGTGGTAAAGTAGGGCCATTTTCCTGAATGATTTGGGAGATAGAGCTTCTGATTAAGCTTGGCACTGATCTCTCTTCTGCTAATATAAGATGAATTGCTATTCTGAAATAATCTAAGCACCTCATAATTTCCTTAAAAGCCATCATGCTTCAATACAATGGCAGAGCCTTGTTGTATAGAGCAATGCCAAGAAAAATGGCTGAACTTGCTGTTATTTCTCCCCAGTTGCGATTTGAATAAAATACATCACATAATGACATTAACACTTACTTCCTGAGATCGGCTTGTTTCTTTGCTGGATCCCAGTTAGTATTTGCTGACCTTCTAGCAGCAATGGTTTAAATCATTGTGATTTCTTTCATCCTGGATCAGGGGTCAGTGAAGGGGCATTTTGATGATCTGACAGCACTGCACCTCTGCAGAGAAATACAGAACTAAAATGGC
This sequence comes from Leuciscus leuciscus, assembly GCF_965113295.1. Taxonomy (NCBI): domain Eukaryota; kingdom Metazoa; phylum Chordata; class Actinopteri; order Cypriniformes; family Leuciscidae; genus Leuciscus; species Leuciscus leuciscus. The sequence continues at coordinate 55,625,259 of NC_138725.1, forward strand.
CAATGAGTCAGAGTGAGCGTTGCAAAGGGTGCTACAGAAGCTTATCTGAAGGCTTTAGGTGATGAGTCAAACAGCGTCCTCACAATCATTACACTGGCTTTCGTTGCTGAACGTGAGGCTTCTCTCTCCGACTCCACAGCAGGATGCTGCAGTCCTTGCCAGTCCTCGCCATATCCTACTCTATAACCCATCATCTCTATCCGTTAACCCTCACACATGCAGTGGATGGCACAGCTTTCTCAAGCTTAAGGAACAAAGTTACGTCTCAATGTGGTGTTGAGTTTACCCTCATAAGTACAGCATTGCAATATTGTGTTATTCATAAAGAGTAACTAATTGAATTGCAATGTTAGCCTAGAAATCTAGACGCACCCTAGCGGCAGCAAAATTTATTTTGCAGCCAGGATCGTCTAGCAACTCTCAGTTGGCCTGCGAGCTGAAAAAAACGTCTCAGGTTACGACTGTAACCATAGTTCCCTGAGAAAGGGAACGAGACGATGCGTCGATAACGCTTTGGGAACGCCTCCAGCGTGATGCGTCTGAAGCATCTATGTCAACTAGTCCAATGGAATGAATGAAATGAGCGTCACGGGCAGGTGACGTCATGACCAGGAAGCTATAAAAAGCGCTAGCTTAGAAATTTGCCGAAGCAAGTCGATCACAGGGATGCAGGAAGTATGGCAGGGTGACGCATCGTCTCGTTCCCTTTCTCAGGGAACTATGGTTACAGTCGTAACCTGAGACGTTCCCTTTCGAGGGAACTCGCGATGCGTCGATAACGCTTTGGGAACGAGAACACCCAAACCGCCAGAATTCCAAATGCCTGAGTGTAAGCCTGTTGTCCAATACTAAGCACTGAGCACCTGAGACCCTGGGGCAGCATCCAGGTCCAGGCTATAAAATCTGACAAATGTGAGCGGAGAGGACCAACCCTCCGCATCACAAACGTCTTGGAGGGACACTCCAGATATTAAGGCTTTAGAGGCCGCCATACTTCTAGTGGAATGAGCTCTGACCGCCAAAGGACAGGGCTGGCCAGAGGACTCATAAACAAGAGAAATAGCCTCGACTATCCACTTACTAACTGTCTGCTTAGAAGCAGGACAACCTCTCTTGGTTGATCCAAAACAGACAAACAATTGATCGGACTTCCTCCATGAAGAAGACCGATGAACATAAGTATCCAGTGCTCGCACTGGACACAAAAGGTTCAGCTTTTCCTGGTCCGCAGAAGGGAGGAGGACAGAAAGCCTGCAGCACAATAGGCCTCGGAATAATGGTTGGCACCTTAGGGACATAACCTTGTTTGGGGTATAAGAATGCCTTGACCATCCCTGGTGCAAATTCAAAGCAGGTGGGAGATACCGAAAGGGCCTGAAGATCTCCGACTCTTTTTAAGGATGAAATGGCCAGTAGAAAAATTGTTTTAAAAGTCAGGAACTTTTCTGAGACCGACTCTAAAGGCTCGAACGGAGCCCCAGATAGGCCTTCTAAAACTACTGCCAGGTCCCAAGCCGGCATCCTAGTGCGTATCGCAGGTCTCAGCCTCAGGGTGCCACGAAGGAAACGAGTGATCAGGGGGTCTCGACCCAACGATGTACCACTCACCGGGGCGTGGAAAGCCGCAATGGCCGCCACGTAAACTTTTAAGGTGGATGGACATAAACCTGATGTTACGGCCCTTAGGCCGTGTGTGTATGTATGCCAGGTGTACTGCTGCTTGTCTGTCCTTTGCAGGTCCTGTGTGCACACCTGTCTCCAGTTGGCAATCAATTACTGTGCACACCTGTTGGCAATCAGCAGGAGAGCGGGAGCTTGTAAAAAGGGAAGAGAACTGGCAGACTGATGTTGAGGCGTGTGGAGAGCAGACGTCTATACGGCTTACCAGAGCTGGGTGATACTGCAGTGGCGTTCGTGGAGTTCCTGCAGTATAGTGTGTATCAAGTCTGTCCCTTGTGCTGGGGGTTTACTCTCTCGGTGGAGAGAGGGTGGTAAATACTGATGTGTTTGTTTTCCTGTTGTAGTCGTTTTGTAGTTGTAGTTGTTTAATTGTTTTGAGGTTGGCTTTGTTGTATCTGTTGTACCTTTTGGTTAATTAATGTTGTAAATAAACATCATACTTACTGGTCAATCGGTCTCCTTTGTTCCTTCAACCTGAAGTGGTTTTATTATTTGTCACTAACCTCCTCCTCCCCTGGACTTTTCACTGGAGGTTCGTAACAAATTGGGGGCTCGTCCGGGATCAATGTTTTCCCAAACACTTCGGGTTGTATGGAATAAAGCTGTAAGCAGTTATCGTTTCTATTGGTGTTGAAATTGTTTTGTGTAGGTTTTCACTGTCCAGTCTTTCCAGAGAAGACCTTTTCCCCAGCTAGTTAGAAGTGTCTAGCTAGGCTGTTCTGCAGTCTTTCCATCGGACACTTGGTTGTTATTTTTCCTTTATTATTTTCGGGGCAAATCCTGGGTGGGGACGAGATCCCTGTAGGGGGTAGGTTTTCGGGGCCCCGGCCGCCGAAGTTTGCCTTTAAAGTTGCCTCGAGCCCGGCAAGCCCCAGAAGACAGTTTAGGCTAAGTTTTGGGTAGGCAGGTCCTGGGGAAGTGGTTATTCTTTGAGGAAGCTGGTGTGTGATTGCTTTATTGTGTAACCTACGTGACCTTGTTGTTGCGTGTCTGCGTACACTTGTTGTTTGCTGCACTGTTGGTTTGTGTTAGCCAGGTAGCTATTGTGGTGAGGATGACTGCGTTTAGTTTAGAAGAGTTTGTAGCAAACCCTACGTTAGAGCGGCTGGGTGTATGTAAGAAAACTGACCTGTTTGCTATTGCTAAACATTATGGTTTTTCTGCGTCTAGTTCCCTGGTTAAAGCAGAGTTGCGGGCAGTTGTGACTGATGGGTTAGTGCAGCGCGGTGTTGTTAGTTCATTAGATTTGCCCGCCGGGGCAGCAGCGAAACAATCTGGTCCGGTGGTAGAGGAAGTGGCCACGCCACATGATGTGACAGATACACCTGGTGTGAAGCGGGGCGAGGGTAAGCATTTCACTCTGCCGAGGTATAATCCATTGTCCGTGGAGTCCTCTTCTACTTCTGGAGGGGATGCGCGGCTAAAGGTTCGTTTGGCTCGGCTCCATTTGGAGAAGGAGGAGCGCGAACGAGAGTACCAGTTCAGGAGGGAGTTAGAGCTTAAAAAGATAGAAGTTGAGTCCACCAGGGTGTTGGAGCTAAAGAAGTTGGAGGCAGAAACAGCCATAAGAATGCGTGAGTTGGAGTTGCAGTCAGCACAGTTTCCAGCCGCTGTTGCTGATACAGTGTCATCAGGATCTAACGCTGCTGGTAATTTTGATGTAAGTAAACATATTTCTCTGGTTCCTGTTTTCCGTGAAACTGACATTGAGAGCTATTTTACTGCATTTGAGCGCATTGCTGTTGCCCTGAGTTGGCCAAAAGATGTGTGGGTCATCCTGTTACAGTGTAAACTGTCAGGGAAGGCTCAGGAGGCGTGCTCATCGTTGTCTGTGCAAGATAGCCTCTCCTATAAAAAAGTTAAGAACGCCATCTTGCAGGTGTATGAGCTAGTGCCAGAGGCGTACAGGCAACGTTTCAGGGCTCTCAGAAAGGGGGTAGGCCAGACTTACATTAATTTTGCTAGAGAACAAGGGATTTTGTTTGATAGGTGGTGTGCTGCGTGTAAAGCCGATGATTTCTCCTCAGTTCGCGAGCTGATGCTGTTGGAAGCGTTTAAGAACTGTGTGTCTGAAAAGATTGTCGTTTATCTCAACGAACAGAAAGTAACCACGCTGCAGCAGGCTGCCACGCTTGCTGATGAGTTCGCTTTGACACACAAGAATACATCTGTCAGACAGTACTCGTTCTCTTATGATGATACTGGAAAGAAGCCTAGTAACACTCAGAGCATTCGTGTTAGTTCAGGGGCACAGGGGGACAAACGTTGTTTTTTTTGTCATAAACCCGACCATCTTATTGCAGATTGTGCTCTGTACAAACGAAAGTCCCAATCTCCAGTGTTTAAACCACCAAAAGGAGTTGGGTTGATTAAGACTGTATCTCCCTATGGTAGTCAGTTGGTTTTGAAAGAACCTGATGAATGCTTCAGGCCATTTATTTCCAAGGGACTGGTATCCCTCACAGGTAAACCTGAGGATCAGCGTCCGGTCACAGTTTTGAGAGACACAGGTGGCTCACGCTCATTCATCCTGGCTAGTGTACTACCATTGACTTCTCAGTCTGCCTGTGACGTGAGCACTGTAGTTCGGGGTATCGGGATGAGCTTTGTGCCTGCTCCTTTACATTCCATTCATGTGCAGTCCAAGCTAGCATCTGGTTTCTTTCCCGTGGCTGTTCGGTCTCGTTTTCCTGTTGATGGTGTAGATTTTATCATGGGAAATGACATTGCTGGCGGAAAAGTTTATCCGGACCTAGAGGTAGTGGATACTCCTATCTCTGAAACTGAACCTGACGAGTTGGTTCAGAAGCACCCTGAAGTTTTTTCGGCCAGTGTGTTGACTAGGGCGCAAGTTCGTAAGCAGGCCCAAGGGGTGGATCTCGCGGATTCACTGTTTTCATCTGTGTTAAGGGAGAACCAGCTGCCCTCTAGTGGAGAGGCAGAGAACGGTCTTGAGAAGGGTCCTGTAAAGGGTCCTGTAAGTGTCACCCCCCCTGTCACTGTCTCTAAGAAAACATTGCCGTTAACCCGTGAAGTCCTTGTCGAGGCTCAAAAGAGTGATCTCACCCTGGCTAAATGTTTTGCGACAGCTGAGTGTGATGTTAGTGGGTGTTCAAGTAAGCAGCGTTTTTTTATTGAGGATGGGGTGTTGATGCGTAAGTGGGTTCCTCGGGGTGGGACGGCAGATGATCTGACTGAGGGTTGTGACATTGTTTATCAGGTTGTAGTTCCAGTGGGATGGCGTCCGTACGTGCTAGGGTTAGCGCATGAACATTTGTGGTCGGGTCATCTAGGTGTCACCAAAACTTACCATCGTGTGCTCGAGCATTTCTTCTGGCCAGGTATTAAGGCAGATGTAACACGCTATTGTAAAACTTGTAGTACATGCCAAATCATTGGTAAACCTAACCAGGTCGTGCCTCCTGCCCCGCTGCATCCAATTCCTGCTGTTGGAGAACCCTTCGAGCATGTTATTGTGGATTGTATTGGTCCCTTACCTAGGACTAAGTTAGGGAACCAGTTTTTGTTAACTGTAATGTGCGTGTCCACCCGTTTTCCGGAGGCTGTGCCATTAAGGAACATCACTGCTCCCGCTGTCACGAAATCTTTAATTAAATTCTTTACCACTTTTGGATTACCAAAAGTTGTACAGACCGACCAAGGTACTAATTTCCTGTCCAAGATTTTCCGTCAGACGATGCAAGAGCTGGGAATTTCACATTCCGTGTCTAGTGCTTATCACCCTGAATCACAAGGTGCGCTTGAGCGTTGGCACCAGACGCTTAAGTCCATGTTAAAGAAATTCTGCTATGATACAGTAAGGGAAACTAGGTAGTTCGTGGGAATTTGCCCATTCATTTAAGTTGCCATTGTCGGCCTAGGCACTCCGATGTCCGCGTGCTCGAAATGGACGACACGAGCTGCTTAACCTAATGGTGAGTTGGACGTTTTCTAAAATCGCATATAAAGTGGCCCAAATTACCATAAATTAACATAGGCCCTGTGTGGACGCCTCTGGGGGTGCCAGCGCACTACGGGGAGGTCCACCAAGTGCTTTTGGGGTCCGCCAACGACCTACTCTTCACCGTAGTCCTCCTCAGTGCCACGGAGTCCCTATTTGGACCCCTAACCACCTATTCTCTTCTTCATTGCCACAAAGTGCCTATGGGGTCCCCTGACCACCTAAACTTCACCATAGTCTTCCTCATTGTCCACGAAGCGCCTATTTTGACCCCTAACCACCTATCCTCTTCTTCATTGCCACGAAGTGCCTATGGGGTCCCCTGACCACCTAAACTTCACCATAGTCTTCCTCATTGTCCACGAAGCGCCTATTTTGACCCCTAACCACCTATCCTCTTCTTCATTGCCACGAAGTGCCTATGGGGTCCCCTGACCACCTAAACTTCACCATAGTCTTCCTCATTGTCCACGAAGCGCCTATTTTGACCCCTAACCACCTATCCTCTTCTTCACTGCCACGAAGTGCCTATGGGGTCCCCTGACCACCTAAACTTCACCATAGTCTTCCTCATTGTCCACGAAGCGCCTATTTTGACCCCTAACCACCTATCCTCTTCTTCACTGCCACAAAGTGCCTATGGGGTCCCCTGACCACCTAACCTTCACCATAGTCTTCCTCATAGTCCAAAAAGGGCCTATTTTGACCCCTAACCACCAAGTGTTTTTTTGTGAGTGTGTGTAGACGTTCCCCTCTCTGTATGTTTGTGGGGGCCGTGTGACGCAGCTTTCTATGAAGTTTCGGGCCCCTAGCACCTCCAGGGGCCGAACGAGGTCCGGTGTGGTCCGATCGCCCCGAAATCGACGTATGCGTCCCGTCACGGGCCCCTGGGACGGGTTCTAGAGTTCCGTGTCCCTCGGACCTTTTTTCGAGCTAATTGGCCACCAACAGCCCTATGGAATAAGTTGCAGGTGGGACGTCAAACAAACAGGGGCCAAAAGGGGTCAAAAGGTCGCAGCGACCCCAAATTCGACACGGTGCTAGTCCAGGGGCCCCCGGTTCTAGATCATGGGTCGCGGGGTTCTAGATCGGTTCTAAGTGTGTGTTTCAGCACAACGGTTTGAAGGAAACGCCCGATCGGCCCGAAACTGACATATGCGTCCCGCCACGGGCCCCTGGGACGGGTTCTAGAGTTCCGTGTCCCTCGGACCTTTTTTCGCGCTAATTGTCCACCAACAGCCCAATGGAATAAGTTGCACGTGGGACGTCACTTAAACAGGGACCAAAAGTGGTCAAAAGGTCGCAGCGACCCCAAATTCGACACGGTGCTAGTCCAGGGGCCCCCGGTTCTAGATCATGGGTCGCGGGGTTCTAGATCGGTTCTAAGTATATAGAACCTTAGAACCGATCAAGGTATATCAGTCTATGAGTTATCTATGAGTGCAAGTGGCCTGTGAGAGAAACTTGAACAAGGGTTGCATAAAAATGAGCCCTGAGTTCTAGAGACTCGTCCTCCTGATATGTTGTTCGGGGGCCCGAGGACTACCGGCACGCAGTGTTTGGGGCCCGTGGGACCTCCGGGGGCCGAACAGGGGCCACTGACACTTGCAACTTATCCCATTCATTTTCATAGGTGTTTGGTGGACGGTGTGACAGAAAGGTCCGATCGGCCCGAAAATGACATATGCGTCCCGTCACGGGCCCCTGGGACGGGTTCTAGAGTTCCGTGTCCCTCTGACCTTTTTTCGCGCTAATTGGCCACCAACAGCCCTATGGAATAAGTTGCACGTGGGACGACACATAAACAGGGGCCTAAAGGGGTCGAAAGTTCGCGGCGACCCCAAATTCGACACGGTGCTAGTCCAGGGGCCCCCGGTTCTAGATCACGGGTCGCGGGGTTCTAGATCGGTTCTAAGTGTGTGTTTCAGCACAACGGTTTGAAGGAAACGCCCGATCGTCCCGAAACTGACATATGCGTCCCGTCACGGGCCCCTGGGACGGGTTCTAGAGTTCCGTGTCCCCGTCCGCTCGTTTGGCCGAAAAAAGACCCCCTTGACCAGGAAGCGCCTGTGAAGTTTGAACTGAATAAGTTGCACGTGGGAGGGCGGAAACACAGGGGTCGAAAGGTCGCAGCGCCTCCAAATTCGCCACCCTGGTAGTCGAGGGGCCCCCGGTTCTAGATCCCGGATCGCAGGGTTCTAGATCGGTTCCAAGTGTGTCTTTTTGCAGTGCGAAATTCTCCTCCCTTTGGTTCACTCTGACCATATGTCTGTCTGTGTTAGCAAGAGGGACTCCATTAATTGGACCATGTGCTTCGTGAAAGGTGGACAGAAAGGTCCGATCGGCCCGAAATCGACGTATGCGTCCCGTCACGGGCCCCTGGGACGGGTTCTAGAGTTCCGTGTCCCTCGGACCTTTTTTCGCGCTAATTGGCCACCAACAGCCCTATGGAATAAGTTGCACGTGGGACGTCACATAAACAGGGGCCAAAAGGGGTCGAAAGGTCGCGGCGACCCCAAATTCGACACGGTGCTAGTCCAGGGGCCCCCGGTTCTAGATCACGGGTCGCGGGGTTCTAGATCGGTTCTAAGTGTGTGTTTTGGCAAAACGGTTTGAAGGAAACGCCCGATCGTCCCGAAACTGACATATGCGTCCCTTCACGGGCCCCGGGGACGGGTTCTAGAGTTCCGTGTCCCCGTCCGCTCGTTTGGCCGAAAAAAGACCCCCTTGACCAGGAAGCGCCTGTGAAGTTTGAACTGAATAAGTTGCACGTGGGAGGGCGGAAACACAGGGGTCGAAAGGTCGCAGCGCCTCCAAATTCGCCACCCTGGTAGTCGAGGGGCCCCCGGTTCTAGATCCCGGATCGCAGGGTTCTAGATCGGTTCCAAGTGTGTCTTTTTGCAGTGCGAAATTCTCCTCCCTTTGGTTCACTCTGACCATATGTCTGTCTGTGTTAGCAAGAGGGACTCCATTAATTGGACCATGTGCTTCGTGAAAGGTGGACAGAAAGGTCCGATCGGCCCGAAATCGACGTATGCGTCCCGTCACGGGCCCCTGGGACGGGTTCTAGAGTTCCGTGTCCCTCGGACCTTTTTTCGCGCTAATTGGCCACCAACAGCCCTATGGAATAAGTTGCACGTGGGACGTCACATAAACAGGGGCCAAAAGGGGTCGAAAGGTCGCGGCGACCCCAAATTCGACACGGTGCTAGTCCAGGGGCCCCCGGTTCTAGATCACGGGTCGCGGGGTTCTAGATCGGTTCTAAGTGTGTGTTTCGGCAAAACGGTTTGAAAGAAACGCCCGATCGGCCCGAAATCGACTTACGCGTCCCGTCACGGGCCCCTGGGACGGGTTCTAGAGTTCCGTGTCCCTCGGACCTTTTTTCGCGCTAATTGGCCACCAACAGCCCCATGGAATAAGTTGCACGTGGGACGTCGAATAAACAGTCGCCCATAGGGGTCAAAAGGTCGCAGCGACCCCAAATTCGACACGGTGGAAGCCCAGGGGTCCCCGGTTCTAGATCATGGGTCGCGGGGTTCTAGATCGGTTCTAAGTATATATAGAACCTTAGAACCGATCAAGGTATATCAGTCTATGAGTTATCTATGAGTGCAAGTGGCCTGTGAGAGAAACTTGAACAAGGGTTGCATAAAATTTTGCCCTGAGTTCTAGAGACTCGTCCTCCTGATATGTTGTTCGGGGGCCCGGGAACTACCGGCACGCAGTGTTTGGGGCCCGTGGGACCTCCGGGGGCCGAACAGGGGCCACTGACACTTGCAACTTATCCCATTCATTTTCATAGGTGTTTGGTGGACGGTGTGACAGAAAGGTCCGATCGGCCCGAAATTGACATATGCGTCCCGTCACGGGCCCCTGGGACGGGTTCTAGAGTTCCGTGTCCCTCGGACCTTTTTTCGCGCTAATTGGCCACCAACAGCCCAATGGAATAAGTTGCACGTGGGACGACACATAAACAGGGGCCAAAAGGGGTCGAAAGGTCGCAGCGACCCCAAATTCGACACGGTGCTAGTCCAGGGGCCCCCGGTTCTAGATCACGGGTCGCGGGGTTCTAGATCGGTTCTAAGTGTGTGTTTTGGCAAAACGGTTTGAAGGAAACGCCCGATCGTCCCGAAACTGACATATGCGTCCCTTCACGGGCCCCGGGGACGGGTTCTAGAGTTCCGTGTCCCCGTCCGCTCGTTTGGCCGAAAAAAGACCCCCTTGACCAGGAAGCGCCTGTGAAGTTTGAACTGAATAAGTTGCACGTGGGAGGGCGGAAACACAGGGGTCGAAAGGTCGCAGCGCCTCCAAATTCGCCACCCTGGTAGTCGAGGGGCCCCCGGTTCTAGATCCCGGATCGCAGGGTTCTAGATCGGTTCCAAGTGTGTCTTTTTGCAGTGCGAAATTCTCCTCCCTTTGGTTCACTTTGACCATATGTCTGTCTGTGTGTGCAAGAGGGCCTGCATTAATTGGACCATGTGCTTCGTGAAAGGTGGACAGAAAGGTCCGATCGGCCCGAAATCGACGTATGCGTCCCGTCACGGGCCCCTGGGACGGGTTCTAGAGTTCTGTGTCCCTCGGACCTTTTTTCGCGCTAATTGGCCACCAACAGCCCTATGGAATAAGTTGCACGTGGGACGTCACATAAACAGGGGCCAAAAGGGGTCGAAAGGTCGCAGCGACCCCAAATTCGACACGGTGCTAGTCCAGGGGCCCCCGGTTCTAGATCCTGGATTTGGTGGTTCTAGATCGGTTCTAAGTGTGTGTTTCGGCAAAACGGTTTGAAAGAAACGCCCGATCGGCCCGAAATCGACGTATGCGTCCCGTCACGGGCCCCTGGGACGGGTTCTAGAGTTCCGTGTCCCTCTGACCTTTTTTCGCGCTAATTGGCCACCAACAGCCCCATGGAATAAGTTGCACGTGGGACGTCAAATAAACAGTCGCCCATAGGGGTCAAAAGGTCGCAGGACCTCGAAATTCGTCACGGACGACCGCCACGGGCCCCCGAGTCGGGCCCCAGAGTTTCGTGGCTCTAGGTGCTTCCTGAGCCTAGAGGGCCCTCTAATCCTAACTGCTGAATTAACCCTAGCAGACACATGTTCCCATAGAGATCAATGGGAGACAGAGAGGTGCATAAAAAATAGCAAAAAATAAACCGGGCGCGTCTCGACCTGGCCCGCTCGGTATGTCGCAGAGGGCCACGTGACGCAACTTTTTGCCGAGTTTGGGGCCCCTCGGACCCCCGGGGGCCGCGCGGGAGCCACTGACACGTGCCACTTATCCCATTCATTTTCATAGGCGTTTGGTGAACATCCCACCTGTAACTTATTCAACAGGGTTCCTTTAAGCTGCCCGTGGACCTGTCATTTTAAGGCTAATTATGCATAATTATGAACTGTAAAGAGCCCCAACATGTTAGATTGTCTTCCCTGTGCACTGTACTGCATGTTTTAAGTAATAAAACATTAATAATCATGAATTATGACCCATTGATGCATTGACCACGGACAGCCTAAAGAGGTCCCGTCGAATAAGTTACAGGTGGGCAATTCCTATGATTTTACTGGGTGTGCCCACCTGTAACTTATTCAACAGGGTTCCTGTAAGCTGTCCGTGGACATGCCATTTTAAGGCTAATTATGCATAATTATGAACTGTAAATAGCCCCAACATGTTAGATTGTCTTCCCTGTGCACTGTACTGCATGTTTTAAGTAATAAAACATTAATAATCATGAATTATGACCCATTGATGCATTGACCACGGACAGCTTACAGAGACCCTATCAAATAAGTTGCAGGTGGGATGCTGTTTTTGACTTAGACATTTTCGGCCGGTGAATCCCTGTAAGGAATTGGGGATTTCAGCATATGTGCTGAAGTCCCACCTGCAACTTATTTGACGGGGTCCCTGTAAGCTCTCCATGGACATGTCATTTTAAGGCTAACGATGCACAATTATGAACTGTAAAGTACCCCAACATGTTGGATTGTCTTCCCTGTGCACTGTGCTGCATGTTTTAAGTAATAAGACATTAATAATCATGAAATATGACCTATTAATGCAACGACCACGGACAGCTTACAGAGACCCTATCAAATAAGTTGCAGGTGGGATGCTGTTTTTGACTTAGACATTTTCGGCCGGTGAATCCCTGTAAGGAATTGGGGATTTCAGCATATGTGCTGAAGTCCCACCTGCAACTTATTTGACGGGGTCCCTGTCAGCTCTCCATGGACATGTCATTTTAAGGCTAACGATGCACAATTATGAACTGTAAAGTACCCCAACATGTTGGATTGTCTTTCCTGTGCACTGTACTGCACGTTTTAAGTAATAAAACATTAATAATCATGAATTATGACCCACTGATGCATTGACCACGGACAGCCTAAAGAGGTCCCGTCAAATAAGTTACAGCTGGGCAATTCCTATGATTTTACAGGAAGTGCCCACCTGTAACTTATTCGACAGGGTTCCTGTAAGCTGTCCGTGGACATGCCATTTTAAGGCTAATTATGTATAATTATGAACTGTAAAGAGCCCCAACATGTTAGATTGTCTTCCCTGTGCACTGTACTGCATGTTTTAAGTCATAAAACATTAATAATCATGAATTATGACCCACTGATGCATTGACCACGGACAGCCTAAAGAGGTCCCGTCGAATAAGTTACAGGTGGGCAATTCCTATGATTTTACAGGAAGTGCCCACCTGTAACTTATTCAACAGGGTTCCTGTAAGCTGTCCGTGGACATGCCATTTTAAGGCTAATTATGCATAATTATGAACTGTAAAGAGCCCCAACACGTTGCGTCGTCTTCCCTGTGCACTGTACTCTATGATTTAAGCAACAACTCATATCTTTCCAAAAACTCACCCGTATCTTTCCGAAAACTCAATCGTATCTTTCCCAAAAACTCAACCGTATCTTTCCAAAAACTCACCCGTCCATATCTCGGCGCCTGGTGGCTATGATTTATGTAATAAAACATTAATAATCATGAATTATGACCTGTTAATGCATTGACCACGGACAGCTTACAGAGACCCTGTCAAATAAGTTACAGTTGGGCAAAGGAAGGGCCCACTTGCAACTTATATGACAGGGTCCCTGTAAGCTGTCCGTGGACATGTCAAATAAGTTACAGGTGGGCCCTTCCTGAGCCCACCTGCAACTTATCTGACAGGGTCCCCGTATGCACTTCATGGACATGTCATTTTAAGGCTAATAATGCATAATTATGAACTGTAAAGGACCCCCAACATGTTGGATTGTCTTTCCTGTGCACTGTACATTATGTTTAAAGTCATAAAATATTTATGAGTATGAATTGTGACCTGTTAATGCATTGACCACGGACAGCCTAAAGAGGTCCCATCAAATAAGTTACAGGTGGGCCCTTACTGTGCCCACCTGTAACTTATTTGACAGGGTTCCTGTAAGCTGTCCGTGGACAGCATAATTATGAACTGTGAAGTACACCGGTCAAAATCAGCATCCCACCTGTAACTTAATAAGTTACTCACTGGCCTTCAGCACATATGCTGAAATCCCCAATTCTTTACAGGGATTCACCCGCTGAAAATGTCTAAGTCAAAAACAGCATCCCACCTGTAACCTATTTGACAGAGCCCCTATAGGCTGTCTGTGGGACAGTTGAATTTTATGCAAATTATGCATAATTAATGGCTGTAACATGTTGGATTGTCTTCCCTGTGCACTGTACTCTATGATTTAAGTAATAAAACATTAATAAGTATGAAATATGACCTATTAATGCATTGACCACGGACAGCTTACAGAGACCCTGTCAGATAAGTTACAGGTGGGATGCTGTTTTATATTTTGATGCCAAGATTGATTAAAAATTAAGAAAATTGATTAAATATCAATTTTATGTTCATCTTTGGGCCCCCCTGAGCAATTTGCAGCCTTCAGAACCCAGAAATTCCACTGTCCACGAACAGCCTAAATTTTTGAATGGGATAGATTGTACGTGGAACGTCCAGATCTCAGCCTCTGGACAGAATTTGGAGATGAAACCTGCGCTCCTGCGCTCGTCTGGACGTGCCCAGACAGCGCTGTGAATTTCAGGGAGTTTGGAGAAACTTGAAAATCTGACTGAAAAATTCTCCAAGGGATACCCCTTTGAGTTTTTTTGGGTCGAATTTTCAAGTTTCTCCAATCTCTTTGAAATTCACACCATGGACAGGGCGTGTCCAGATGAGCACAGCAGTGCAGGTTTCATCTCCAAATTCTGTCCAGAGGCTGAGATCTGGACGTCCCACGTACAATCTATCCCATTCAAAAATTTAGGCTGTTCGTGGACAGTGGAATTTGGAGGTTCTGAAGGCTGCAAATCGCTCAGGGGGGCCCAGAGATTAACATAAAATTGATATTTAATCATTTTTATGCAATCTTTTCCATAATGACATCAAAATATAAAAAGGATCCCACCTGTAACCTATATGACAGGGTCCCTGTAAGCTGTCCGTGGACATGTCCATTTAAGGCTAATTATGCATAATTATGAACTGTAAAGTACCCCCAACATGTTGCATTGTCTTCCCTGTGCACTGTACTGCATGTTTTAAGTAATAAAACATTAATAATCATAAATTATGACCTGTTAATGCATTGACCACGGACAGCCTAAAGAGGTCCCGTCAAATAAGTTACAGGTGGGACCTTCCTGTGCCCACCTGCAACTTATTTGACAGGGTCCCTGTAAGCTGTCCGTGGACATATCAAATAAGTTATAGGTGGGCCTTTCTTGTGCCCACCTGCAACTTATTTGACAGGGTCCCTGTATGCACTCCATGGACATGTCATTTTAAGGCTAATAATGCATAATTATGAACTGTAAAGTACCCCAACATGTTGGATTGTCTGGCCTGTGCACTTTACTGCATAATTTAAGTAATAAAACATTTATAATGATGAAATATGACCTAATAATGCATTGACCACGGACAGCTTAAAGAGACCCTGTCAAATAAGTTGCAATTGGGCACAGGAAGGGCCCACCTGTAACTTATTTGACAGGGTCCGCGGACAGCTTGCAGGGACCCTGTCATATAAGTTACAGTTGGGCCCTTCCTGTGCCCACTTGCAACTTATATGACAGGGTCCCTGTAAGCTCTCCGTGGACATATCAAATAAGTTACAGGTGGGCCCTTCCTGTGCCCACCTGCAACTTATTTGACAGGGTCCCTGTAAGCTGTCCGTGGACATGTCCATTTAAGGCTAATTATGCATAATTATAAACTGTTAAGTACACCAACACGTTGGATTGTCTTCCCTGTGCACTGTACTCTTTGATTTAAGCAATAACCCATATCTTTCCAAAAACTCACCCGTATCTTTCCAAAAACTCACCCCTATCTTTCCAAAAACTCACCCGTATCTTTCCAAAAACTCACCCTTCCATATCTCGGCGCCTGGTGGTTATGATTTATGCAATAAATCATTTAGAATTATGAAATATGACCTTTTAATGCATTGACCATGGACAGCCTAAAGAGGTCCCATCAGATAAGTTGCAGGTGGACCCTTCCTGTGCCCACCTGCAACTTATTTGACAGGGTCCCTGTAAGCACAGGAAGGGCCCACTTGTAACTTATATGACAGGGTCCCTGTAAGCTCTCCGTGGACATGACATTTTAAGTCTAATGATGCAAAGTTATGCTGATGGGACACATAGGCCATTCCTGGTCACATAGGCGGTCAGTGGGATGAATAGGCTGTTCGTGGTCAGTAAGCGGGGCAACGGGCTGTCACTTAGATTGGCCGTGGACGAACAGGCCGTTCGTGGTCAAATAGGGGGTCAGTGGGACGAATAGGCTGTCCGTGGTCAGCGGGCGGGGCCACGGGCCGTCACCTAGATCGGCCGTGGACTAAGAGGCCGTTCGTGGTCAAATAGGCGGTCAGTGGGACGAATAGGCTGTCCGTGATCAGCGGGCGGGGCCACGGGCCGTCACCTAGATCGGCCGTGGACTGAGAGGCCGTTCGTGGTCAGATAGGCGGTCGGTGGGACGAATAGGCTGTCCGTGGTCAGTGGGCGGGGCCACGGGCCGTCACCTAGATCGGCCGTGGACTGAGAGGCCGTTCGTGGTCAGATAGGCGGTCGGTGGGACGAATAGGCTGTCCGTGGTCACACTGGCGGTCAGGGGGACGAACGGGCACTTCGTGGTCGCATAGGCGGTCAGTGGGACGAATAAGCCGTTCGTGGTCACACAGGCGGTCAGGGGGACGGACGGGCACTTCGTGGTCGCACGGGCGGTTAGGGGGACGAATAGGCCGTTCGTGGTCAGTGGGCGTGGTCGGGGGCGGTCACGGGCGGTCGGGCGCTTCCTGGTCAAACTGGCGGTTAGGGGGACGAAATAGGCTGTTCGTGTCAGTGGGCGTGGTCGGGGGCGGTCACGGGCGCTCAGTGGGACGAACGGGCGCTTCGTGGTCGGTGGGTGTGGTCAGGGAATCTGCCGAAAAGGCGGTCAGGGGGAGGCGCGTGCGCTCCGTGGACGCCCGCCTGCAACCTATTCGGCGCGCGTCGAAACGATTGCAGGCGGCCGGGTGTCGCCCCCTTGTGGCCGATGCCCGGATTGCGGGCGAATCGGCCGAATTTCGTCGAGCTCCCGCGGGGCCGCCGAGGCCCCTGGGCCCGAGGCGACGCCTCTGGCCCGCCCCGCGGGGGCCCCTCTCTGGCCCGGTGCGGTCGGCCGGGCCCCGAAAAATCATCTAGGGGGCGGCGCGCAGCGGTCCACTGACCTCCTACCGCCGGGTGCCTATCAGGCTGTTCGCGGACCCCCTCCCTAACGTGGCGGCCTAAAGAGAGAAAGAGACTGGGATGAAGGTGTGCCGTACGTGCTTTTTGCTGTTCGCAATGCTAAGCAAGAGTCTTTGGGGTTCAGTCCGACTGAACTTGTGTTTGGTCATAGCGTGCGAGGTCCACTTAAGGTATTGAAGGAGCAGTTGGTGTCTAGATCCTTGCCGAAGGTTAATGTATTGGATTTTGTATCCCGGAACAGGGAGCGGTTGCACCGTGCCACCTCCTTGGCAAAGAAGGCTCTGGCTCTGTCACAAGAAGGCATGAAGCAGCGGTTCGACAGAAAAACGGTTGAGCGGCAATTTAAACCAGGTGAACAAGTGTTGGTTTTACTGCCTGTGCTCGGCGCTGCCCTTACTGCTCGTTTTTCAGGACCCTATGTGGTGGAAAACAAAGTGTCGGAAACTGATTACATCATTCACACACCTGACCGTAGCAGAAAGAAACTCCAGAGACTACTGCTCCAGGCGAAAACGTTGCTTCCTTGGTTTGTGACAGGGCGGAACCTGACGATGGGTTAGCAGGGCTCGGTGAAGGTCACCAGGGTGGTAGGTTGCCCAATTCGGAGCTCTTGTCTGATCTAGAGGCACATTTGTCATACCTCTCCCCAGATCAGCGTGATGATGTAATGTTGTTAATAACTTCTCCTCTCTCTCTGTTTAGCGATGTGCCGTCCCAGACCACTGTAATGTGTCACGATATCAACATTGGGACAGCGGCCCCAATAAAGCAGCATGCCTATCGTTGTCCGCTGGCTAAGAGAGAGATGATGAAAGAGGAAGTTGACTACCTAATACGAAATGGGTTAGCCAGGCCCAGCTGTAGCCCGTGGAGTTCCCCATGTTTACTTACCCCTAAGTCTGACGGTACACTACGTTTTTGCACAGATTTTCGAAAGGTAAATGCAGTGACAGTCCCAGACTCGTTCCCTTTGCCCAGGATGGAGGACTGCATTGATAGTATTGGTCCCGCGGAGTATATCACTAAGTTAGATCTGCTGAAGGGGTACTGGCAGGTGCCATTAACCCCTCGGGCCTCTGATATCTCTGCGTTTGTTACCCCTGACCACTTCATGCAGTATACGGTTATGGCCTTCGGGCTGAGAAATGCACCGGCAACGTTTCAGCGCATGATGCATATAGTATTAGGGACTGTATCAAACTGCAATGTCTACCTAGATGACGTGGTAGTGTACACAGACGATTGGACTAACCACATGTCGATTTTGACCGAGGTGTTCCAGAGGTTAGCGGCAGCGTCACTGACACTGAACCTAGCGAAGTGCGAGTTTGGAAAGGCCACTGTGACGTACTTGGGTAAGCAGGTGGGCCATGGCCAGGTCTGTCCTGTTGACGCCAAGGTTACTGCTGTGGTAGCCTACCCAGCCCCCACGACTAGACGTGAGCTCCGTCGTTTTCTTGGTATGGCTGGGTATTACAGGTGTTTTTGCAAAAACTTCTCAGTAGTCGTCGCCCCCCTGACTAGTTTGTGTAGTCCCACTGTTCCGTTTGTGTGGACGGATGAGTGTCAACATGCTTTTGAAGCAGTGAAATCTCTCCTCTGTTGTGCCCCTGTCCTGGCTGCGCCAAACTTCTCGCTCCCCTTTAAGCTCGAGGTTGACGCGAGTGCCACCGGCGCTGGTGCTGTGCTGTTGCAGGATGGAGAAGGAGATGTGTGTCATCCAGTTAGCTACTTCTCTGTCAAGTTTAAGAAACACCAACTAAATTACTCCACTATAGAGAAAGAGACCCTCGCATTGCTGCTTGCTTTGCAGCATTTTGAAGTCTATGTTGGTTATAACCCTTCTCCAGTTGTTGTATTTACAGATCATAACCCTCTGGTTTTCCTGTCCCAAATGTATAACCACAACCAACGCCTGATGAGGTGGGCTCTGTTGGTGCAAGGTTACAACTTGGAGATCCGTCATAAGAAGGGAGCTGACAATGTGATAGCTGACGCATTGTCTCGCGGGTGAGAGGTTTCCCTATTTTTCCGCTATCTGCGATTAGGTGGGAGTGTTTGTTTTGTTTTTGTCTCTAGTTGGATTTTATGGGGGGGAGTGTTACGGCCCTTAGGCCGTGTGTGTATGTATGCCAGGTGTACTGCTGCTTGTCTGTCCTTTGCAGGTCCTGTGTGCACACCTGTCTCCAGTTGGCAATCAATTACTGTGCACACCTGTTGGCAATCAGCAGGAGAGCGGGAGCTTGTAAAAAGGGAAGAGAACTGGCAGACTGATGTTGAGGCGTGTGGAGAGCAGACGTCTATACGGCTTACCAGAGCTGGGTGATACTGCAGTGGCGTTCGTGGAGTTCCTGCAGTATAGTGTGTATCAAGTCTGTCCCTTGTGCTGGGGGTTTACTCTCTCGGTGGAGAGAGGGTGGTAAATACTGATGTGTTTGTTTTCCTGTTGTAGTCGTTTTGTAGTTGTAGTTGTTTAATTGTTTTGAGGTTGGCTTTGTTGTATCTGTTGTACCTTTTGGTTAATTAATGTTGTAAATAAACATCATACTTACTGATCAATCGGTCTCCTTTGTTCCTTCAACCTGAAGTGGTTTTATTATTTGTCACTAACCTCCTCCTCCCCTGGACTTTTCACTGGAGGTTCGTAACCGAAAAAGCGATCCTGAAGAAACTCCAGTACTGTGTTTACTGAACAGTTAACCGGATCCCACTGACGCTGGTGACACCAAGAGGTGAAAACTCTCTATTTCAAAGAATAAAGTTTCCTCGTAGCGGGAGCTCTGGAGCTTAGAATGGTCTCAACAACCTCAGTTGAAAGACCACTCTCTATGAGTTGGGCCCCCTCAGGGGCCAAACCCATAATTTCCAAATCTCCGGTCGAGGGTGAAATATTGTGCCCCCGGCCTGAGACAGAAGGTCTCTCCTGATCGGGATCTCCAAGGGAGGACCGTCTAGGAGATGAATCAGGTCCGCAAACCAGATTCGACTCGGCCAGCATGGCGCTACTAGCAATAGGCTTATTCCGTACTGACGAAGTCGCTCCAGAACTCCTGGGAGCAGAGCAACAGGGGGAAAGGCGTACAGACGTAGCCTCGGCCACGTCTGAACCATAGCATCCAGCCCCAGCCCTAAGGGAGAACCAGAGTGGACAGTGCGTCGTATGCTGAGATGCGAACAGATCTACTTCGGCCTTGCCGTAAAACTCCCATATCTTCTCCACCGCCTCGGGGTGAAGTCTCCAGTCCCCTGGCCTCAGCTCCTGCCTCGACAGGATGTCTGCTCCGATATTCTGGCCCCCTGGAATATACAATGCCGACTCCGCCCTGGTCCCCTGCATTGCCAGCTCCAACCTGGCTTCCTGCACTGCCGGCGCCGCCCATGCTCCACGACCCAGGTCCGCCCACGCTCCACGGCCCAGGTCCGCCCACGCTCCACGGCCCAGGTCCGCCCACGCCCCACGGCTCAGGTCTGCCCACGGCCCAGGTCCGCTCACGCTCCACAGCCCAGCTCCGCCATTGCCATGTCCTTGTCCCGCTACCCTGCACGGGCCTGGCCCTCCATCTGTCCCCCAAGACCGCCTCTGCTCCACCACCCTCCTGAACTATTGTTTTTTGGTTTTGTTGGGCGTCGGGGAGCATCCGGTAGAGACGGAGGAAAATAAAACCACGTTTGTACTAGAAAACAATAGCTAGCAGCGTCAAACAGTTGCCTGCTAAATAAGAGTAACAAACCATTTAGTTGCCACATACACACTTGAGATTGCACTCATTCTACCATCGGTCCACTTACCCCGAGACGGCAACAGCAGCATGCGGCACCAGGCCAAAGAACGCAAACAAACAGGCGAGACCTCACTTGAAGACGTGCTCAAGCTTAAATGCGAGCGCAGTACAACGTCACAAATGGCGTCACAGAATTTACTATAACGCGGACAGATGGGCTTCTAGCACATCATGCCACACACTCATGATATATATGTTCCTTGTTTTGTCATGTTCCTGGTTATATCTTGTGATTGCCCTGTTCCTCATGTGATCATCTAATGTGCCTCTTTGCTCAATGTGTTATGTTGTTATTGGTTTAATCTAGTCATGCGTTTCTCTGTTCTTTTGGTCTTTGACTCCTTGTTTGATTACTCTCAGGTGTTTCTTGTTAGTCATTACATTAGTATTTAGGCTTGTTCGAATTCATGCAGTGCTGCGCAGACTGATCGGTGGCTGACTTAAAGCAGCACATGCCGGTTTCAAATTTTGTCCGACTTGAGACAGCGCCGGTGCCACGTGACTGTGACGTATGCCATCAAAGTACCGTGAGCAGTGATGGGAATAACGGCGTTATAAATAAACGGCGTTACTAACGGCGTTATTTTTTTCAGTAACGAGTAATCTAACTAATTACTGCTTCCTCCATTACAACGCCGTTACCGTTACTGTCAATAAAAATGCGGCGTTACTTTAATTGAGCTCACTGAAGCGGTTTTCATCCGAGTAGGCTCTCTCTCAGCCATAGGAGCTGCAAAGTTTTTTCTCTGGTGTGTGAGTGTTTATGAGGCGCGGGACTCGACAAAAGCGAGGCGAATGCCGCGAGCGTGCTCGACAGTGCGCGAGAGAGACCGAGTGTGTCCGAGAACGCGCTCGACAGTGCGCGAGAGAGACCGAGGGCCCTATCTTGCACCCAGCGCAAGTGACTTTGTACACCGACGCATGTATCATTCCTATTTTGCACCCGCGCAAAGCGGACTTTTCCCTCCACAGAAGCACGTCGGTTAACTAAGAAATAGACTTGCGCTCCCGGGGGCGGTTCAGCGCAAAGAGGAGGCGTGTTCCGGCGCAAACGTTCCTTCATGCTATTTTGCAGGTTTAGAAAACAATTGCGCCACTAACCAGGAAAAAATAGTTTAAAGTCAATGGCGCGTTGCGCATGTTATTCATATGCTATTTTAAGGGCGCATGCTTGGCCATAATCAATGTAGCGTGTGCACAACGCGCATACACTTTGATTCTCTCATCTACACAGAAGCAGCAGTTTTCATTTTTGCAAATCATACATTATTACGATAGATAGATAGATAGATAGATAGATAGATAGATAGATAGATAGATAGATAGATAGATAGATAGATAGATAGATAGATAGATAGATAGATAGATAGATAATTAGATAGACAATTTATTATAAAAGCATACATCTAGCTTACACATTTACCCAAATTATCATACGCCTGTTTAACCGAAGTTAATTTGGGTGGGTTTCTCCATTTCAATGTAACTTCTCTCTTTTACGGCCGTGACGAGAGCGTTGCTCTCCTTGGCTGTGAACCGCTCCTGGCGCGCGCCTGGCAAATCCGCCGTTACAATAGCAATCCGCTATGGAAAAAGGGCCTCTGCTCTTAAAGGGAATGTGAGATGACGCTCTGATTGGTTTATTTCACGTTACGCCCAAACCACACCTATGAATAATGAAGCTACTTCAGACCAACCCATTTTAGATTTGCGCCTGGCGCAAGAGTCATTTATCCCGCCGGGAAAATAGCAACAGCGCCGAGACCCGCCCACAAAGTTACTTGCGCTTTGCGCTTGACACTTGCGTTTCAGATCGTTAAAATAGGGCCCCGAGTGTGTCCGAGAACGCGCTCGACAGTGCGCGAGAGAGACCGAGTGTGTCCGAGAACGCGCTCGACAGTGCGCGACAGAGACCGAATGTGTCCGAGCATAAATACTTTATTTATAAATAAATTACACATATCAGCATTTGAATAATCTCTGTAGCATATTGGTATCATATGCAATGTTTTAATTAGTTTATATAACATAAACTCCCAAATAACCTGCAGGGAACGTTCAAACATTTTTTGTTTGACGGTTGTGAGCACGTGCGGCAAACACGACTAGAATTTGGCTAAAATAACCTCTGATGATGACGTTCTCTGTAGGTTATAAAAATAACCCCCCAAAAGATTATTGTATTATTATTATTTATGTTGATACATTGTTCAGTATTATATTGAAAGCACTTTTTGTTAAACTTACTATTGTGAGGAAGAAAATACTTCAAGTAGGCTATACAGAATGTCTACCAGTTGTAAAGGTGTGTGAGTTTTATCATTTTAATTATATGCACTAGTGTATGTGTATGTATATTTTTATTAGGCTACTATTTATTTATTTTTGGTACATTTCTTAAGAAGCATAATTTATTTTTAGACTTATTTGTTGGCCAGTTGTGGTCTGTGCAATAAATATTAAAAGTTCTAAACCATCTATTGTTTTATTGTTGCACTATAGTAATGATAATATTTTAATATTTAAGTTAATAGGTGTCTCTCACATTGTCCCACAGCAACATTAAAATAGTGTAGATTAGTGTACAATGTTTTATAATAATAAGATGTTCTATTTAGTGTCAATTTCATTCATTTAACATTTCATATTGGGGGTATCCAAGAAATTTCTTATATTTAAACTTTTTTTTTTTTTTTTTAAGTAACGCAATAGTTACTTTCCCTGGTAATTAGTTACTTTTGTAATGATGTAATTCAGTTACTAACGCAGTTACTTTTTGTGAGAAGTAACTAGTAACTATAACTAATTACTTTTTTTAAGTAACTTGCCCAACACTGACCGTGAGAGCGATTCAAGAGCAGCTGGGTGGTTCATTCTGCGCAGCTTCTCCATCGGCTGCACAAGCTCTGATGATTACACAGCTGTTCCATGATAGGCCGGATTCACTGCATTACAACGATCACATGTGTTTCGTGTTTATTCTAACACCTTCAGTTTCACTAATGCTCACAAATCTGTTTTTTTGTAACAATAAAGCTATTTTCATGTAGTCACAATGTTATATTGTATCATGTTTATCAGAAGAAGAAAAAATGTAGACCCCACTTCATTGATAGTATAGTCTTATGTTGAACTTTATTATTGTACAAATTGATGCTGTATTAAGCAGTACATGAAGTATTGAATGAAAATGTCTTCAAAACATCTGTGTATTTGGCCAATATTATACACCTTTTGCGTAATTATAGGCCTCATGTTCTCTTGTCTAGCTTTGTTGGTTGTTACCCGTTTTTGATAAGTATAGTCAGTTTAAGTCATGTTCAAGTTTATGTTCTTAGTCAAGCCAGGTTCTAGTCATAGTTTTTTTTTTGTTTATCTGTATTTTGTTTAATAAACTGCACTTGGGTTCTCACTGCAACCCGCCTCTGGACTATACGTTACAACCATTAATACCCATTCAAAAGTAGTGATATGTTGTGACAGATTTTTTTTTTTTTTTTTAAGAAGCAAATAAATGTAATTAATAAAACATTAATGTATTACATTACAGTACAGTACATTACATTATACCAGTGTCTTATTTTATTTTATTTTATTTTATTTTATTTTATTTTATTTTATTTTATTTTATTTTATTTTATTTTATTTTAT
This sequence comes from Leuciscus leuciscus, assembly GCF_965113295.1. Lineage (NCBI taxonomy): Eukaryota > Metazoa > Chordata > Actinopteri > Cypriniformes > Leuciscidae > Leuciscus > Leuciscus leuciscus. The sequence continues at coordinate 55,649,124 of NC_138725.1, forward strand.
TTTATGAGGGCAGCATGTGAAATGGAGCTCTGCATACTTGCTAATGAAGAAATAATGCATCTTCTTGTGGTGCCATCAGCGCTGTTATGACGTTGTTTTTCTGCAGCTCTAATCAGTCACATGGCTCAGCTGATTGGCTCAAAAAAAACCTGGCTGCAGAATTGAGCACCCATGAGCAATGATGGCAGGTTTAAAATCATACCTCCTGGGTGCCATTGAGATGAATGTGATAGAGAGAGAAAGAGATTTCCCCAAAACAGATCAAATGACAGAAAGAGAGAAGCATAGATGGACAGAAAAAGCAAGATGGTGGCCTTACAAGCAGTACCAAAAAAAAAAATTCCCACAGTAGTGCAGCCCCATGATGTGGTGTTTTTTCCCAGAGCTACTGGCCTAGAATGTTTAATGTATTCCTTCTCAGCAGCTCAGATGATCTCATTGTGTCAAAGTTAAGGCTTTGAGTAGTCACTCTCAAACTAGCACCAAATGCAGCATGGTACTATTTTGGCTCTTCTCTCTCTCTCTCTCTCTCTCTCTCTCTCTCTCTCTCTCTCTCTCTCTCTCTCAATATATATATATATATATCTATAAGAAAAATTAACACACATTTATATATATATATATATATATATATATATAAATGTGTGTTAATTTTTCTGCAAAGAAGTCAAACACACTTTTTCCTAAATGTTTTGCCGATGCAAGGCAGGCTCAATGGTGGCAATCTGAAAGAGTGCCTGCGGACCTGGCATGGAGAATTAATGGTGGGGGCCTGGACTAATGCATTGGCTCCTCACTTGGCAACCAGTGCTGGACGGGAGTCAGGAAGGGGTTGCAGGAGTTGTGGGCCGATATGATTGATGTCACAGATCATTGCAGAATTATACTGCAGTGTGGCCAGGGATGGCCAAGGAATTGTGTGATTTGCTCAGGGAGAACCAGTGATGTAGATAAGAGATCAAACGAGATTAATAGGGTCAAACAAGGATTCATGAGAGATTTCTATTGTCAAAAAGTGATTCTAATTTACATTCCCCTTTCATTCTCTCTTTTATTATTTTTAATTATTATAATAGTAATAATATAACTATATAATAATAACTTAATACCTCTACAATATCTAACATTTTTTTTATTATTATGTGCTCTCACCGGCCACTTTATTAGGTACACCTGTTTAACTGCTTGTAATTGCAAAAGTAATTCAAATAACCATTTGTTACAACCGAGGTATGCAGAAGAGCATCTCTGAATGCACAACACATTGAACCTTGAAGCAGATGGGCAATAGCAGAAGATCACACCGGGTGCCACTCCTGTCAGTTAAGAATAGGAAATTGAAGCTACAATACGCACAGGCTCACCAACATTTTACAAAAGATTGGAAAAATGTTTCTTGGTCTGATGAGTCTTGATTTCTGCTGCAACATTCAGGTGGTAGGGTCTGAATTTGGCATTAACATCATGAAAGCATGCTGGATCCTTCCTGCCTTGTATCAACGGTTCAGGCTGCTGCCGTGCCGTGGTGGCCTAGCGGAGCCTTTGACGGGAGAGAAGATTGGGAGACAGGTGCGGCGTAAGTGGGTCAAGTGCAAATGACGAACACCTGTGTCTTGTTTCAGTGATTGGTGTGGAGAGACTATAAAAGCCATGTGGAAACAGTGTGAGAGGAGAGAGACTAGCGGAGAACTGTGGGTGAAAAGTGTGACAAGCTGAAGGCAGCGAGCAACAGGAACATATTGATGGATTGCTGATAGTAGTGGACTGAGTTTTGAGTATACAGCAATGTGTGCATGACGTTGTTTTTTTGTTTGTTTTATTTTTGGTTCCAATAAACACCCGCAGTCTCCGCAAGCCGACCCTGTCCTCTTCCTTCCCTGAGTCTTGAAATTCCCTGAACCGTGCTACAAGGAGCATCATGGATGTGTAGCCGACAAATCTGCTGCAACTTCGTGATGCTATCATGTCAATGTGGACCAAAATCACTGAGGAATGTTTCCAGCACCTTTTGAATCTATGCCATGAAGAATTAAGGCAGTGTTGAAGGGAAAAGGGGATCCGACCAAGTACAAGGTATACCTAATAAAGTGGTCAGTGAGTGTACATTATTATGATGATGATGATGATGATTATTGTTAATTACAATTCTGTCATGACAACTTTCGGAGAGATTGGCATGGTAATGGTACTGAAAATGAATATTTGGTCTTGACGGAATAGATTTGCTACAGTATGCTGCTGCTGCTGCTGCAAAGCAAGTACCGGGACTTGCTACTGCGAATACATTCACAGACATGCTGCTGTGAGCATGTAAGACATACTGCTGCTGTTGTACATGTAACCTACATGAAATAACCCCCATAGCAGATCTATACAGTTGGAGCTGGGGAAGTTGCTGCTAACAGCAAACTACTGCCAGTTTTTGAATGTTGAGCCACAGCTCATTGGCCGCTAATGCAACAGCAACCAATCAGCTGCTCTATGTAGATAACAATGTGATCTCTACCAAATTGACTTAAGGACCTGTCAGCCTGCACCATCTAGAGTTTCATGATAGAACTCTTTGTCCCCTTTCGAGAGTACTCTCGTGTTGCGTAAGCCTTAGCTTACGCTACAGGAAAGCCCCTTTTCTCGAGAAGATTGAAGCCAAAATTATCCTATAATTTTTAATCATTTAAAACGCACTTGCTGCAGCAGCAGACCTAAGCGAGGCGGCTTAGCGCGCTCATTGGCTGCTCTGCGGCACTGCTGCAACCTATGGAGAGGCAGCGGTGACGTACTGACCAATGAAGGCGCTTCGCGCTCTTTGCACGTCACAGCCCGCCAAAACGGGTGTGGCCGAGGCTATATAAACTGCGCCCTGCCATAGGTGCTTTGATTTCATCTCCTTTCAGCGTAGGATTCTCTTCGCTGACTCTGGAAGAAGCTTTGCGCCGCTGCACTGCAAGACTAGGAAGCCGGCTTGGACACCTCCTACGCTGCCTTTCAGCCACCGTCTCAGCTGCGCTATCCGGCGCGCATATATCCTTTAAAAGCGTTTCTCCCTAAAAGAGCTAATTTGCGGGCGTTGTTTCAAATGCCCCGCCTCAACTGCGGCTAGTGCCGAGCCCCCCTCATGGCTGGAGACCGCCACATCCTTTGCGTCTCCTGCCTGGGGAAGGACCACGCTGACATCGCGCTCTCTAAAGGCTGCTGCCCGGAGTGCGATATGATGGACTTACCAACCCTGCGGGCTCGGTTAGCAATCTTCAGCGACGATGCACTTCCTTCACTCCCAGAGCGCACCGGAAGCTTCAGTGACTCGCAAGCTCACGCCGGTTGGATCCCCGCGTGTCTCGCCCACTGATTCGCCCTCACCGGTCTCGTTTATGGATGGTCAGCGCCCGGCGGTCTCCGCGGCCGCTCCCATCACTTTCGGTGGACCAGACGGTGACGACGACAGCTGTTCTTTCGCCGCCTCGGATAGTAAGGACTGGTCGGGCTCCATTCCGGACCCCGCCCCCTCAACCCAGGCCAGTACCAGCGGGGTAAGAGCCAGTGTGGATGCTGAACTCATCCGCGTGTTGACTAAGGCCGTGGAGGACCTCGGCCTCGAGTGGTCTACACCCGCCGAACCAACGAGCAACAGGCTCAACGAGTGGTTTCTGCAAGGACGCCGCCAGTCCCCTCAGCAAAGGCCCACCCCGTTCCTGCCGGAACTCCATGACGAACTCACTAAATCATGGAAGGCTCCGTTTTCCGCCAGGCTTAAAACCATGGTTTCCTCAGCGCTCTCCGTTGTCGACGGCGCTCAGGAAAAGGGCTACCAGCATCTTCCCCCTATCGAAGACCCACCCTTCTAAAGCCTGCCGGACTACTTCAGCCCTCACCGGTCGCGCCTACACCACCGCCGGACTGGCTGTATCAGCACTCCACACTATGGCTGTAAATGACCGCAAAATATGTATGTGTGTGTGCCCCTTTAAACGTGTTGTGTGCGCGCACGCACGCTCTCTACGTAACGTAAGCTGTAACTCAGGAAGAAGAAAGAGGTGCGGACGAGGGGCACATTGTGGTTTTCGCGTGGTGTTTACAAAAGTTTGAAATATATATTGTAAAAGGTGGATGCACTTTACGTTTTGGTTCTTTTAGTACCCCTTTGGCAAGCGGAGCGAGGTATGTGTCTTTATTGTGTTTGCATGTTGTATTTTAAAGTAATATATAATTTCGTATGGCACGTATTATTTGTCGAGCTCTTTTGGTTAATTTCTCATGTATGTAATTATTTATTTGCCTTTTGGGTATCTGTAAATGTGTATTTGTTTAAGTAATCTGTCATTTGTACATACTTTTTTTATTTATGAGTATATTGTTTCTTTATGTAGTTTCACGGTGCTACAACACAACGTTTACCAAAGTCACGGTTAATGGCGCTCAAAGCGAGCGGAATAAAGAAGATTAAGCACCCGTCGAAACTCTCTGTCTCGTTTGTCGACGCCGAGGTGCTGCTATAGTGAAACTCGACGCTTATGGGACTCTGCATCGCTTCGCTGCTGCCCTGTTCGAGAGAGTTCATCACAACGGCGCACGAGGATCAGCACGGCGCTGCGGACGTCTGCGCAGTCACAGCGGATCGTGATGTCATTATAACTGCTTAAAGGGAAAGATCGCAAGGTGGTAGCAAGGCACCGTTTAACATTACAGATGAGATTGAGACTGTGAGTTAAATCGTATTCCCACGTGAGCTGCATCCATTCATTGAAACTCTGTAAGTTGACATGTTCAAATGGAAAGGAGAATTTTTTTTTTTGAACTATTAAATTGAAGGATAAAACTACAAGAGACATTTAAATTGAATAAGTCAAATCTCAAGAAAATATTCAAGTTTACTTGATTATTTAAAGACTATAAAAAACTTGTGTGTTAAATTTGAACGTTGATTGTTGAAGATTTATCTTGGACATTTAAAAAGTCATACACAAAGAGTACAGTTAACTTTATTACTGTTTGTAAACACTGAAATTTCTGATCTATTACAAGGGAAATATTTAAATGTTAAAGGTGTTTACAGTTATGCATTTGTGTTGATTCTCGTTGCTAATATTTTGAGTGCTTACATTTTAGAGGTCTGATGGAAATGGTATCACTTATAGCTTAAGTTGCCCAGTTTAAAGAAGCAAACAACATTAAAGAGGCCATGGAAAACCCACCTGAAAAGGAAGTTGAATCAGTTGAGGAGATGCCACTTCCAGCTGAAGAAATAAGTAACCCACCAGTGCAACAGATCAGAGCAAGCTCACGTGAAAGAAGCTTAACAGAGAAAGGTCGAGAGATGCATGAGCTCGAAGCAAAGAAACAGGAAAGGTCCTTCCATAAGACATATGAGTCCTGGAAGCAGGCTGCAAGAGAGGCTAGATCAAATTTGAAAACATTCTGTACACGTGAAGACCTGGAGCAAATACAGCAGGACATTCAAGGCAGACATGATTCAGTCTATCAGCGTTATGAACCGATTCTGCGTAACCACACTACTACTCCAGACATTGTTAAACGTATGGATGCCTGCGCTGCACTAACTGCAGAGATCACTGATCTTGTCAGTAAACGACTGGAAACATTTAATGAAAGTTACAACGAAGAACTTGTGAAGGAAAGAGTAAGGCAGGTGCTGAATAAGGATGAATATGGATCCGTCTTTGGATGTACAGTAACAAACACAGTCGTTTCAGAGTCATCACTGGGATCCGATAACCAATCAAAGACTTCTAAAGTCTCAAGTAAGCGTGCTGATGCACAGGCAGAATTTGCAGCGAAACTAGAACAAGCTAAAGCTTTACAAGAAATTCACAATCAACAAGCTAAGCTTGATAAGATGGAGCATGACTGGAAGCTTTGTGAATCGAGAATGTTAGCGGAGATAAAGCAGAAGGAGGCTGAAATGCAGTTAAGGCTAGTGGAGGAAAAGAAGCGGCTACAACAGCTACAAGTTGACAAAGACGTTAAAGTAGCAGCAGCTCGTGTCAAAGTGTATAACGATTTGGAAGGCAACCTTCATTGCTGTGAAGATGACGAAGGCCCTAGCATTCACACTGGCTGCCAAAGGACAGAGCTTACATCGCAACTGAACCCGGAAGCACAGTTGTTCCTACCTCAGCAAGCATCATGTGAAGGATATAAAGTTACAACACCTCAGGAAACTGCAAATCTAGCTCAAGCTATAGCAAACTCACTAAGCACACATCGGCTGCCAGTTCCAGAACCCACTGTCTTTGTTGGTGACCCTTTAAAATTCATAGATTGGAAGATGTCATTCATGGCCCTCATTGATCGAAAACCTCTTCCTTCTGGTGAAAAAATTTTCTATCTGAAGAATTACCTTGCTGGGGAAGCTCGCAAAGCGGTGGAGGGATATTTCTACAGAAATTCTGAGGATGCGTATCAAGGTGCCTGGAAAGTGTTACAGGAAAGGTACGGGAACTCGTTCGTCATCCAAAGAGCGTTTCGAGACAAGCTGACGAGATGGCCCAAAATTGGAGCGAATGACCCACTGGCATTACGAGATTTCACAGATTTCCTACAAGGTTGTGTCGAGGCAATTCCTCACGTAAAAGGATTAGCCTTTTGCCTTTTCTGCAAGGATGAAACACATCACATTGCTCAATGCTCTACATTTGCTGGAAAGACTATTGAAGAAAAGAAAGCCTTCATTCATGAAACCCACCTCTGTTTCGGATGTCTCAGAAAGGGACACATGAGGAAAGACTGTAGAAGAAGACATATATGTGGTATGTGTGGTCGAAGTCATCCTACCTGCTTACATGAGGAAAGGGATAAAGCTCCTTCAAAGGACCCTAAAGGGGCATCTACGAATGTTCAAGCAAGTGAGGAAGATCATAAAGTCATGACCCACGCACTCACTCAATGTTCTCCTGCTACTTCCAGCATTGTGCCAGTTTTCATCTCTACAGTGGACGAACCCCAAAGAGAAGTACAAACTTATGCTCTACTTGACACCCAGAGCGACTCAAGTTTCATCTTGGAAGATCTTCTTGAAAGTTTGAATGTTGTCTCACAACCTGTGCAATTGAGGCTCAGCACCATGACAGCTGCTGACACGATCACTGCCAGTAAGAGAGTCTGTGGACTTAAAGTAAGAGGACTACAATCTGCAAGTTCTATACCACTACAGCAAGCATACACAAGAGACTTCATTCCAGTGGACAAGTCGTATATTCCCACCAAGCACACAGCGCTTCAGTGGAGTCACCTCAGACACTTAGCAAGTCAGCTATCACCACTTTTGAACTGTGAAGTTGGACTTTTAATTGGTTTTGACTGCCCATCTGCTCTAGCTCCCTTGGAAGCCATTATAGGTGGTGAAAATGAGCCTTTCGCGCAAAGAACTGTGCTTGGGTGGAGTATTATAGGCCTGTCTAATCCACACCTTGACCGACAAGGAAATCAGAGTTTTGTCCACCGTGTTGCAGTAAAGGAAATACCTGTCCCATCGCCCAATGATATCCTGAAAATTCTTGAGTCAGATTTCAATGAGAAAGCTTATGAGGATAAATGTGTGTCACAAGAGGATGTTCGTTTCATACAGCACCTCAGTGCCAATATTCATCAGAAGGATAATGGACATTACGAGCTTCCTCTCCCATTTAAGTGCAGCAGCCGACCCTCACTACCCAACAACAAAGGGCTAGTAACTGCTCGACTACAACACCTAAAGAAACGGCTCAAGTCCAATAAACAGTATTATGATCACTACAAGGCTTTCATGGAAGAGATGATTATCAAGGGTGATGCAGAACAAGCTCCAGCTATATTAAGTGGAGAGACAGTGTGGTACATCCCACACCATGGGGTGTACCACCCTCAGAAACCAAACAAGCTGAGGGTGGTATTCGATTGTTCAGCAAAGTTTCGTGGTATATCTCTAAATGACACACTTCTGACTGGGCCTGATCTAACCAATTCCTTGGTGGGAGTGCTGTGCCGTTTTAGAAAGGAGCCAGTAGCAGTTACCTGTGACATAGAGAAGATGTTTCACCAGTTTCTCGTCCCACCTGATGAACGCAATTACCTGAGATTCTTATGGTGGGAGGGTGGAGACTTGGAGAAAGAGCCTCAAGAATATCGCATGGCAGTCCACCTCTTTGGTGCCACGTCTTCACCTGGGTGTGCCAATTTTGGCCTAAAGTACCTGGCACAGCAGCACAAGGTTGACTATCCTTCAGCCTCAGCATTCATTGAGAAGAACTTTTATGTGGATGATGGGTTAATCAGTGTTCACTCAACCAGTGAAGCCAAAGAACTAATAATGCAAGCTCAAGGAGTGTGTAAACATGGAGGTTTACGGCTTCACAAATTTAACTCAAATAACCAAGACGTTCTGAGTTGTTTAAACCCGTCAGAAAAGGCAACTACATCAAAGCCTCTTGACTTTAATCTTGAAGCAGCACCAGCTGGACGCGTACTCGGCATTCAATGGTCAACAAAGGATGACACATTCAGTTTCAGCATTGACCTTAAGGATCAACCATTGACTCGCCGTGGTATTCTGTCTGTTATAGCCTCTCTATATGACCCTCTTGGGTTTGTCGCCCCATTTATTCTACAGGGAAAGTGTATCCTACAAGAACTGTGTCGTAGAGGTACTGAATGGGACAACGAACTTCCTGATGACCTGCGTTCTCAATGGGTGGGTTGGAAAAAACGATCTTCTGAAACTCAAGGAAGTATTGATACCAAGATGTTATCACCCACATACCTTCAGTGACATAGTCAGAACAGAGTTACACCACTTCTCTGATGCGAGTAATGTAGGATATGGTGCTTGTTCCTACCTCCGCTTCAAAGATGACAAGAGTGAAGTCCACTGCAGTCTGGTGATGGCTAAAGCCAGGGTCTCACCTACAAAGGTCATAAGCATTCCCAGGTTAGAACTCTCAGCCGCTGTCATATCTGCCAGAATGAGTGTCATGCTGAAAAATGAGCTGGAAATGAAGATTGACCAAGAGTTCTTCTGGACAGACTCGCAGGTCGTTTTAGCATACATTAACAACGAAGCCCGTAGGTTTCATGTTTTTGTCGCAAATCGAGTGCAGCTGATACGAGATGTCACAGATCCTAGTCATTGGTGTTACGTAAATACAACAGATAACCCTGCCGATTATGCATCTAGAGGGCTTAATGCGTCTGCCCTCTCTACATCAATGTGGTTATCAGGACCCAAATTCCTGTGGGAACAGGAAGTAAATGCAACACCATACACACCTGTTAACCTGCAGGTCGGTGATCCTGAAGTTAAATTAGTCCAAACCTTTGTGACCTCAGTCAGAGACGGAGCAGACATCCTCAGTCACTTAAGTCGATTCTCTTCTT